>NC_059367.1:45449203-45756203 GCF_019703515.2 Myxocyprinus asiaticus
CAAAAACCTAAGCCTGAACCGTTAAATGAGACCATACGGGTTCTAAGACAGGCCTGTCGACAAGCAGAAAGGAAATGGAAGAAAGATAAACTTCAGGTTTCCAATGAAATATTAAGGAACTCACTTTCTAAATTCCAGCGAGCGATAAGAGCAGCTAAGTCTAAATACTTTGCGGATCTCATCGAAAAGAACTGCAATAACCCTAGAACTCTCTTCAAAACCATAAATGCGGTAGTAAACCCAGCTGTTAATATATTTCCTCAGCGTGAGTCGGCAGCTTTGTGTGATAGTTTTCTGCAATTCTTTATTAACAAAATAAGAGACATAAGACTGAACATCACACCCTCCACATATGTTCTGGCTTGTCTGCCTAAATGTAATGTGGTTTTTAATCAATTCACAGTGATTTCTCTCTCTTCTCTTCAGGAAATTGTAAATAAGCTGAAGCCTACTGGCTCTTCATTTGACGTAATGCCTCCCTGACTTTTTAAAGATGTTTCAATTGTTTCAAAGTCAATTGGACCTAACCTTTTAGATTTTATCAACAAAAGTCTTGAATTAGGAACTGTACCTGATCATTTGAAACATGCCTCTGTTCAGCCACTGCTTAAACGGCCAAATTTAGACCCAACAACTTTATACAATGTCAGACCTGTCTCTAAACAGTCATTTATTAAAAAAATTCTGGAGAAGGCAGTTTTTCAGCAACTTTACAATTTCTTGGAAGAAAATGAGATATGTGAAATATTTCAGTCAGGCTTCAGAAGACACCACTCTACTGAGACAGCACTGCTTAAGGTGTTAAATGATGTACTCTTGACTGTGGACTCTAAGTGCTGCTTTTGACACAATTGATCACATTGTTCTGCTCTCTCGTTTAGAACATTGTGTAGGCATCCAAGGGAATACTTTGAAGTGGTTCCAGTCCTATTTTAAGAACAGAAGATTCTCAGTAAATATTGCTGAATTCTCATCTAGTGTAGCCCCACTTACTTGTGGAATTCCACAGGGCTCTATCCTGGCCTCGATTTTATTTTCACTTTACATGCTCCCATTAGGCACGGTTTTTAAGAAATATGACATTTCATTCCACTGTTATGCGGACGATACTCAAATCTATCTTCCGCTAAAACATAACACAAACTGCTTAGACACTTTTCTAGCCTGTCTATCCAATCTAAAGGCTTGGCTGTCCTTAAACTTTCTAAATTTAAATGAAAGTAAGACCGAGGTGATAGTATTTGGCCCCTCTGAGACCCAAAAAACATCTAACATTGATTTTGGGCCTCTATCTCAATATGTAAAACCATGTGTAAAAAACTTGGGAGTCTATATGGATAGTGCCCTGAAATCTGACAAACAAGTCAGCTCTGTGGTCAAATCCAGCTTTTTCCATCTAAGATCGCTGGCAAAGGTGAAGACTTCCTGTCTTTTAAGAACTTTGACAGGGCTATCCATGCTTTTATCACATCTCGGCTCAATTATTGTAACTCAGTTTATACAGGTATTAGTCAAGCTTCCCTTTCTAGGATCCAAATAGTGCAAAATACAGCAGCCAGACTCCTAACTGGAGTTAAGAAATACGAACATATCACACCTTCATTAATATCAATACACAAGTTCTATTAATGGTCTTTAAATCTCTCAGTGGTCTAGCACCATCCTATCTCACAGATCTCTTGTCAGAACATTGCTCAGGGAGATCTTTGAGATCCTTAAATCAGAGATTTTAGTAGTGCCAAGGACCAGATTAAAACTTAGAAGGGGCCAAGCCTTTTCAGTAGCAGCTCCAAAACTCTGGAACAGTCTTCCTGTGAGTATTAGAACCGCCTCGACTATATCTAATTTTAAATCAAAACATAAAACCTATCTGTTTGCGATAGCTTTTAATCATAAAGGTGATGGTTCTTTTCTGCCGTTCTTTCTATGCCCTATAGGTGTATTGCTGTGGATTGTTTTATTTTATTTATGTATTTTTATTGAGTTTTAACTTTTATTTTACTATGTACAGCATATTGGTCAACAGCTGTTGTTTTAGTTGTGCTTTATAAATAAAGTGACATTGACACTGACATTTTGACTGATGCATGAGAAACAAAAGCATGATTTTGTTTGATTAGGAAAATTAGAAAAGGACACAAGTGCTAATATTGTGGTTTGAGCAGAGTGAATCGGAAAATTGTGTTGAGCCCCACGTTTCGCAACATATTTTCCAGAATGACAAATACATTTGCATAATGTGAAAAGATTGTCTATATTTTTAATTCGAGAGTGTACTGTGGGATTAATGGCTTGCTAATGTAAACAGTTATGTTGTATTTTGCCAGATATTCAAGTCAATTTCTTCTAATAATCCCAGATACATCATATGCACATATTTAATAGTTACTTCATAATTAATCAGAACAGCTAAATAGCATACATTTTCTGATGGGTCAGTTACACGTGACAGCAGTGTATAAGTGCAGTCAACACTCCCATCTCTGTGATTTATACAGACATCGCTTATCCCATGCAAATCGATGGTAAACCTTACAGATGTCTGCGGTAGCCTAATAAAATTATTTTACTTTACAAACGTATGTCCGGGAAACGAATCTGTTTTGAACTGCCTCTGCGCTATCACCTCACTTTAGTCTGTTGTTGGAATCAGCACCTGTCACCATCATCTTGCAAATCACACTGAGTTTAAACGCTGCCTCATCTCTGATAATCCACTCTGTTTAAAATCTTTGACCAGATATTTGTCAGTGCAGAAGCACACACATATTAATGTGGCCACATGCGAAATGTAGCGCATTCTGTTTGGAGCGGAAAGTGAGCACCTTGTGAGCGGCCAGAGTGGGGCTGAGTGCAGTCTCGTGAAACGCGCTCTTCACTCCAGTGAAATTCTGATTCTGATTGTTCTGCTTCGCTCACATGCTCTGCAACCCAGTATACTAGAGGTTACTAGTTTCTAGGTATAATAATAATAATAATAATAATAAAAAACCTATGAGCTCTTATTGCTGGAATTTGTGTAAAGTTAGCCAGTCAGATTAGAGCTTGTCAAATCAATATGCATCAGATTGTCAGTGGGTGTGACATCTGAGGTGGAGACTACCATTGTGTAAGGTTTATTGACTTAAGTAAGGATACTGCCTGATTATAGAAGCTAGAGAGACAGGATATTAAGCTTGAATAGGGCAGGGGTTAGAGCTAGATATGTAAAGAGATAGCGAGAAAGGATATGATATATACACTCCACCCATTAGGGTAAAATGAACAAGGCTGTAACCAAATGTTCAGTATTGGAGGGACCAAATGTAATAGTTTATGAATCAGTCATATAAAAAAAAAAAAAAAAAAAAACATACTGGTGGATCACTAACTGAAACATGTCTCCGTTATGTCAGTGGTAACTTTCGATTCATTTAAGGAACTATTTCTATTGTGGAGTAGGGGCTGAACTTCCTGCACAAAATACATATCATCATACAAGTGCCAACAGTACAGTATAGAGTAGCTTACAGAGTTGCTCGAGCAGAAGAGTGAACAATTAATTTTGTCATTGGTTAATCCAGATTAAATTAATTTGCCAATCACACATACAGCAATGTGCAGCAACAAAGGGACCGCAAGTCATTCATTTTCTATGAGAGTTGCTGATATGAGGCGACACGATCGGCAGCGCCCAGAGTAACCTTATAAAACTGAACAGAGATGTGACCAATGAAAGTGAAACAGTGATTCCTCACCTGATAAAGTTGGATACAGGAGGTAAGTAAAAACACCTACTAGCACAGCACAAAATGATCTCCCACAACTTAATTGCTGTATGTGTGAATGCCCCTTAATATAGGTCTTCCCAAATCTGGGTTTGTGGGTGAATTTTAGGGGGTTCATGAGGTTGTGATAGAAATGCTGATGATGTATTAAATTAAATACAAATGTACTGTATAATAATAATAAAAAAATGTTCATTAAAATATAATAATAAGAAAGAAAAAAATATTTCACAAGGAACATTCAAAGATTCATTGTATTTTGAAAGGCTGCCATTGTGTAAATTATGTACTTGAAGTACCCCCTGAGATTTTAAGTCATAGGGGTTCAAATAGTTTCAGAGCCCCAGCTCTAATAAAATACATCTTAACTAAAAAATTATCTATTCTATCTTTTTGTTTTTACACAGGAAACAGTAGAATATGCCTTCCTGATCATTTTCATGACTGAGACCTTCCTCAAGATAATCGCTTATGGATTTGTGATGCACCAGCACTAGGTCTGATCCATGACAATGATGAAACAGCCTACAAAGAGGAGGTGCTGTTACTTTTCTAAGCAATTAAGAGCAATTACTTACAACTTTTGACTTGGGCTTGTACACAACCACACTGTAAAAAAGGTTTTCATCATCATTTTATAACAACATCTTTGTTGAAATCCATAAAAACTTGTTACAATCATTTCTACTCAACTTTATGAGTTTTCAGAGTTTCAATACCTTAGCAATAGCGTACAACAGTCTGGTTTCGGAAGTAAAACTCTCCATAGAGAAATTGATTTGTAATAATAACTTATAAACGTTTAAATATAGACCTACCGTGAACTGAGGTTGTTAATTGATGGTATATTCTTCTGTTGAAGTCATCAGTCTGCTTTATTTCAGCTTTAAAAAATAAATAAAAATAAATTGTTTAAAAGTGGAACTATTAGTGAAGTATGTCTCGGTTATGAACGGAACTACGGGAGCCGTATACCATAACGCTGTGTTACTGATTCATACGCACATGACAATGTCTACAATTGGTTGTAGTAAAAAGCATTGAAATGACCTCCCCTTCGTATTGAAAACTAGGAAGGAAGAGGGACAAGGAATAAACCATTAATGGTAATAACATAACAATAAAACCAGCAAATCCATTCAGTGGAATATTGCATGAATATCTCTGCTTCACACATAGTAGGAAGAGAAGAGATAAAAACGGTCCTTGACCGAAATGTGATACAATGGCACTAGCCAACAGGGATGTGGACTGAAAACACTCTTCGCAACATAGTGCAGAAGAGAGAGAATGACATGGTTTAAACCAGTCAGTCAACATAAGCAATGACACTAGCAATCTTTTGTAAAGAAACATTACAGAAAACTCTACTTTGCATGGTCATAGACTGTGAACGTAATGCCATGACACTAGCCATAATGGTAGTAAAACATGGATATACAGTATATCAATCCTGCTATGCACCTTGGAAGAGAGAGAGGAAATATCCAAGTTATAAAACTTGGCAAAGGTGTTAGGGGAAGCCCAGCCTGCAGCCAGACAGATGTCCTCTAAGGACACGCCCTTTGTCCATGCTCAGGAGGAGGCCACGCTCCTGGTTGATTGAGCCCTAACACCAATGGGACACTGAATGCCTTGTGACTCGTAAGCAAGCGTAATGGCATCCACAACCCAGTGGGAAATTCTTTGCTTGGAGATGGCCAGACCTTTTCAACAGACTCCAAAGCATACAAACAGCCGAATGTACAATGCCAATGCCTTCACAGGGCAAAGAATGTGCAGTCTCTCAACTGCATCCGACGCAATGGGAAGAAGTACTTTGGGCCCATAACTCTCTCTGGGCTTAAGAACGGCTCTTGATAAGCCAGACCCCAGCTCTAAACAAGAGTCTTTGACTGAAAAGGCCTGAAGATTCCCAACACGTTTGACTGATGTCAAAGCGATCAGCATTTAAAGACAATCTTTAAAGACAGTATGCATAAGCTTACTGCCTCTAGTCAAAACTATTTTCAACTTAACACGGTTTGTTAAAAACATGGTGGTTATGGCGTCTCTGGTCAAGCCAAATGTGGTTTAAAATACTCAACAAAAACTGTGGTGCGCACTAATTAAGGTAATTACATTAACCTAAAGGAAGAGCAGAGAGACACACTTTTTGAGCATTCTTTCATTAAGTTGGCCAGCGAGTGTTCACATAATGACAAAATATGAGGAATTATATTTTGATTATGCCATTTTTTTTTTACTTTTTTATAACTGACTACATTATAACAGTCTATAAATAAATATGCAAGACACTGGAACAACAACGAGATGCAATGCAGCAGCCAAAGACGTCTGTCTGACATAAATGTACATAGATATGCAAATATATATATCTAACTTCATGTCATATTCGACATGTATATACCATGTATTCGACGAGTAATAACTTTGAATAACTCTGGTGCTCCGGGCTACTATGATCACTGCCCAGGCTATTGACAAATCAATGGGAAGCCTGGTGTACATTGGGCGTCATAGTTGGCTTAATTTGTCAGAGCTTTGCAACAAGGACAAAGCTGTTCTGTTTGACACTCCTGTGATTTCAGTTGGCCAAGAAGTAATCGCTGGCCTACAAGCACATCTTGCTGAGGCGAGGTGGCTCTTTAGTGCAGCTGATTCTCTCACGCTCTTCTTCGGGGCAGCTTCCAGAAAAGCAGAGTGCTGCTACCGCTATAGTTCTCCCCTAGAAGGCAGAGATTGAGACAGCATCGAGGCCCCAGCAGTCATGCCCTAAACGCAAGATTGTGACCTCTGGCTCCTGTCCCAGCGGAAAACACCCTCTTGAGCTAAGCAAGCTTTTTGATGGTCCGAGGATCGTGAAATGGGGACTTAGCTAGGGCTGGGCGATATAGCAAAAAAATAAAATCTCGATTTTATCAAACTTATGGACGATTCACGATGAGATTTCTTCCACTTTTAAATGTACTCCAACATGATTCTAATTGTATGTTCTTTATTAGAATGCAAGGCAACCTGGTTAGAGAAATCCAAGTTCTTTTCATTATAAGAAACAAAGGTGTGCAAGAAAAATTTACAAATGCACCACAGGGGGAAGTTGTCAACAGAGTGTAAATGTAAAATAAATTAAAATCTAATAAACCCAGATGTTCAGAAATAATAGAATAACAAAACTGCAAAATAATTCTTAGCCAGTGTAGGTATTCATTTTATCTAAACCAAGTCTATCTAGAAAGTTATCTAGAAATCAATATCTATAAATTATCAAGCACTCATTGTATATCAGACAACTTGTGAGTATATTCATAAACCCCTGCAGTGCAGCAATATGAAATAATTTATTACAATTCAACTAGCAAAGTTTGTCATAATGTTCACTTGCCAAATGTTGACTTAAGCCTAGGGCTGGGCGATATGTAAAAATTTTTTTTAGCAATATTTGCCTTAAAAAATATCGCGATATCTGATTACGTCGTCAACCCCCCTGCCGAGGGCTGGTACATTTTTTTGCTTTATTGATTTTGGTTTAAAAATGTAATTCATTTATTGAAACATGAAAAACGTAAACAAAAGACATTTCTAAATTCAAATTGCACTTTAATTTAAACGAAAATAGCAATAAAATAACGAAGTGATCAAAAAATCTTATTTAACCACCTCCCCAAATCCAAACATTTACCATCTCCAATGACTCCATTTGCCATCACGCAAGCATCCATCAACACAACAGATAGAAAATTACTAACAGCCTACAGATTAAGAACTAAAGACAGTTATACTGTAAATGTAAAGATAATAATAATCTAATGTCTTACAGGTTGTCCGCATGTTGCGGGTAGATGAGCAAAATTACAGCGTATGGAATACATTTGAACGAGGAGCTTGTGAACTGGATTCAGCCTTGTTGTATTTTGCAGGTGGCGGGTGCTAGTTTCACACACTGGCCACTGTTTAATATATTTGCCGACTTCCCAGATCCATGGTTTTGCCATTTCCCGATACTGTCGATCATATCTGTTTGCATTCGGCATCGGGATCTTTGTAAGACATCGTCGATATCCGATGGAACAGTCTACTCTGGCTCCAAAGAAGGCCTGGAACACTTCTCTGTGTCCCCGACGAGACTCTGTTGCTCTCCTCGCCATTCCATGCCGGGATCGAAAGTGTTGTTACTGTTTGTGTTGCTGAAATGACGATGAGCCTGCATACAGAAGGGAGGTTAAACAGCTGGCTGTCTGGTGCAGTCAAAACAACCTGGAACACGCTCAAAACGGTGGAAATGATTGTGGACTTTAGGAGGAACCTAAATATATATATATATATATATATATATATATATATATATATATATTGTCTTATTGTGTATTCTATATATACTTTATTTTATATTCAATTTTATTTTTATTTTGTATTCAATTTTTAATATTTTTTTATTATTTTCTATGTCTTGTTGCTGTTTTGTATTGTTGTGCACTGGAAGCTCCTGTCACCAAAAAAAATATTTTTATGTGTAAGCATAATTGGCAATAAAGTTGATTCTGATTGTGTTGGAAGCATGCCCCCCCCACCCCCCCAAGGGAGGGCAGCGTTCAGACCCCAGTAGGAACAGGCTAGACTCTGTGTCCTCTTGCCCGCTACTTGGACACATGGAGTGGTCTTCCGGGGGTCTCAAGCTGGATACTGAGCAAAGTCAAGCATTTCTATGTGCTTCAGAGTGCAAGGCTTCAACAGCGTTCTGTCCTCCACCGTGACAGTGCAGGACACATCGATCTTATGCTCAATGGTAGTGTCATCTCTGTCTCAGATGCGATAGAGAGCCCCAGTGGCCATGGCCTAAACTCAAGTTTGTGCTCTCCGGCTCCCATCCCAGCGGAAAAACTCCTCCTGGCCGAAGTAAATATTTGATGGTCCATGGATTGTGAAGCAAGGACTAAAACCTAGTACCGATCTTATGCTTGGAAGTACAGTGTCTCCTCACCAAAATGCAATAGAGTGCATACCGGCATGCGACACACAGAAAGGCTTCTACAGTCTCTATTTTCTAGTTGCCAAAAAGGACAGTTTGCCTATTCTGGACTTGAGACATTGAATCGGAAACTCAGGAACAATCCGTTCAAGAGGGATTTTGTCTCATATCCATCATCTGGACTGGTTTGTATCAATTGTTCTGAAAGATGTGTATGCAAATAGCCCCTTGCCACAGGCCATTCTTGAGATTCACATTCAAGGGGACTGCATATCAGTTTGAAGTCCTGCCCTTTGGCTTGTCCCTCGCTCTCCGCATATTTACGAAATGTGTTGATGAGGCTTAGCAACGTCCATGTGTTGGACTACCTCAACAATTGGTTGCTTTTAGTTCAATCCAAGGAAAAAGCATGCAAGCACAGGAATCTGCTGCTTAACCCTCTGGAATCGACGGACGCGCTGGCGCGTCCTGCTGGATTTTTTCCTCATAACAGTGGAAACAACTTAAAATACCCGTCATTTTTGGGCATACAGATAAGTGTAAGACATCATTAGAGACTATAAAGGGTCTACTTTTATTTGTGTACACTCACAATAACAACGAAACCTTGTGCTTTTGTAAAATAAAGAAATAAACAGGGTGCGCTTTCAGCCGTCTCTGTCTCCGTGAGCATCTTTCTGAAACATGTCACAAAAATGAACTGAAACTCATAAATATAAATATTTATCACACAAACATGAAACATATGTCTAAAGAAAGCTTAAAATGTCTTCTTTTAAATAAAACAATTCAAATTTAAAACAAATATTCTCCTGCAATGTAATCTGTATGAAACAAAGCAATGTACAATTTCTCCTGGCTCAGCTAATTATCGCTAATGTGATCACACCCACCAGCAGAGCGCGCTATTCATATGGTAATGTGCTGAGGCGATCAATGCAAATGGTAAACGCCCCCAACAATGCCTTAAAAATCATCAAGTTCATTCACTTTTCTGCGCGTTTGGAAGATGGCACGCTACACAGGTGAGAAAGATCTTCAGAAGGTCCTGGATAGTGATGAAGATTTCACATTTTCCTCAGAAGAAGAGCGGGAATCCGACGATGAATGTTTGCATTTTGAAGAGCGACTTGATCCAGCCGAGGATACAATTTCGGATGAGTAAGTCATTTAGTTTTACTTACAAATTAGTTGACATGCTATTTTATATAAACATGTACATATTTACTATTTGGACTATTTCCAGACTTGCCAGCCAGGATTCAGAGTATTGAAATTTGAAATATGTCCTAATAGGCAAGTTTTAGTTACATTTAAAAGTTGTTTCGGCTAAAGCAGGTATTTAAATTGTATGCTGTATGAAATCAATATGATATGTATTATGATATAAAAATAATATGAATGTTTAGATTATTTTTTAACTAGTGTTTATGCTGCCTCATTATCATCAACGAAGCTTGTGCTTGCAAATATCTGTTCGGGTGTAAATGTGTAAAATGTGCTGTAAATATGCCCATATTAGAAAATCAGCATATTAGAACGATTTCTGAAGGATCATGCGACACTGAAGTCTGCAGTAATGATGCTGAGCTTTGATCACAGGAATAAATTGCATTTTACAATATATTCAAATAGAAAACAGTTATTTTAAATTGTAAAAATGTTTCACAATATCACTGTTTTTGCTGTATTTTGGATCAAATAAATGCAGCATTGGTGAGCAGAAGAGACTTCTTTTAAAAACATTTACAAATCTTACAGATCTAAAAACTTTTAAACGGTAGTGTAGGTCTAAAGTTAAGTAAAGTCTTTATGTAAAGAAAATGTATAGTCAGATTACTTCTTTTAACTTAAACTTGATTTTGTGAATAAGCTACAAACAATACATTCAATCATTAAGTCTCCTCACATTCATTCTCTCTCAGGGGAGTGGTCTTTGTCTCCTCAGGTGTGAATCAATATTCATGATCATCCACGCCTCCTCGCATATGGCCATTCTAACACTAAAAGTGTCTTAAAAAGTTAAATGACTATATTGTTTTGTATGAATGAGTGATTAGGATGGTTTTCACATCATTTTTGTAGCAAAAACTCTAGGCTACAAGATCCAGTTCTCAAAAGTCTTATGAACAAATGTTTAGTATGTGTTATATGGCCTTATTTCAGTGACTTAAAATTTTTGGGTTTTTTTCAAAAACCACGCATAAACGTTATTTTCTTAAAAATACAAACATGTGCATACATGTTGTTCACATATTATTGTAGCCCAGTTTGTGCTGAATACAGTGTTATCAGACTTTAGCCATTAATATGTTTTTAAGCAACTGAAAAAAGCACAAATGTCAAGGCATGTTAAAACTTCTCCAGGGCCCAAAACACCCTCAGACCCCAGAGGGTTAAGCATTTGAAGCATTTCAGCCTCAAAGTCAATTGGCTAAAAAGCCTGTTGGTGCCCAGTCAGCAAGTTTCCTTGGGAATAAAACTTGACTCAGTGACCATGTTGGCGCCTCTGACCGATGAATGCACTCAATCTATTCTCCAGTGCTTGACGAGCTTTAAGCCGGGAGTAGCCCTACCACTGCAACAGTTCCGGTGGGCCTTGGGGCTGATGGCCGCTGCGGCCGCCATCACTCCTCTGGGCTTGTTACATATGAGGCATTTACAGTGCTAGATCAACTCGAGGGTCCCTCATCACATGTGGTGATATGGTCGCTTATGTCTCCTAGTGACATACCACTATTTGGAGAACATCTATGTTCTGTCAGAAGGGTGTTGCGCTCGGTCAAGTGTCCTGATTCAAAGTTGTCATGACAGATGCGTCCAACACAGTCTAGGGAATCCTGTGCGACGGTCGTCAAGCCTTTAGCACCTGGATGGGTTTGCAAAATATGTGGCACATAAATCGCCTAGAACTACTTTTCGGACAGATGTTCAGGGCTTTCATGTTCTGATCAGCATGGACAACACTGCAGTTGTTGCGCACATAATTGCCAGGGAGGAGTGTGATCATGCCTGATGTTGGCTCTGGCATGCTAGATTCTCCTCTGTAGCAGGTCTCATCTCCTATTGATACTTGCAACGCACGTCCCCGGCCACCTGAACTGCGCTGAAAATTTACCCTCTCATCTGGGAGTCAGGCCAGGGGGAATGGAAACTTCATCCTCAGACAGTTCAGAGGATTTTGGAGGCATCCCCAGCCAGAGCTGAACGGGGCTCATCTGACACACATAGGTTGTCGCAGCCAGTGCTCAACACCATACTACAGGCTGGAAACCCTCAACAAGGTGGCTGAGTTCCTTAAAATGGTGACTTTTCACTGACTGGTGTTCTTCCCAGGGTGAAGACCAGCATGTTTCCCTGTGCAGATGATGCTGTACTTTTTACAAGAGCGTCTGGATGCAAGACTTAGTCTAACCAAACTTTAAGTGTATGTTGCTGCCATAGCGATGGGCCACGATCCCTTGGGTGGTTTGTATGTGGGCAAAACCCTCTGGTAAGTAAGTTTTTGCGTGGTGCTAGACGGCTGAGACCCTCTTGCCCTCTCAAATTAGTGGTAGTACTGAATGTACTTACAGGACCCCATTTGAGTCACTAGAGGCAATAAGCTTATGAATACTCTCCTTGAAGTCTTGTTGAAGTGACTGACTTTAAAGGGAATGTTACGTATATAAACTTGGTTCCCTGAAAGGTGGAAATAAGATGCTGTGTAGCTTTGCTGCACTACTGATTTCTCACTGTTAAGGGACCGAGAGATGGCTCTGGTCCCTTCAGACAAAAAATCCTGATGAAATGGCGCTGCACTCTGGATTAAATGCTTGCGATGACATCCAGATTGTTGTGATTTTAAAGGGTTTCAGAGATCGTCACTCCTCTGAGGAGTTCTCATAACGTTAGCTACTGACTCAGCATCTCATACCCTCCTTTCAGGATACCAGGGTTACAAATGTAACCGCAATGTTTCCCTACACTCTCAAACTACTTACAGTGGGCAAGCAACCTGATTGAGCCTTTCTACCGTGGAAAGTACCACTGCATGAAAACTTTAAATTCTCACACGTGAGACACGTTTGAAAAATCACCATCGTGTGAAGAAAGCTTTAAAATAAACAGTTGTATTATTATTATTTATTATATTTGTATTGTATTTTCGAACAATGATATAACAATGCAAAATTAAAGGCAGCATTAAAGTGACGTTTCAGTAACGTTACTTTTTCCCAGTCGCAGCCAGTGCATTTTAAGTCTAGGCCTTCGGTGCGATTCATGCCATTAAGAAAACACAGTTTCACAATGAATAAGACACCGTATACCTATCATACATTACGTGGCAGTCAACTAATAATACCAATTTAGATTTTAAAAACACGTCCATGCACAAAAGCCAGAACCAAGGAGGTCTAATACCATGAAAAAGCTCTCTAATAATATTTGTGATTTAAATGTTGCATGCAATAAATTTTGTTTCGTCAGGGTACACGGTTACTTTTCAAAACTTGATCTGACACTGAATGCTCAAGCAGCATAATTTACACTTAAAAACCTCCTGATGTTGCTATAACAATGCAAAAAGCACTTACAAATTTGCTTAAAGTGAAAATCAGTCCTCCTTTCCTGTTTAATTAATCAATCACATGATCATGCAGAACATCTCAGGTTTTTAAATCCATAAGGATCTCTTTCTCAATGGTGATGACAGCTGACTCGTCAGCAAGATCTTGTGCTCTTCGCTTTCAAATTACGTACATCAGTTAATGCGTGATTGCGTCACTCAAGGCCAGCTAGAAGGCCTTGACTGGGACATATCCTAAAGAACACACCCACCAAAATCAAATAAATCAATCTGATTGGCTGTTGAATCTGACAATCTGACTTTAGACCCCTATTTACTGCAGTGTTGAGGGATTTTGTGGAAATTCTGAAGGCCTGACGGGGTGGAGCTCAGACTCACGCGCTGCTTCGGCTAAGGAGCATGGCTTCGGACATTCGATTTTGTGAAACAGTTGTCACACTTTGCTTGTGAGCATCGAGGAATAAATTCTGATTGGATACATTTTTTGTTTTTTGCTATTCATTTGTAGATGTATTAGGAGTGGAAAGTGATTGGAAATACATTGGCAAAAAGGTCAATGAGAATGAAAGGATGAAAAAATATTTATTTATTAGGCATGTTACGCCAGCAGAGAAGGCTTTGCTGGCCCTGAGAAATCGCCACTGCTTTTTTCCCAAAGCCATTGTATTTGACCATCAGCGGGAGGAAGTAATGGCGGTCAATGGAAAAACACCCGTAAAACAAAAGATAAACCTCAAAAAAAGCTTTTCATCCATGCCAAGTCCCAGCAAAGGTGTATACAGGTCTGAGGTCAGCACAAATATAGCCAAATTTGATATTTAAATATATTTTATCAACAATTCATTTCCATACACCGGCGAGTGCTCACACAACTACCAGTACATCACTGTGAATATCTCTCATTCAGAAGTTAAACATGTTTGTGTTGTTTTCTACTCTGATTTGGACACAATACTACAAAACGTCTTTGATGATCCCATCTGTATGAATGTAAGAGCTGCTTTAACTCATGAAATATACAGTACACAGAAAGGAACCGAGGCATTAGTGTAAAAGACTAATGTTTACATTGTTGTCTAGTGGCGTAAATAATGTCTGTGCTTCATAATCTTATGCTGTGTTAACATTTGTATACATTAAATATAAACTATATATTCACATTATAGTGCTTTTTTATTTATTACAGTGTGCTAAAATTTTGACATACTAGGTGTTATTTAAGAATAACATCGTCCTATGTGCATTTCCAGTTTAACTGTATCCGAATCGATGAAGTTATAAATATAATTGACACAGTGTACAGATAACTGACATGTCTAAATAAATGAGCAAAGACCCACAAGTGTTTTATCTCTGCTCTCAACCTTCATTGCTGCTTGACTTTGGCAAAATGAAGCTGTGTCACTTGAAAGATCGTCTGCCCCGATCAGGCTTCCGGATGAGTCCGCCGGCTCATCTCATGGCGAGTTCGACCTCTTGTTCGGAGCCTGCGAAGGTGATGAGCTCTCGAGCGCAGCATCGGAGAGCGGGCTTGTCCAGTCGGACGCGGAAGCCTCAGCTGGGCTCCCCCCCTCGGGTACGGTCGCCCAGTCACAGGCTGACGCGGAGATGACGGACATGCTTTCCCGGGCAGCCGCAAGCGTCGGGCTAGAGTGGAACCCTCGCAGCTCGATGATTGGTTCCTGGCTCGTGGCACCACTCACAGCCACACCCCCCCCCAGTTCCTTTCTTCCCGGAAGTGCACGAGGAGCTGACAAGGTCGTGGGTGGCACCTTTTACTGCCCAGTCCCGATATTTCAGCTCCTCTGCCCTCAATACCCTCGATAGTGGGGCGGCCAAGGGCTATTCGGCGATCCCCCCGGTGGATAAGGTACTTGCGGTGCACCTATGCCCGCAGAGTGCCACCACCTGGCGTGGGCACCCAAAGATCCCGTCCAAGACCTGTAGGTTTACGTCATCCCTGACGGCCAAGGCCTACGGTGCCGCTGGACAAGCTGCCTCCACCCTGCACGCCATGGCTCTCCTGCAAGTCCACCAAGCCCAGGCTGTTCCGGGGGTGGTCACAAGGAGCCAAGTAAGTGCTTCGATGTCCCTGAACTCAGCACGGCCACGGCATGACGTGGCACCTCAGGCTCCGCCCCTCCGCGAGGCCCCACCCGCCGGTACGTCTGACGAGATTGTCCCCTTGGTCCCCCTCGCCCGGAGCTTGGACGTGTGGCTTGCGCTTTCCAACCTGTCGCGATGGCTGGTCCGGACCGTCCGACTTGGCTACGTGATTCAGTTCGCCAGGCGTCCGCCCAGGTTCAGCGGCATCCACTTCACCTCGGTGAAGGGCGAGAATGCCGCTACCTTGCGTGCGGAAATCACTACTCTTCTACGGAAGGGTACGATAGAGCCCGTCCCTCCGGCAGTGATAAAGAAGGGGTTTTACAGCCCCTACTTCTTTGTTCTGAAGAAAGGCAGTGGGTTGCGGCAAATCTTGGACCTGCGAGTACTGAACAGGGCTTTACACAGACTCCCGTTCAAGATGCTGACGCAAAAACGCATTCTAGCAAGCGTCCGGCATCAAGATTGGTTCACGGCGGTAGACCTGAAGGACGCGTACTCCCACGTCTCGATTCTACCTCGACACAGACCCTTCCTGCGGTTTGCATTCGAGGGTCGGACGTATCAGTACAAGGTCCTCCCTTTCGGCCTGTCCTTGTCCCCTCGCGTCTTCACAAAGGTCACAGAGGCTGCCCTTGCCCTGTTAAGGGAAGTGGGCATTCGCATCCTCAACTATCTCGACAACTGGCTAATCCTAGCTCACTCTCGGGATGTGTTGTGTGCACACAGGGACCTGGTGCTCTCGCTCCTCAGCCGACTAGGGCTTTGGGTCAACTGGGAAAAGAGCAAGCTCCTCCTGGCTCAGAGCATCTCTTTTCTCGGCTTGGAGTTAGACGAATGAGCGCGCACAGTCGGTGCTGACCTGTTTGAAGGCGTTCAGACTGTTTCAGAGGCTTCTGGGGAATATGGCATCCTCAGCGGTGGACACTCTGCTTGGGTTAATGCATATGAGACCGCTTCAGCACTGGCTCCAGACTCGAGTCCCGAGATGGGTATGGCGCCGCGGGACACATCACGTGGCCATCACGCCAGTCTGTTGCCGCCTCTTCAGCTCTTGGACCAACCTCACATTTCTACGGGCAGACGTTCCCCTAGAGCAGGTCTCCAGGTGCATCGTGGTTATGACAGACGCCTCCAAAACGGGCTGGGGTGCTGTATGCAATGGGCATGCAGCCGCTGGCTCCTGGACAGGCCCACGGCTACGTTGGCACATCAACTGCCTCGAGTTGTTGGCAATTCTGCTCGCTTTGGTGGACAGCAGAAAGGAAGCACTGTCTCCAAGCAGAGGATTGCCCACTGGGTCATTGACGCCATAGCAATGGCATATCACACTCAGGACGTGCCGCCTCCGGCAGGGCTACGAGTGCATTCTACCAGGAGTGTGGCGGCCTCCTGGGCATTGACCAGTGGTGCCTCTCTAACAGACATTTGCAGAGCAGCAGGCTGGGCAACACCCAACACCTTTGCGAGGTTCTACAATCTCCGGGTGGAACCGGTTTTGTCCCGTGTAGTGGCAGGCACAAGCAGGTAAGTCCGGGACAGCTGGCCAGGTGTATCGCTTGCGCATAGCGCCTTTCACTTCCCCTGAGCTGAAGATGTACGCTGTTGACTCCCAGTAGTGTTCACAAACTGTGTTCCCTGGATGATTTCCTCCGAGCCCTGTGGCAGATGGGTTTGCGGAGAATCACGCTGCCGGCTCAGTACATGTGCTAACTAAGCCCTGTACTGGGGTAGGTGCTCCGCATGTGTTGGTTCCCCATAGGTAACCCCATGCGACGTATATCTTCCGCCAATTAGTTTCCCTGTTGGTAAACTGCGTCTTCCTTAGGCAGAGGCCCCTCTGCCCCAGTCACCATGTTTGTAGAAACTCTTCCCCGATAGGGTAGGACCTACCATGGGACTTCTCCACATGACATACTTCCGACAAAACTCGGCAAGACCATGTGATGTATTTCCACTCAAAATACCCCCCCCCCCCCCCCGGGCGGGGTGTGGTCTCCGCAGTGTCTTCCCCTTGGGAGCGATACCCCCCTGACGTAGACCTGGTGGCCCCAGTCGGTTAACGAATTCACTCTTTTTTTGGGGAGAGAAAAAAAAGAGAGGATAAGAGGCCACGACTGGGCTAGCCTGTCTCTATCTTTTGGACAGTCGACTTGTTCCCGAAGGGCCGTTCAACACTCATAACAGTGTTGGGGAGGTTACGTGTCGGCATGGTGCGCTGGCTACGAGGCACACAGTGGTCTGCCCTTCATGCACCGCCAGTTCACGTAACACAGTTCAGCTAGTTGTGGCGTTTTGTATAGGGACCCCTAGTGTCACTACATCAACACAACGTTGAGTGAGTGACAGATAGGGAACGTCCTGGTTACTTTCATAACCTCCGTTCCCTGATGGAGGGAACGAGACGTTGCGTCCCTCCTGCCACAATGCTGGACTACCCGCTGAAATGGCCAGGACCTTGTCTCGGCTCCTCAGCACAAAACCTGAATGAGTGGTTGCATACCTGCTCCTTTTATACCCGTATGTTCGGGGGAGTGGTATGCAAATACCATTCGCCAATTTTCACTGGCATTTTTTCAAAAGACCAGAGGTGTTTCGGGCTCCCAAGTATGACCCCTAGTGTCACTACATCGACACAACGTCTCGTTCCCTCTATCAGGGAACGGAGGTTACAAAAGTAACCAGGACATTTCCATCAAAAGACAACATGTATGACTAAAAATAAAAAAACCTTAATGCCATTGGTTCATGTGTGCCTAGTAACTGAACGTGACGTGTCAAGTTTAAATATGCGGAAGTATGATGTGTGGGATGTGATGCAGCCTGTTATTGGTCAAACACGTATGACACTCGAATAGCTTTGAGAAACTCAGGAGTCCGCAGCAAAAACGTTTTAGCTGCTAGCCTGCTACTCAGAGGGTTGCGCTAATTTTACAATTCCCTTAATAGAAATAACATATTACAAACATAGTATCCAAAGAGGATCACCTGTTTCACACACACACACTCACGTGCTTAGTTTAAACTAAAAACTGGAAAATGCTGCCTTCGGAGGCTGTATAATGAGTTAGGATGAAATAAAGTGATTTTAAAACTGTTTTTTCTTCAGAGTTCCATTCATACAGCAACGCTGTCGTTGAAACCATTAACTGATTAGGCATTAAGACAGCTGCCTAAGTTTTCGAATGCAGCCAAAGTTCATATAAAACAGCCCTAACAAAAGTGTAGCTCCGATCCTGGTGTCCTCCATCAGTGCTGTTGATTTTGTTGTTGCTATTGAATCGCGAGTTGCAACAACATCAGAAGAAAAATGGTTGATAATAGATGACGTCACTACAGAGGGTACCCTGCAACAGGGGAAAAGTCTCCTCGGGTGTGCTGTTCCTCGAGTTCTCATCTAGAAAGTTACTATGGGAAAAGTACCGGGACTGTATGTGGGAAAGGGCCAAAAGTCATACAGGTATGGAGTGACATTAAATGACAGTAAATAGTGACAGAATTTAAATTTGGGGTGAATTATTCCTTTAAGCATCACACTAAACACTCACTGTCATCCCTCTCCATGTGTGGGATGATGGAGGAAGAAAGTTCTGCAAGTGTTTCTCCTCATGTTTCTTCTCACGGACCAGCGCAGGAGATTTTCTACATCTCTCTTTCATGTCTTTTTCTGACAGCAGTTTAGCCACGATCTCCATTCTCCCCATCCTCTGCTGCTCTGCAAAATGCCTTTACAGATGAAGATAGAAGACATGAAAATTATACACTGAAAAATCATATTCTTAATGAGCATCTTTGTCTTGTTTTCCAGTAAAAATATTGAAAACATCTTGTATGGCTTCCAAGGTTTCTTTCTCATTTTTTTAGAGCATATAGATCCTTGCCCATATATTCAGTATAAATTCTCTGAAAACAAGTCTTTGTATATTATACAGTTTTGCTTATTCATCGAGTTTTAAGGATGTTTAGATATTTTTACTGGACTAAAAAAAGATTCTTGTTAATATCATGGGTTCATGTAGCTCAACTGGTAAAGCATCGTGCTTGCAACACCAAAATCGGTGGTTCCTTTTCCAGGGAACATACAAACTGATAAAATGCATACCTTGAATGCACTGTAAGTCGTTTTGAATAAGAGCATCTGCCAAATACATAAATGTAAGTGTAATATCATTTTCGTCAAAATGAATTTTTTAGCATTCACATGAAATGTTAGTAGAAAATCCTCACGCATTTCTCTTATTCAGATCCTCCTGTAGTTTCTGTCGGTGGATGAGTTCAGTGCTGTTTAACCCTTTGGCCTCTAGCGTGTCTCTCATCTGTTGCTCTTTCTGTTTCTGTTCATAGAGTTTCTGTCGTTCTTGTCTCGCACGTAGAGTCTCCTACACAGATAGAGTGCGGCTTATGCATGTTCTTGATCTTCTGCTAAAAGAAGTCTTTCAGAAGCACTAACAGCTCTTCAAACACAACTAACAGCACAGAACCTCAAGGATCATCTACTTTAGCCTAGACTTGTCAGATTTTGTGACCAATCAATGCGTCAATGTGTTACTCAAAAAAGTACTCAACTACAAATTACTAACTACTCTAAAATTTTAATGAGATTACTTTGCTAATCACCTCATCAAAAAAGTAATCACATTACTCAACTTTGAAGTTCCTTTCTAAAACACTTTTCTCAGAAAAGTTTATTTTTTCCTTCAACGGATTCAAAATAATGTCTATATTTCCTCTTAGTTTATTGTTAGCACCACTCATATCTCCATAACAATGACTCGTTAGGAGGGGCACACACTTCAGCTGTCACAGAAACACAAACAGACATTCACATGAACAATTCATGTTTAAATGTATTCTACATAAATATTATTTTGGAAATACAGTATGTGAAACCCAAGTAACGTACTTAAAAGTAATTAACTTAATTGAAAGTCAGTAACTGTAATCTGATTACAATAATTGAAAATGTTTTAATCTACTTTTTGACTAAAAACTAATTAGGTTACAGTTACTAATTTGTAATCGGATTACACCCAACACTAATAGTTTCGAAAACACACCCAGTGATTCACTGTACCTGATTGGCAGTAATACTGGCTTTGAGTGTCATCACTGCAGTCTGTCTCTTCTTCATGAGCTCATTCCTCTTCTCTTCTGTTTCTGCCTCTTTCTGTTTCATCCTAAAACCCATGAGCTCTAAGAATAAGCTCAATATGATCTATATTGTACACATTAATGTTGTCACGTTCATCAAAAGTGTGTGTGTGTGTGTGTGTGTGTGTGTGTGTCACCTCTGTAGAGTGTGTTTGAGGTAGACAGCTGCTTTGTGTCGACTAGCACGAGTCTGTTCCTGTTGTTTCCTGTGAATTTCCACCTGCTGTTGTAAAGCCTCATCATGTGCACTGTCACATACAGTTCATACAAGTTAGTCTGGAAAATCTCAACAACTGCTATAACTACAATCTGCAAGAATATGTTTGTACATTAATGGTTCAATCACACAAAACATATTTCACCCCACATTTTTTAAAATGCTATTTTTAGACTATTTAAGGAATAATACGGTTTCAGTACAAGTTAAGCTCAATCGACAGCATGTGTGGCATAATGTTGATTACCACAAAAATCATTTTGACTTGTCCCTCCTTTTCTTTAAATAAAGGAAAAATCTGGGTTGCAGTGAGACACTCAAGATGGAAGTGAATGGGGTCAATCCGTAAACGTTAAAATACTTACTGTTTCAAAAGTATAGCCATGAGATGTAAACATTTTACATGTTAACATGATTTTAGTGTGATAAAATAGTTTACTAACCTTTTCTGTTTAAAATGATATCCAATTTGACAACTTTTGCCATGACGCCGTAAGGCAGTGAACCCTAAAACCCTAAAACAACCGTAAAAACGACGATTTACACAAGTTTTAACAGAAAGAAATAATGTAAGTGCTTTTATAAAATTATAACATCACATTTCTGCTTTGAAATCCTCACATTTCTGCTTTGAAATCCTCCAAAAATTGGCCCCATTCACTTCCATTGCTCCCATTCCATAATATGTTTTGGCATTGTAACATTATTTTCATGACAATCAAGCACATTCCCCCAAATTCTTATTATAATGAGAAAAAAATCTCTGTAATTACTGTAATACATCCAGACTCAATTTTACTGTTGAGTTTTGTTATTCTGATTATTCTTAATGGTGATTCTCATTACAGTTTCATTAATGTACAGTATTGTTTTATTTATTTAAATCATAAATTAAAGATGGTACAAAAATGCCACATAAATACTTTATAATTATAAACTGTATATATAATTATACTTTTAAATAATATGACACGTTTTTCGCATTATAGTAATATGAATGAGATAGGGGGTAATGTACAGTACTTAAATGTCATGAAAATGTCACAATGTAAACAAAATCTTAATGATTTCAGCATCATTTCCTTTAAGCAAAATATAATTTAATTTCCCTATCTGTCACTCACTCGACGTTGGTGTCGATGTAGTGACACTAGGGGTCACTCTTGGGAGCCCGAGACACCTCTGGTCTTTGATAAAAGGCCAATGAAAATTGGTGAGTGGTATTTGCATGCCACTCCCCCGAACATACGGGTATAAAAGGAGCTGGTATGCAACCACTCATTCAGATTTTCTCTTCGGAGCCGAACGGTCATGCTCACTGAGTTGAATACTACTGTTCATTCACCTCTGCTGGATCTGACGGCGCATTTCAGCGGCTTCTCCCTCCTCTGCACTGGTGCATTGCAGAGAACGCCCCTGGGCGCTTCAGCAGAAAAACTAGAGAGTATATTTTCTGAAAGAGCATTTTTCCCCTCTAAAAGAGTATATATTTCTCTAAAAGAGCGCACACACGGAACGTGTTTTTAAAGACGCGTCTTTTTAAAGATGCTTTTCCGATTGTGTGTTATTCCTGGTTGTGCTCGTTATCTCTCGCCTTCTAACGGTCACGATCACTGTCTTTCGTGTCTGGGCACTGCTCACGCGGAGACAGCGTTCGTGGATGGTCATGCTCTCATTGCGAGAATTATGTCCATGGCAACGTTGCGGTCGCGGCTCGCCTTCGTAAGAAAGCGAGCCACCCCAGAAGCTCCCGCCTCGGTCCTTTTACCCACGGGTTTGAGGCCAGCGCGGCTAGCACTGGGGGCGATTTGGGGACCCCAATGGGACCGCCTCCGCCGGGTATCCCCCCGCGGACCTCCCATTCCCCAGCACGCTCGTCTGCCCTGATCGGGCTTCCGGGTGAGTCCACCTCTTATTCGGAGCCCGCGAAAGTGATGAGCTCTCGGCTCGTCCAGTCGGAAGCCTCAGCTGGGCTCCTCCCTTCAGGGTCGATCGCCCAGTCACAGGCTGACGCGGAGATGATGACATGCTTTCCCGGGCAGCCGCGAGCGTCAGTTAGAGTGGATTTCACCGCTCTTCCCTGAACCCTCGCAGCTCGGTGATTGGTTCCTGGGCTCGCGGCGCCGCTCAAAGCCACGCCCCGCCCCGTTCCTTTCTTCCTGGAAGTGCATGAAGAGCTGACAAGGTCGCGGGAGGCACTTTTTACTGCCCGGTCCCGATCTTTCCAGCTTCCCCGCTCTCACTACCCTCGATGGTGGGGCGGCCAAGGGTTATTCGGCAATCCCCCGGTGGATAAAGGCGCTCGCGGTGCACCTATGCCCGCAGAGCGCCGCCACCTGGCGCGGGTGCCCAAAGCCCCCGTCCAAGGCCTGTAGGTTTACGTCGTCTCTGACGGCCAAGGCCTACGGTGCTGCTGGACAAGCCGCCTCCGCCCTGCACGCCATGGCTCTCCTGCAAGTCTGCCAAGGCGCTAAAGGAACTGTACGAGGGTAGTTCCGCCCCGGGATTGATGCAGGAACTGTGCTCGGCGACCGACCTCGCTCTCCGGGCGACGGAGGTCATGGTGCGGTCTCTCGGGCGGACAATGGCCACACTAGTGGTCCAGGAGCGCCACCTTTGGCTCAACCTGGTCGAGATGGGTGAGGCCGACAAGACACAATTCCTTGCTGCTCCCATTTCCCAGGCGGGCCTATTCAGCGACACCGTCAAGGACTTTGCCCAGCAGTTCTCGATGGTAGAGCAGTAGATGGATGCTAGCCGGCATATCCTGCCCCGGCGCGGCTCAAGATCCCGCACCCCATCTACTCATTGCCAAGGGTGTCCCCCTGCGGTGACTACACCGGCTCCGCCGCAGCCCGCCCCTTCGGCCTGGCCCCAGCGTGGAGCCCACCGCAGGAAGCAGACGCCACCCGTCTCACGGCCGCCCAGAACCCGTGAAAGGCTTCAAAGCACCCTTGAGACGGGTGACCCAGGGACAACGAAACCCACTGCTCTGGAGCTGGTAAGCAGATCTTCATCTTTTTGTTACCTTTTGCATTTAATTGCGCTGCATGCCCAAGTGGCTGCAGTACTCAAGAGCTCAGCAAGTGTGGTTTCCTTGTTCCCTGGGTCACGTATCCGGTGTGTATGGCTGGCATCACGACCACCGTCCACCACTCCATTTGGCAGGTTGGCGCTCCAGCGGCGGTCTCCCGCCCTGAGCACCCAGCTGTGGCACAAATCCGCCCCCGATGTGACAGTCTCCACGGGTCACGAGGACAGGCCTCTTCCTCCCCCATCCCAGGCTGTTCCGGGGGTAGTCAAGGAGCCAGGTAAGTGTTTCGATGTCCTCGGACTCAGCACGGCCACGACGTGGTGTGGCACCTCGAGCTCCGCCCCGCCGCGAGGCCCCACCTGCCGGTACATCCGATGACGTTGTCCCTTTGGTC
Source organism: Myxocyprinus asiaticus (assembly GCF_019703515.2). Taxonomy (NCBI): domain Eukaryota; kingdom Metazoa; phylum Chordata; class Actinopteri; order Cypriniformes; family Catostomidae; genus Myxocyprinus; species Myxocyprinus asiaticus. The sequence continues at coordinate 45,473,412 of NC_059367.1, forward strand.
CCCCTTGCGCGGAACTTGGACGCATGGCTTGTGCCTTCCAGTCCGTCACGAGGGCTGGTCCGGACCGTCCGACTCGGCTGCACGATTCACTTCGCCGGGCAACCGCCCAGGTTCAGCGGTGTCCACTTCACCTTGGTGAAAGACGAAAACGCTGCTACCTTGCGCAGAGATCGCTACCCTCCTACGGAAGGACGCGATAGAACCTGTCCCTCCAGCCGAGATGAAGAAAGGGTTTTACAGCCCCTACTTCATTGTACCGAAAAAAGGCAGTGGGTTGCGGCCAATCTTGGACCTGCGAGTACTGAACCGGGCTTTACACAGACTCCCGTTCAAGATGCTGACACAAAGACGCATTCTAGCGAGCGTCCAGCATCAAGATTGGTTCGCGGCGGTAGACCCGAAGGATGCGTACTTTCACGTCTCGATCCTTCCTCGACACAGACCCTTCCTGCGGTTCACATTCGAGGGTCAGGCGTATCAGTACACAAAGTCCTCCCTTTCGGCCTGTCCCTGTCTCCTCACGTCTTTACGAAGATCGCAGAGGCTGCCCTTGCCCCATTAAGGGAGGTGGGCATTCGCATTCTCAACTATCTCGACGACTGGCTAATCTTAGCTCACTCTCGAGACATGTTATGCGCACACAGGGACCTGGTGCTCTCACACCTCAGCCGACTAGGGCTTCGGGTCAACTGGGAAAAGAGCAAGCTCCTCCCGGTTCAGAGCATCTCTTTTCTCGGATTGGAGTTGGACTCAGTCTCCTTGACGGTGCACCTTATGAATGAGCACGCCCAGTCGGTGCTGGCCTGTTTGAAGGCGTTCAAACAGAAAACAGCGGTTCCACTGAAACTTTTTCAGAGGCTCCTGGGGCATATGGCATCCTCGGCGGTGGCCACCCTGCTCGGGTTGATGCATATGAGGCCACTTCAGCACTGGCTCCAGACTCGAGTCCCGAGACGGGCATGGCACCACGGGACACACCGTGTGGCCATTACGTCGGTCTGTCACCGTCTTTTCAGCCCTTAGACCGACATCTCATTTCTACGAGCAGGTGTTCCCCTAGAACTGGTCTCCAGGCGCGTCGTGGTCATGACAGACGCCTCCAAAACGGGCTGGGGCGCTGTTGGCAAAGGGCACTCAGCCGCCGGCCTCTGGACGGGTCCGCGGCTGCGTTGGCACATCAACTGCCTCGAGTTACTGGCAATTCTGCTCGCCCTGCGGAGGTTCCGGCCGTTGATCCAGGGGAAGCATGTGCTAGTTCGGACAGACAGCACAGCAGCGGTAGCATATGTCAACCGCCAAGGCGGTCTGCGCTCCCGCTGTATGTCACAACTCGCCTGCCGTCTCCTCCAACGGAGTCAGCAGCACCTCAAGTCGCTGCAAGCCACTCACATCCCGGGCAACCTCAACACTTCGGCGGATGCGCCGTCACAACAGGTTACCCTCAAGGGAGAGTGGAGACTCCACCTTCAGGTGGTCCAGCTGATTTGGAGTCGATTCGACAGGCACAGGTGCACATGTTCGCCTCCCAAGAATCCTCCCCACTGCCCGCTCTGGTACGCCCTGACCGAGGCCTTCCTCGGCATAGACGCGCTGGCACACAGCTGGTCCCCTGGCATTCACAAATATGTGTTTTCCCCCAGTGAGCCTGCTCGCACAGACCCTGTACAAGTTCAGGGAGGACGAGGAGAAGGTCGTCCTGGTAAGCACCCTACTGGCCCGCCCAGACGTGGTTCTCGGACCTCACGCTCCTTGCAACAGCTCCCCCCGGGCAAATTCCCCTGAGGAAGGACCTTCTTTCTCAGGGAAGGGGCACCATCCGGCACCCGCGCCCAGACCTCTGGAATCTCCATGTCTGGCCCTGGACGGGATGCGGAAGACCTAAGTTGTCTCCCACCTGCGATGGTAGACACGTTCACTCAGGCTAGGGCTCCCTCTATGAGGCGCTGTATGCCTTTTAAGTGGCGTCTGTTCGCTAAGTGGTGTTCTTCCCGTCGGGAAGACCCCCAGAGATGCGCAGTCAGATCAGTGCTTTCCTTTCTGCAAGAGAGGTTGGAAGGGAGGCTGTCCCCTTCCACCTTGAAGGTGTACGTTGCTGCCTTAGCAGCACACCACAACGCAGTTGACGGTAAGTCCTTAGGGAAGCATGATCTGATCATCAGGTTCCTAAGAGGCACCAGGAGGCTGAATCCCTCCAGGCCGTGCCTCGTTCCCTCATCGGACCTCTGTAGTTTTTCAGGGTCTACAGAGAGCCCCCTTTGAACTTTGCAGTCAGCCGAGCTTAAGGCAATCTCCTTGAAGACTGCCCTCCTGACTGCGCTCACTTCCATCAAGAGGGTAGGTGACCTGCAAGCGTTCTCTGTCAGCGAAACATGCCTGGAGTTCGGTCCGGGCTATTCTCACGTGATCCTGAGATCCCGACCGGGCTATGTGCCCAAGGTTCCCACCACTCCTTTTAGGGACCAGGTGGTGAACCTGCAAGCGCTGGCCCAGGAGGAGGCAGACCCAGCCCTGTCGTTGCTGTATCCGGTGCGCGCTTTACACATCTATTTGGATCGCACACAGAACTTTAGAGTCTCTGAGCAGCTCTTTGTCTGCTTTGGTGCACAGTCGGCAACGTCGGCAACTTTATTAGGTGTTCATAATAAAGTGCTCAGTGAGTGTTTATCAAAGGCTTTCCTATACATCATAACTATATATCAAACTATATAACAAAAGCAGCCATAATATAATTTTTATGTTAAAGAGTTAATCTAATGTAAAACAGGATTTTCCTTATTCTAGTTTGTACTCTAAAATTATTTAAAACAACATTTTGCTGATACTTTTATTTTAACTATATTTACTGCATGCAATTTTACAATCTCAAGTAAGAGACTAAAGAGACTTTTTTTTTTTTTTTATTAAACAATGATTCCATTTCTTCTTCCCTGAAGTATTAACAATAAAATGATGCACTTCTTTTGGAATTTTATGCTATTTTGATCTTATTTACAAGTAAATGTCTCAATTTTACCATTATCTGCATATGCAAATGAGCACATTTATGAAACTTTAGTACAGAAAAACACACTTCTATAAAATAAAACATTAAGAAAATATGAGAATGTGACATATTGGAGGCAGATTGCTGCCATCTGGTAAACAAAATATAAATAGCATGACTTGAAAATCATGTCGTTACAATAATAGCCAGTAGACGGCTGCAGGGTCTCATGAACATTAAAGCGTTTTATTATGGTGCTGCTACAGAACGAACTGTGAGCAAGGCTGTGTTTGTCTGGAAGGTGAGGAACCTGCATCTAAGCATGAACTTTTCCACAGTGGAAAAGGTATACTTTCGTTCAATGGGGTCACACAGAATTTGTTTTTTGATCTTTGTTCTTTGAGTGTGTGTGCATGAGTGTGTGTGTTCTGCGTTCACCCTTCTGGCTGTGTTAGTCTCACCCATTTATTTCTTTGTGTGTATGTGTGTGTGTGTGTGTGTGTGTGTGTGTGTGTGTGTGTGTGTGTGTGTATGTTGTGTGTTCTGCCTCCCGGCAGTTTTATTCTCACCCATTTATTTATTTGTGTGTGTGTACTAGTAAAAAAGGCTCATAAATTGGCCAAATCATGTTTAGCTTTAAATCTACTGATGTGCACAGGTTTCTGTGAGGGTTAGGTTTAGGGGTAGGGTTAGGGAATAGAAAATATCATTAGCCTCTATGAAATCAATTGACGTCTATGAGATGTCCTCACTTATATAGTTAAACAAACCTATGTGTGTGTGTGTGTGTGTGTGTGTGTGTGTGTGTGTGTGTCTTTTGCACTCTGCATGTTTTCTAGTCTCATTTCTGTGTGTTTGTTTTCTGCATTGTGGCTGATTTATTGATTATATTTGACAGATTTTGTTTTGTGTTATGGTCTTTCAATTTTGACAGCGAAGACAAAAGTTGTCACTTTTTTGACCACTTAGACTTATAAAATCATGCCCAATAATTTTTTTGTATGTTCAGATGGCAAGTGGAGGAAAAGTCACCAAGTCTTGTACTGCTCAGGGGTGCTTTCCCAAAAGCATCGTTAGTGAAATACGGTCGTAAGTTTCATCGTTACCAACATAGTTCAACTCTTAATGTGTATCTATATTGTGTGTATTGTATACTGTACAATGTATGTTATTATTTGTATATTGTGTTGTGCGTAATTATGTGTATATTAGACTTTAAATTATGTTGTGTAAATTTGATGTTTATTTTAAATTGGTATATGTCTCATCACTGTCACGACTACTATGTTGATCGGAACTGCACCCAAGAATTTCACACACCATTGCACTTGTGTATATGGCTGTGTGACAATAAAAGTGATTTGACTGATTTTTTATACATCATTAATATATAGTTATAATAACAATTCTATGATTGTAGAATCACAGTTACATATATAATAATCAGTGCTATTTCAAAATTATCCAATGTGTATGATTTGCTGGCTAAGTCACAATCGATAATGATACATGTCTATTTTCAAAATTTGTAGTGGATCGATAGAAGTGGCTGCACACATCATCCACTTCTTATTACTTTTGTATTGTTATTAGCGATGTGTTGAAAACCAGGGGCCCTCTGGTCTGCAACCATGCCAACAACAATCAATTGGTTCGATTTTATGCAGGTGGAAATGTTGACATTTGGGTGGCAAGTTTGCTTGCAATTAGTAATTGAATCATTGATGTGTGACTGTAGCAATGCACATGTCCCATGTACATTACAGTGTTTCAAATAAGTTGTCGGGAAGTTGTAAATAGTGCATGTCATATGCACCATAATTATGACTGTTTTATGTAAAAAGGTTTATAATGTCGTATATGTGAGAGACAGGCCAGATCTTCAGTGGATTAGTACTTTCGGAATCTAAGCCATTATTTTGTTCCATGATGTGTAGTGGTTGAGCCTGGCTTGAAGCAGGGGGATCAAAAACCTTTTGTCACCTGTCCCTCACGATATTACAACCTGAAATGGGAACAACCACAGAGAGAAAACAGTTACTGTTGAACCTTTAAATAATTTGCATTCAGACATGTGGTACTTTCTTTATTTTCCTCTGATGGTCAAAGCCAAACTGTTACAGACAGCTTTAGTCTCATACTGTGTGGTTTGTGCCATCAGGAGGAAGATGCATTTTGCTTTACAAAAACATGTACCATTACAATGTCTAATGCAAATTTAGTTTCAGAGATCAAATTAGACTGAGCATCTTTGGTGATCTGAATTAATGCTGATATTTTAGTGCAGTTTGAAGTGTGTAGCACCTTTAAGCTGTTCTTGCAGTTGAGCCTGCACAGTCTGCTGTTGTGAGCAATATAGGCCCCAGTTTTGCTGGGGAACTTTCTGCTTAGCATTTTTAAGGGTGCTGTTCACACGTTTGATCATCTATGATCTCTGTGGTCTGTCAGGGTGGTGAAATTTCTGCCTGATGTTTAGCATTTTACACACACATTTTTCATAGAATTGTTACCCTGATCAGATTTAATTTGAATTTGTGCTTCTCAGCGAGAGATGATTTGGTTCGTTATCGCATGTCACTGTCTTTACAGCATTGATGCATAGCAAAAAACGACCGTATACCCTCCCTCTTGGCACTGATAAGCGAACCAATGAAATTCAATCGCAAGAATTTTTCAAGGCCTGTAAGGTTGTTCGGTTGGCAGTGTCATTCCAAATATACATGTATAGTATATCCAGCTGCATGCCATGCATAACCTTTCCCTGTCTGTGGCCATGTTAGGCCATTATAATATAATGCATATTATAATGTGATTATAATACATTTATATTAAAAATAGTATAAATTAAAATGATTTTATTACTGGTCTCTGGAGGTTTTCTGGAATGAGATGTCATCTCGCTGCTCTTTTGAAAATACTTGCGTAACCTCCGTTCCCTGATGGAGGGAATGAGACGTTGTGTTGATGTAGTGACACTAGGGGTCACTCTTGGGAGCCCGAGACACCTCTGGTCTTTGATAAAAGGCCAATGAAAATTGGCGAGTGGTATTTGCATGCCACTCCCCCAGACATACGGGTATAAAAGGAGCTGGTATGCAACCACTCATTCAGGTTTTATGCTGAGGAGCCGAGACAAGGACCGGCCATTTCAGCAGGTAGTTCAGCATTGTCTCAGGAGGGACACAATGTTTTGTTCCTTCCATCATACTACAAACATGGAGACTGTGGCAGAGGGGGCTCTGCCCAAGGAAGATGCAGTTTGCCAACAGGGAAACAAATTAGCAGAAGATATACATCGCATGGGGTTACCTTACAGGGAACCGCCACATGTGGAGCACCTACCCCAGAACAGGGCTCTTAGTTAGCACATGTACTGGGCCGGTAGCGAGTCTCTCCGAAAACTCGACTGCCACAGGGCTCGGAGGAAGTCAACCAGGGAAAATAGTTTGTGAACACTATTGGGTATTAATGGCGCACGTCTTCAGCTCAGAGGAGGTGAAAGGCGCTATGTGCAAGCGATACACCCGGCCGGCTATCCCGGGCTTATTCGCTTGTATTGTGTGCCACTACCTGGGACGAAACCGGTTCCACCCGAAGGTTGTAGAACCTTGCAAAGGTGTTGGGTGTTGCCCAGCCCGCTGCTCTGCAAATGTCTGTTAGAGAGGCACCCCTGGCCAGGGCCCAGGAGGCCGCTACACCCCTGGAAGAATGGGCTTGTAGCCCTACCGGGGTGGCACGTCCTGGGCATGATATGCCATAGCTATGGCGTCAATGAGCCAGTGGGCGATCCTCTGCTTGGAGACAGTGCTTCCTTTCCGCTGTGCACCAAAGCAGACAAAGAGCTGCTCAGAGATCCTGAAGCTCTGCGTGCGATCCAAATAGATGCGTAAAGCGTGCATCGGACACAGCAACGACAGGGCTGGGTCTGCCTCCTCCTGGGGCAGCGCTCGCAGGTTCACCACCTGGTCCCTAAAAGGGGTCGTGGGAACCTTGGGCACATAGCCTGGTTGGGGCCTCAAGATCACGTGAGAGTAGCCCGGAATGAACTCCAGGCATGTTTCGCTAACAGAGAATGCTTGCAGTTCTCCTACCCTCTTGATGGAAGTGAGCACAGTCAGGAGGGCAGTCTTCAAGGAGAGTGCCTTAAGCTCAGCTGACTGCAAAGGCTCAAAGGGGACTCTCTGTAGACCCTGAACTACAGAGAGGTCCCATAAGGGAACGAGGCGCGGTCTGGAGGGGTTCAGCCTCCTGGCGCCTCTCAGGAACCTGATGATCAGGTCGTACTTCCCTAAGGACTTACCATCCACTGTGTCATGGTGTGCTGTTATAGCAGCAACGTACACCTTCAAGGTGGAAGGGGACAGCCGCCCTTCCAACCTCTCCTGCAGGAAGGAAAGCACCGATCCGACTGCGCATCTCTGGGGGTCTTCCCGTCGGGAAGAACAACACTTAGCAACAGATGCCACTTAAAGGCATACAGGTGCCTCGTAGAGAAGGCCCTAGCCTGAGTGATCATTTAGGTCTTCCGCGTCCCATCCAGGGGCCAGACATGGAGATTCCAGAGGTCTGGTCGCGGGTGCCAGATGGTGCCCCGTCCCTGAAAAAGAAGGTCCTTCCTCAGGGGAATTCGCCGGGGGGGCTGTCGCGAGGAGCGTGAGGTCCGAGAACCACGTCTGGGTGGGCTAATAGGGTGCTACCAGGACGACCTTCTCCTCGTCCTTCCTGACCTTGCATAGAGTCTGTGCAAGTAGGCTCACTGGGGGAAACGCATATTTGCGCAGGCCAGGAGGCCAGCTGTGTGCCAGCGCATCTATGCCGAGAGGTGCCTCGGTCAGGGCGTACCAGAGCGGGCAGTGGGGAGGATTCTTGGGAGGTGAACAGGTCTACCTGTGCCTGTCCAAATCGACTCCAAATCAGCTGGACCACCTGAGGATGGAGTCTCCACTCTCCCCTGAGGGTAACCTGCCGTGACAGCGCGTCCGCTGCAGTGTTGAGGTCACCCGGGATGTGAGTGGCTCGCAGCAACTGAAATGCTGCTGACTCCAGAGGAGGAGATGGCGGGCGAGTTGTGACATACAACGAGAGTGCAGACCGCCTTGGCAGTTGATATATGCTACCATTGCCATGTTGTCTGTCTGAACTAACACATACTTGCCCTGTATCAATGGCCGGAACCTCCGCAGGGCGAGCAGAATTGCCAGCAACTCGAGGCAGTTGATGTGCCAATGCAGCCGTGGGCCTGTCCATAAGCCGGCGGCTGCATGCCTGTTACAAACAGTGCCCCAGCCCGTTTTGGAGGCGTCTGTCGTGACCTTGACGTGCCTGGAGACCTGCTCTAGGGGAACACCTGCCTGTAGAAATGAGAGATCGGTCCAAGGGCTGAAGAGACGGTGACAGACCGGCGTGATGGCCACGCGATGTGTCCCTCGCAGTGAGAACATGAACCATCCACGAACGCTGCCTCCGTGTGGGTCCCGCTCAGACACGAAAGACAGCGATCATGACCGTCTGAGGTTGAGAGGTAACGACCGCAACCAGGAATAACACACAATCGGAAAGTCATCTTTAAAAAGACGCGTCTTTAAAAAGATGTTCCGTGTGTGTCGCACTTTTAGAGAAATATACTCTTTCAGGAAAATATACTCTCTTTTTTCTGCCGAAGCGCCCAGGGGCGTTCTCTGCAATGCACCAGTGCAGAGGAGGAAGAAGCCACTGAAATGCGCCGTCAGATCCAGCAGAGGTGAATGAACAGTCAGCTCAGTAGACATTGACCGTTCGGCTCTGAAGAGAAAATCTGAATGAGTGGTTGCATACCAGCTCCTTTTATACCCGTATGTCCAGGGAGTGGCATGCAAATACCACTCGCTAATTTTCATTGGCCTTTTATCAAAGACCAGAGGTGTCTCGGGCTCCCAAGAGTGACCCCTAGTGTCACTACATCGACACAACGTCGAGTGAGTGACAGATAGGGAACTCCAGAATTATGCGGTATTTGGCAAAAACCTTATAACTTTGTCACCATTATATTTATCAACATGGGAAGGAGACCATTATACCAGTCGCACAGAGACCTCTTAAATGATATCAAACACATACAGTTGCATTCTTTGTTTTCATGGTGTTTGTTTGTTTCATTTTCACATATACATTGTGTCTGGACCTTGTGGGGGAGACAAGTGGGAGAGAGAACAGCTGGAGTTTGTGGGGGTAGGCTGGGTTTTTCACACAGTGATGCCTTTGTTTTCTCAGGTGCAGATCCTACTTGTGAGAGAGTTTGAGCCTTGTTTTTCCTGGAAGTCTTTCGTTGTTCCATGTGGGCATGTGCTGGGTTACAGTTCTCTTGGCACTTAGCTTTAAATACAGTATGATACAATAGTTCACATATAAATGAATTAATTCAAATTTGATAATCCTGTTTAAAAATAGAAAATATGGACTAGCCCATCGGCACATTAAAAGCACAGCCCATATGACGCTCTCTCATAACGTCTGTATAAAAATACTCACAAATTATATTTCTCACTAATGAAATGTGAATAGATAAATGGAAATGAATAAGTCCCAATGTGTGGGCATCCTCGTGAAATGCTGAATGTTGCAGGAAAGTGTTTATCATGGACCCCATTGCTGTGTCCCTCCAGCAAATCAGTGTTTGTTCTTGTTTCTTGTTCTTCCTCTTTTTCTTCTATTTTATGGCGGTTGGCAAAACAAGCTTAACTTGCCCTTACCACCAACTTAATTGGGAGAAAGAGCTTTGAGGCAATCAGCTTTGGCCTGTTGGAATTCTATGGTTATAGCACCCCTTAGCGGTTTAGAGCTGCTAATGACTCATTCACGCAGTGATCATGGTGGTAGAAAGCCTATTCTGAATGGATACCCACTGTATATATTTATATATAACTGAATATTTAGCAAAAAAGGTATTTTGTTTCTGTACTTGTAATCAACAACTTTAAATAAATAGTTTAATATTTTTCCATTATATTTCATTTGATCTCATCATTCGCAATGCTTCATAGGACTGTAGTTCGTTCCCTCATTAAAGACATTAAGTACACAGTCTTGTACCTTTTGTCTTTTTTTCTGATATTCAAATACTCTTTTGCTTCATGTAAAAGTTTGTGATGTTTTTATTCACTTCGGAGTTGGTTTGCTTTGGTTTACTCTGATTAGCCACAACATTAAAACGACCTGCCTAATATTGTGTAGGTCCCCCTCGTGTTGCCAAAACATCGCCAACCCATATCTCAGAATAGCATTCTGAGATTATATTCTTCTCACCACAATTGTACAGAACGTTTATCTGAGTTACCGTAGATTTGTCAGTTCGAACCAGTCTGGCCATTCTCTGTGGACCTCTCTCATCAACAAAGCATTTCCATACGCAGAACTGCCGCTCACTTGATGTTTTTTGTTTTTGGCACCATTCTGAGTAAACTCTATAGACTGTGTGTGAAAATCCCAGGAGATCAGCAGTTACAGAAATACTCAAACCAGCCTATCTGGCACCAACAATCATGAGTGTTAAAGTGTTAAATCACTGAGATCAAATTTGTTCCCCCATTCTGATGGTTGATGTGAACATTAAAGCCTGACCTGTATCTGAATGAATTTATGCACTGCTGCCACACGATTGGCTTATTAGATAATCGCATGGATGATTGTTGGTGCCAGACAATCAGTGATTTGAGTGATTTTATTTTTTTTAGACCCATCTAAACTTTTAACACTGATTCACATCAACTTACCTTCATCTTTTCAGCCTGAAACTTTATGGCATTCTCCACGTAAGTGATCTGAACAATGTGAAAAATTCTAAATTAGTGTATTTATAAACAAGGTTGTAAAAGAACATAAGGGCCTCTGGGTCAGCTGGTATTTAGTAATTAGTATTTCATTATGTTAACATACAGGTCTCATCGAGCTAGTTCAACATCAATAATTTAACTCCATGGGAAAAAATGACAATGATCATTTTTGCACGTTGTAGAGCCAAGGAGGGCGGGGCTGGGCTGGAATGATGCACGCCCGGTCCCCAATCAGCCTGATGGGGCGCGCGAGGGATAAAGGCAGCCGGGGACGACGGTTAGAGGGAGAGAGAGAATTGCAGGCAGCTGTACTGTGTGGTTTTTGGTTGTGTGTTTTTGGTTAAGTTTATTATTAAACTATTATTTAAGTTGTCAAGCCGGTTCTTGCCTCCTCCTTTCCACTGAACCCCTTACACACGTAAATGCTGTGAATAATGTGGTGTGCAGTTAATAACTACAGTACTTGCACTCAAACCCAAGGCATTTTGTCATTGGTTCGTCCATTTGCATGTTGTGTTTGTGATTTATCAAAGTCATTTTAATAAAATATTTGAGCAGGAATAGTAGTTTTATTTTCCAGTGACTTTCAGGCCAGACTCTTGTGCTCTATGGTGCCCGACCATCCACATTGAGAACTCCACACGTGATGACATCAGTGACTATTACAGCGGAGAAGAGTTTCATGAGGATGGTGTCTTCCTGCGGAGAGACAGGTATGAACTCGACATCTCTTCTCAGAGAGTGCACATGCTCTTCTGGTTGTTGAGTTAACATCTCTGTCTCTCCTCTGAGATCATGTAAGGACTTTCAGGATTCTGTCAGTGAAGGTGGTGCATGTGTGGCTCTGGATGCGTGTGAATGTATCTGTGATGAGGATGAGCAGCTCAAATCCTAGCAGCCCCACAGGGCATCCAAACAATGCCTGCTGTCTACAGCTCAATGTGAGACACATGATGACTTGTTTCCTAAACAAATAAACATGCGGTTAAAGGAATAGTTCAACCAAAAATTAAAATTCTCATCATTTACTCACCCTCATGCCATCCCAAATGTGCATGACTTTCTTCTGCAGAACACAAATTAAGGTTTTTAAAATATTTCCGCTTTGTAGGTCCATTCAATGCAAGTGAACTTTGAAACTCCAAAAAGCACAAAGTCAGCATAAAAGTAATCCATAAGACTCCAGTGTTTTAATCCATGTCTTCTGAAGCGATCTAATCAGTTTTGGGTGAGAACCGCAAAATGTAACTCCTTTTTCACTTTTAATCGTCACATCAGCAGTCTCCTTGGCAATCATGATTTTAAGCTTGATTACACTTCCTAGCGCCATATAGCTCTGAGCATGCATCAAGCACTAGGTAGTGTAATTGAGCTTAAAATCATGATTGTTGCGAGAGACTGCAATGGCAAGATGTACTATACAAAATGAGTCAATTAGATGGCCTTTCTGTCTAAGTGGGCATTTCTTGGACAATTTAACCCTCTGGAGTCTGAGGGTGTTTTAGGCCCTGGAGAAGTTTTGACATGCCTTGACATTTGTGCTTTTTTCAGTTGCTTAAAAACATATTAATGGCTAAAGTCTGATAACACTGTATTCAGCACAAACTGGGCTAAAATAATATGTGAACAACATGTATGCACATGTTTGTATTTTTAAGAAAATAACGATTATGCGTGGTTTTTGAAAAAAACCCAAAAATTTTAAGTCACTGAAATAAGGCCATATAACACATACTAAACATTTGTTCACAAGGCTTTTGAGAACTGGATCTTGTAGCCTAGAGTTTTTAACACAAAATGATGTGAAAACCATCCTGATCATACAAAACAATATAGTCATTTAACTTTTGTAAGACACTTTTAGTGTTAGAAAGTCCATATGCGAGGAGGCGTGGATGATCATGAATATTGATGTGATTCACACCTGAGGACCCCTCCCCTGAGAGAGAATGAATGTGAGGAGACTTAATGATTGAATGTATTGTTGTAGCTTATTCACAAAATCAAGTTTCAGTTAAAAGTAATCTGACTATACATTTTCTTAAAAACTTTAGACCTACACTACCGTTTAAAAGTTTTTAGATCTGTAAGATTTGTAAATGTTTTTAAAAGAAGTCTCTTCTGCTCACCAAGGCTGCATTTATTTGATCCAAAATACAGCAAAAACAGTGATATTGTGAAATATTTTTACAATTTAAAAACTTTTCTATTTGAATATATTGTAAAATGCAGTTTATTCCTGTGATCAAAGCTGAATTTTCAGCATCATTACTGCAGACTTCAGTGTCACATGATCCTTCAGAAATCATTCTAATATGCTGATTTTCTAATATGAGCATATTTACAGCACATTTTACACATTTACACCCGAACAGATATTTGCAAGCACAAGCTTCGTTGATGATAATGAGGCAGCATAAACACTAGTTAAAATATAATCTAAACATTCATATTATTTTTATATCATATAACATATCATATTGATATCATACAGCATACAATTTAAATACCTGCTTTAGCCAAAACAACATTTAAATGTAACTAAAACTTGCCTATTGGGACATACAGTATTTCAAATGTCAATACTCTGAATACTGGCTGGCAAGTCTGGAAATAGTCCAACTAGTAAAATATGTACATGTTTATATAAAATAGCAGGTCAACTAATGTAAGTAAAGACTTATCTGAAATTTTATCCTCGGCTGGATCAAGTCGCTCTTCAAAATACAAAGGTTCATCGTCGGAGTCCCGCTCTTCTTCTGAGGAAAATAATAACTCTTCGTCACTATCCAGGACCATCTGTAGAGCTTCCTCATGTGTGTAGCGTGCCATCTTCCAAACGCGCAGGAAAGTGAATGAATCTGATGAACTTGATGCTTTTTAAAGCATTGTTGGGGGTGTTTACCATTTGCATTGATCGCCTCAACACATTACCATATGAATAGCGCCCTCTGCACGTGGTTGGGATCACATTAGCAATAATAAGCTGAGCCAGGAGAAACTGTACATCGCTTTGTTTCATACAGATTACATTGCAGGAGAATATTTGTTTTAAATTTGAATTGTTTTATTTAAAAGAAGACATTTTAAGCTTTCTTTAGACATAAGTTTCATGTTTGTGTGATAAATATTCGCTGAGTTTCAGTTCATTTTTGTGACGTGTTTCAGAAAGATGCTCGCAGAGACAGAGACGGCTGAAAGCGCACCCTGTTTATTTATTTTACAAATGCACAAGGTTTTGTTGTTATTGTGAGTGTACACAAATAAAAGTAGACCCTTTATATTCTCTAATGATGTTTTACACTTATCTGTATGCCCAAAAATGATGGAGTATTTTAAGTTGTTTCCACTGTTATGAGGAAAAAAATCCAGCAGGACGCGCCGGCACGTCCGTCGACCCCTGAGGGTTAAGCTACAGTTTTAGTCAAAGGTCTGGCTGCTCTCTAGATATTGGCATCAGCATCGGCTGTTTAAAACCCATAACGGTCGACCACTTTATTATATCAGAGCGATTTCTGTAGAAATGAAAGTGGAGTACAATCTGAGAATTTAGAGCAAATTGTGTCATAAGCAACAATTTGGTCCAATATATACTAAAATGTTTGTTAATTTACCATTCTGCTGTTGTAATAAACACAGAGATATGATGTATTCTGTCATATAGCTTCTTATAGACCCACTTTCCATTTCGAGTGTCTGTGCAAACAGAGCAGTCAAGACAAGATTCCCCTGCGACACATAAATCTACTGCCACATCATCAGGTAATGATCACATACTTACGGGGAACCTAGTTTGGGAATCAGGGGACATTTGAAGTAAAAAAAAAAAAAAAAATGTCCCTTCATTATGGGGCACTTTCAGAAGATCCAAGTCTTTTCAAATAAATAAAATCTAAAAAAATCTGTAACAACATTACATTTGTATATATTTCATGTGTCCTCCAAATACCATGCTACATGAGGGAGCTTACACTCTGTGCTGACAATGTAACAGCAGCTTAAAATTCCCTCATGTCCATTTATGTATTTATGTGGTAAATAGTTGTGTATTAAGCAGGAAAATGAACAATCAGATTGAATTTAGTGTTTGTGGAGACTCTGCGACCTCTTTATTCTCACGCAATAACATAATTTAAACTTAAACCAGTGTTTCATATTTATTTGGTAAGTAGCCGGTCATTAGCCCAAAATAAACCCAGACGCGAAGCTGACTGTATTTTATCTCTTACACTTATAATCATTAGGGCTGTCAATCGATTAAAAATTAATCAAATTAGTTAGATGACTTGCCAATTACTTAATAGATTCAATCGCAATTAATTGCATACACATCATTATTTGCTGAGAAGGCCCCCATATAAAGATAGTTCATATAAATAATGCATAATAATTCAAATGTTTATAAATATAATATGTAGGGCCTATAATGTGTATATAATATGGATTGAAATTCAGTTTAAAATAAATTGCATTATTGTGGCAGATGAAGAAATACAATAAAAAAAATGGCTTAAGAACTTTATATATTTGTTTTATTCTCATATCACTGAACAAGCCTACAGTTGACAGCAAGCTGTTTTACATTGAGTTCATCAATGTGTCCAGTTCTGACAGTATGTTCCATCTGTGCTATTTTTAATTGTCGCTCTATTTACAAGCGCGTGCCTCAGACAGACACGTTTGGAGCATCTCACTGGTATTCAGCCTCAAATGCAGCATTTTTAGGACACTGTGTCTAGTTAAAAGTAGTGGAAGCTTTGAAAATCACGTCTAAAGATTCCTGTATTCTGTTGTGTTTCACCCACCTGTTGTGCTTCCTTAGTGAGCGGTTCTCATTCTGTGGCTGCGCTGCTTGTGAGGTTGTTGAAGCGCGCTGCCAACTATTCACTCGGTTCGTAAAAACAGATGTACTTCAAGCTTGAAAAAGTCGGTGATTTCACTTTCTGACATCACCTCTCCAACTCTCTCATGTAAGTAATGAACTTTGGAAGATCTCTCCGCCCACTTGCATCTGTATAGTAGGAAAATCCGTACCTTATGAAATTTACGTACACATCAGGGGGCATGGTTAATTGCATACATTTTTTTTACGCATTATTTGTTATATAATTAATTACACTAAATTAACGTGTTGAATCTATAGCCCTAATAATTATTGAGAATGATCTTTTTTTTATGAACTTTAAGTTATATGAAGGTCATACTAAAACTGATTTGGAAACCAGGCCTTCATTTACTTTTGGTACTTTTCAAATGCCTTTTATGTACAGAATTTACTGTTTCAGCCTTGTCCGAGACACAGACTTTCAATATTAAACCTTGAATATACATTATGAAAACACAAATTATTACATTTAAAATGATCTAAAACAATACTCAAACAAAACATTTCAATATTTATTGAGTGAAACTGATTAAAAAAGGATGACTGTCCCACAGTTTACACATTTTGTAAAAAGTGAGAAAATACTATTTAGTTGTGTATTTAGGATACATAAAATGTTAGCTAAGAAATTAGCCTTATCAAGACAAAGGAGTCAGCCATTAATTTTAAACTGTTACAATTGTAATTTCCATCAGCGTCATTTTCAGCACAGATTTCTATTAAACACAATACAGATTTTGAGATGTGCTGGAAATGACACTATGGTGGGAATTTTCATGACAAAAATGACAAATCTCCTGTGATGCATGTATATACACTGTGTTAATAGAGAAGTTATTGAGAGTGTGAAAAATGTAAAAAAAAAAAAAATAAAAATAAAAAAATAATTTACTTTCTAGAATTCCATAGTGCTAAAAGTTCCAGAAGTTGAAGAAACCCATATATCCATATATTTTTGTTTTTGCTCTGAAATTATTATTATTATTTTATTTATTTTTTCTTCCACCAGAGGAACTTATCATTTCTAGGGCTGGGAATCGATTCCAAAAAGGAATCGATCCCGAGGCATTGGGAATCGAGAACCGACTCAACCTTGGAATTGACTCCAAATCTTGAAGTCAATTCTGCTCCAGGAATCAACTGATATGTTCTGACTGTGTTTATTTCCTCGACCTCTGAACTATTACAAATTTCAGAAGCCTTAACAGCACTAATTAAATGTACAAAAGGATTATAAAATGACTGCAGCTAAATTATCATAACCTTTACTCTGAGTCATTTGTAGTCTGTCAACCATCAGTAAATCCGCCCCGTTTGTTAATCTGTTTGAAGAAATCACACAAGCCCTTCACATTAAAAAGTTACTTTCCAGACCTGTATAGTCTGCCAGTATTTTTAATTTTAGAATAGATCTATTAATAATTAATGTCATTCATGCAATCTTAAACAGTACAAAGAACGCTTTGTAATGAGCTATTTATTTAGAGATTTAACTTTGTTTTTAACGTTACATTTTTTTAATAATTTTTTTTTTTTTTTTTTTTTTGGAATCGAAAAAGATTTGAAAAGATGAGTCTAGAATCGACTCTTGGAATCGATTCCGAAAGCAGGAATTGGAGTCTATTTTAACATTTTTGGAATTGAACAGCCTTAATCATTTCAACCAAACCATTGTAGCCAAAGAGATTAAAAATGTTTATGGTAAGTAAAATACAGCAACAATCAGTTGAACAGCAAATCATGGCCTGTTTTCCACAGCTTTTCAGTAAATGAACACTAGGAGGTTTTAAATCATTTTCTTTATGCAGCAAAATAACAATACATAGTAACAAACAGCAATATTTACCAACATTTTTCTTCCATGGACTAGAAACTGAATGTTTTTCATTTTGGTTTGTTTTGAGAAGAAACTGTATTTTTACTTTCTGGCTCCAGCCTCATTTCCAAATGAAATTAAATTATTATGAAGGAAAATCAGTAGCAAAACTCGAGAGCTTGTTAGGTTTGAATTTGAGAACTTGAAAATAAATATCTGTATGCTGGGTTAGGGAGTAACGGAATACATGTAACATATTTAAAATCAAAATATTAGTAACTGTATTCCATTACAGTTTTGAATTAATCATTAGTAATCAGAATACAGTTACATTAAAAAAGTATTTTGATTACTGTAGGGATTATTTTGCATTTTATTGTCATTTGTTCCAAAGAGTGGTAAAACACTTTCTTATGATGCGTTACATTTATACGAGCAGACAGAAGTTTGAAGTAAGTTTGAAGCAGCAGAAGTAGAAATAAACCTTGTGTAAATTGTCATGTGAACATTTAGCTTTACGCTAAGCTAAAATGCTATTTCTAGCCATTTTTATGCACCTGTTATCAGGCACAATCATATTTTTTAATCAAGAAAATAAACTTTAGATCAAATGTTTTTTCTCTCTAGTAAGACCTTTGATATTAGTGCAAAAATCGTATTCTTGATTAGAATTTGTTTTGCTATAAAAATGTTTGTAAAACTCATAGATAGTTAGGCTTTTTTTCAGAGTGTATTTTGTCTTACTGTACTGGCAGATTTTATTTATAGTCAAAACAAGTGAAACAAAATCTAGTGATGAAGTAATCTAAACTATTTAGATTATGTTACTGACCTTGAATAGTCTAACGGAATACGTTACAAATTACTTTTTGCAGCATGTATTCTGTAATCTGTAGTGGAATACATTTTAAAAGTAACCTTCCCATCCCTGTCTGTAAGTTTACATTTACACTCACAGCCTTGATGTGAAAACTTGTAAATTAGAAATCTGAAGTTGACTATTTGTCTGCAACTTTGAATGCAGAACACAGGTTTCTGATTACTGACTGAGTGCAGATTGCAACAGTCACAATTGTGTAAAAGGACATTTACATGAAAATAACATCAGACACACAAAACATAAGAATTCAGAGGAAGATGTAATTAATCTATATACCTCTGCATCAGAAATAAAGGCGCGAAAAGATGGCAAAACTAACCTGACTCCCTTGCTATCAAAGACAATAGAAAATTGAAAATAAAAAGTAAAAAATAAAAGGCTCCCCTTCCCTACCACTCTGTGTGCAGAGAAGTTTCACATTAGTTTGTCTAGTTCATTCAGTCTAGAACCTATGGGGTACACAGAAGCCCCAATGTCAATTCCAGAAGGTTTCACAGATACATTGACCATCAGTTTGGCTGCAGCACTGGCTATCATTGATCTGAGAAAAGGCACAACACAACGAAACAGCAACACAAAAATAGCCACAGCTACAGCTATTATTGTTCCCACTTTCCATTCTCCCCAAGCTCCAAATAAAACTGTCAAACCAGTTTCCAAAATGCTGCATTCGCAGTCACCTCTTCCCTTCGATTTCTCAACTTCTTCATTGCTGCAGTAAAAGATCCATCAGGAGCTGTATTAATTGGGATATAAGTACAACAGTCAGCTCAAAACATTACACAGACACCTCCTTTTTCTGCCAATAGCCAATTTAGTGCCTGTCTATTTAGCTGTGTAATTTAGCTTGTAGCAGCTAACTGGTCACCTAAGGCTTTTAATGCTTCATCAGTGTAATTAATGAATCTTTGCTGATTGTAATAAATGTAATTAATCCATTCTGCATTCTTGCTGGGTGTTATCCATACAAATATAGACTCAAAGCCTGATTTTATTTCATTTCTAGCTTTAAATTCCTGTGGTATTCCTCTTGGTTGACCAATTGCATCTATATTATATATATATATATATATATATATATATATATATATATATATATATATATATATATATTAGTGTCAGGCTGATAAGCTCTTTTTACTCTATATTTTTTCTGTACAGTTTCTCTAGACTCATTTGGGATTTCAGCTTCATTTGGGTTCCATGTTAACATTGTTGTTTCTTGCTCTAGTCTTACTCTGGTACATAATCCTTTCCAATTTTTTGGTAATGTGGCCCTTAACTTTCTTCCTCCACAGATCCAATAATAATCTGCTATGGCTGCTGTTTGTTCTTCATATAATTCTAGTAGAGGAGGAGTAAAAATTTGGTTGTTGCAAAATGAAAAGCTTTCTTCATCAGATTTAAACATATAGTTTGGGGCTTCTAATAATGTAAACTTTCCCTTTATTGTGGCTGCCACAAATATTGTTCCATTGTGCTCAAACACTTTATGTTGCTCATATATTTCTTCATCCATATGCCAAATTATTGTACAATTGCCTCGAAATTTTCCCACATTAACATTTCCAATGGATCTGTTAAAACACTTATATTCAAACCAGAGGTTTATGTCATATTTTAAAGGATTTTCTCTCTTTCCTGCACTTACCCTAACGTCTAGACGCTTACATTCAGTTCCCCAATGTTCTTCATTGTAATATTTATGATATTTTGGATGTCCTAGGCATGCCAGATACTCAGCTGGGCAAAAGGGTGCTTTTCTCACTCTACAATACTGTGAACAATTTTGTGAATAATGTTGAGCACATTGTGCATAATCATATCGATTGGGCACTACCATAAGCTTTTTCAGAGGTGATGGTGAACATAACAAACAATTAGACATTCCTGATTGTTTTGCTGTATACTCTGCCCATTTAAAGCAGTCATTTTGATTTGCATTCTCAAGTAAACTTTCCCTTTCCTCTGTTTGGTTAATTCCATAATCTATGTCTTCATAAACTGTTTCTAATGGCAACTGTGTAGAATGGTCATCATAAGATGTTTCTAATGGTAACTGTGTATGCTGGTGGTTCTTATTATAAGAGGTTTCCCAATCTATGGACTGATCCTCTGGACCATAAGGGTTATGATAATCTTCATAATCATGAATAGTCCTCTTCTAAATAGATTTATTTACTTGGGTACCTTGTGTTGGGTCAGTGACATTATGGAGACCATTGAAATTCTGAAGGGGACCAATCAAGGTCTGCAGTGTTAAGCGTGGGAAATTCTTCATGCCATGGGTCTGGAGATTGGTCTCTGGAAAGCCTTGGTTCTGGGGCAACTGCTGCATCAGGTGTATCAACATTAATATTAATGTCAGAACCTCTCTCACCTTCCAGTCCTGTTTCCACTGTGTTGGGCCTCATGTATTCAGATAGAAGACAAAGGCAGGCCTAACAGTCATAAAAACATTCCTCAAGCCCCCTCCTTCTAAGTGAATGTTGGGCCTCATGTATTCAGATAGAAGACAAAGGCAGGCCTAACAGTCATAAAAACATTCCTCAAGCCCCCTCCTAAGTCGTAAATTTTACTGATAAAAATCGCTCCTAAATCAAACAAAGGGAGTCCAAAACAGACTACAAATCCATGAAGCCTTGCTCACTAAAGGATCGAGTGCTCAACTCCTATTGGATGAGGCACACAACAGAACGTCCCTCAAACATGACATCATCAGGACTTCAAATAATTCTGAAATGCTTCCAAAGTTGCTTCCAGCGACTTTGTTCACCGAATACGGACGTAGCTCTTTGCTGCTCTCCGGTGCAACCTCGTGGCTTAAGGAAGTAATGTCCGACTTGAAACTGTGGCCATACGGTCTCCATCTCGCTGGACGAGTTGAGATTACTCTGTGTTCAACTGAACACTCTAACGGATCCGAAGGAGACCGCTGAGCAATTCGCATCTTCATCCGTTGGCCTACAGAAGTGAAGAGATTAAAGATTTCTCTTCCATCTTCAATCAAGTCGACATTTCTGAGTTCTCCGCCAGCCCGCCGAGAATCAACAGCCGTACCGCCCGCCGACAGTGCGAGGAAACGGCCTCTCGTCATCACACGAGCCTCAAGGAACCGAGTCAGAGTTAAAGGACGTAGGAAAACACATTCTACCTGTGTCCTCATGCGATTCAAGTAAGAGGTTACGTCTGGGCAGAGACAGAATATTATAGTGTGCTATTCTTGTGTTTCAAGGTTTTTGCTTGTACAGTTTACGGACCGCCATGTCTGCTAATTATTAATACTCAGGGTATAAATTATCATGAATTTGTTTTGCTGTATTGTGGTCCAACCAAATTGGACTGTTGTGCATTTTCGCCATCGCGGGTGAGACAGCAACTGAGTTCATCCATTAAAGAGTCAAATAACAAGGGACTTTTACGAGCCCCGCTCGTAAAACCGCGTCTCTGAGTGATGAACACGGCTGCTTTATCTCCAGCTATCGCGAAATCAGTTTTCGGGCTGTCACTTAATCATCTCTCTCTCTCTCTCTCACTAACCACACTGACACACACACACACACTGTCACACACACACCTTATGTGTTATAGAATTATTTTTATTTCCATATCTAATCATATCACTGTTTAGTTTGTAGTTGTAAGTCGGAAGTTTATTGACTGCATTGTATTAATTATGAATTGATATTACTGCATAAATAAACTTTGTTTATATTACAAAGAGAAGTGTTTTGGTTTGTTTTGCATACGCCTGTGTCATGCTGACGGGATGTCAGTGCTCGGATTCAAACCTTCATTCATTGTTTTTTTTCCCGAAAATCGATATTCTTCGGATGTCGATTTTCCTAAGAAAACAATCTAATATTGAGACTGTTTTAATATTCAGTTATTAGTCCCTGATTTCAGGGTGGTGCCCCGTCAATGTTAATCCTTATTAATATTCTATTGATTTTTGATAATTAATAATTATCTTTGATTGAATTTGAATGATCAATAAGCTAGTGTTAATTTTAATTAATGTTTCATCGACGTTAACAATTAACGATTATCTTTGATAACTGTTGATTTAAAGGATTAAAAAAAGCTAACATTGATTCTCATCAATGTTCTATTGATTTTAATAATTAATAATTATCTTTGATAATTATTAATTATTGCTAATAACCAAACTTGCACCTAAACGTAGCACACTACATTTACTGGAGTCCCATATGAGGTTTTAATGAGTTAGATCCAATTAATTAATTTAAATATTGATTAATAACTACAGAAATAATTATTAATTATTTCTGATAGTAACACTGATCTAAACAACCAGCAAAGCCCTACAACTGTCTGCGGTACATCCTCCTGCATCTGTACTTCATCTCTTGTTTCAGCATGTTCAGTTGCCCTAGAATGTGGTGTAACAACATTACTATTTTCTTCTTCCTGTTCATCACATCCCCTTGTTCTTCCCTTTCTTGGTCATGGGCTTCAGTTTCTCTTTCAACCTCAGGGGGAGTCATGTTTGGGTCTTCCTGATCCTCTTCTGCTCTATGTACCTGGTCTTGTGGTAGTCTTGGTTTAGGTGCTTTAGTGCAGTGATTCAAATGATACCACGTTGTACTTCCTTCTACCTGCACTGCTGTTGGGGTTGCCCTTACTTCTTCAAAAGGTCCTTCCCTTCTGGGTTCATTCCATCTCCTCCTAAAAACTCTCAGGTACACTCGGTCTCCAGGAACTATGGGACAGTGCACTACTTCTTCTTGTCTGGGTCCCCTGTTCTGTTCCTGTGAATAAATGGCTTCATGTATAGTAGTTAATTGTCTCATGTAAGCCCTCAATTCCATTTGCAACTGTTCTAGAGGTGGGCCTTCATAAGGACCTCTCAAATATGGTACTGGCATGGGTCTGCCTGTTAGCATTTCATGCAGTGTTAGATTGGTGATTCTATTGGTCTGCATGCAGTAACTCATCAGTGCAAGGGGTAGGGCATCAACCCAATTGAGTTTAGTGTCAGCACAAATTTTGTTGAGCTTAGCTTTGAGAGTTCCATTTAACCTTTCTACCATTCCCTGTGACTGTGGATGATAGACACATCCTAATCTTTGTTTTATTCTCAGCTGTTGTATCACTGTTTTCACTGTTCTTTGAATGAATGCTGAGCCATTGTCAGAACTGATTTGAGATGGTATGCCAAATCTGGGAATGACCTCTCTGGTCAAAAATGTGTTCACAGTTTGAGCTCCCTGATCTGCTGATGATACTGCTTCTATCCATCTGCTGAATCTGTCTATTATCACCAACATGTATCTTTTTTCTCTTACTGATTTTATCATGTCCACATAATCCATCACCAGATGTTTAAATGGTCCTTCTGGAACTGGTATGTGACCTATTGGTGCAGATGTACCCTTTCTGATATTATTTTGGGCACAGATTTCACATTCAGCTAAAAATCTGTCTACCATTGCTTGTAGGTATGGGGACCAATATCCCTGTTGTTTTATTTTTCTAATCACTTCCCCTCTTGCGCAATGGTTAAAACCATACGCATCTGCGATTAGAATATTAAAGAAGTGCTGTTGGAGCAATCATGTGTCCTTCATGTGATCGCCATATACCATTTTCATCTCTACTGGCACCTCTTTGCTGCCATACCAGGTTCATAAGGACCAGCTTGATGTTGCATATGTGCAATATCATCTAATTGGGGATGAGGTTGAAGCAAAATGAAAGCTTCCATTACTGCTACCTGGCATCCTGAGGCCTTTTTAGCATATGAGTCTGCAGCATTATTACCTTGGATGACAAAATCATTGCCTTTTTATGTGCTTGACATTTGATGATAGCCAATCTCTTTGGATGCATCATGGCTGAAATGAGTTTAGTTATTTGGTCACTGTGCTGAATGGGTGTCCCATCACTCTTTTTGAACCCCCTTTGTTTCCAAACTGCTCCAAATAAATAGCACACTCCATGTGCATATGCAGAAACTGTATAGATATATACAGTTTGATTTTTAGCCAATAGGCAAGCCTCAGTCAATGCTTTTAATTTAGCCAATTGTGCTGAGCATGGTTGCTCACAATGCTGAACCACAATTGGGTTTCAAAATTCTTCTCTTTTGACAATAGCATACCCAGCATGATTTCCCAGATGGTCTCTGAAACATGACCCATCTACAAAATAGTCTGCCTCTGCATCACTGATTGTTGTTGACTCTAGATCTGGTCTTAAATTAGTAAAAGCTAGGGAATCCACTACACATTCATGAGGTGTTTCCTCTCCTTCTAGAGGAATGTAATTGGCTGGATTTACTGTCGTGCATCGCTTTATAGTGACATCTTCCTTGCACAAGCAACTCTGTAACTTTATGATGTGTGTAAATTATTACTGGATAGCCCATTGTCACAGATAGCCTTTGTCATAGGCGTAATATACTGCGGCAAGCCCTTGATAACGTGGAAAGTAGCCTTGTGCCACATTGTCCAATTTGGTGCTGTAATAAGCTATTGGTTGCTTTTTTCTTCCACTACAAGTTTCCTGCATTAAGACTGCTGATGCATATCCATCTCTTCTATCTGCTACATACAAAAAAATGGTTTGGCATAGTCTAGGGTTGCCAGAGCTGGTGCTGTTTGAAGCTCTTTTTTCAATGACTCAAAAGCTATCAATGCATCAGTGTCCCATGTTAGTCGAGCTCAGAGATTCTGATGCCCTGTCTGTTTCATCAATGCTTTCAAGGGGGCCGTTTTGATAGCATAATTTTCTATCAAATCAGCACTAAAACCTGTCATACCTAAAAATGTCATCATTTGTCCCACTGTTTGTGGTTGAGGTGCTTTACTTATGCCTTCCAATTGACTGGGTGATATAGCCTTGGTTTTATTTGCAATGATTCGTCCTAGATTTTCTACCTGTGGTAGGCAGTATTGCAGTTACTCTTTAGAGACCCTGTGGCCTCCCTCAGCCAATTTAGTAAGTACTTTGATAGAATCTTGGTGACATTGTTCTAATGTTGTTGAACAAATCAGCAGATCATCTACATATTGTATCAATGTGCTATCAAGTCTAAGATCTTCCAAATCATTTTCCAACACTTGAACACATGTGGTAAATGTTTGAATCTCTGGGGCATTCTGGTGTATGTATACTGTTTACCTTGATAGGTGAATGAAAAAAGGTGTCTGCTTTCCTCTACTAAAGGGATGCTGAAAAAAGCAGAACACAGATCAATCACAGTAAAATAATTGGCAGCAGGAGGAACATTAGTCAACAGCGTATGTGGATTTGGAACTTCTGCAGGCCAGTCTTCCACTACCTTATTAACTGCTCTCAAATTATGTACTAAGTGCCATTTTGATTTGTCTGCCTTAGCAACTGGCAATATGGGCATGTTGCAATGGCTTGCTGTCTCAATCAATACCCCAGCTTTGATCAGACCTTCAATAGTCTTTTTAATTCCTTGTACAGCCTCATATTTCGGTGGGTATTGTGGTTCTCTTGGCACCTGTGCTCCTGGTCTAAATTTAATCCTAACTGGATTAGCAGATTTCACTAAACCTACATCTGTATCATGTTGAGACCACAATTCAGCTGGTACTTTGCATTTCTAGCATTAATTCAGTTTTTGAATCCAGTTTTTTTTTCTTTAGTAGTCACCAAAACCCTTGGGATGCCTGTCATAACAGTTGTACACAGAAGTTTTAAGTATGTTTTGTCTGGTTACTTAAAGATTAAAGGATTATCTGTCTCCTCCCACTTTTTCCTTTCTGCTCTCTTCATCATTGGTCCTAAATCTTTTGCTGACAAGGTAACATGTGAAGTTGAATCTGACACTTGGAACCACTTTTCAATGAAGCTACATTTCTCAATTTGTAATGCAGCTCCCACTGGTCCTACAATTATATATTGCGAATTCAATGAAACTTCTTGTCCTTCTGTGTCATTCAACCATTTCTTTTCAAGCTCTGGATCCCTACCATGATCATATATTAGGGTACAGTGGAATTCAGTTTTTGGCAAGCTTGATTCACAAAGCTGTACTTTGATGTATTTTCCCATTTGTTTACTGTTTCTACTACGTCTTTCCCTAAATCTCCTAACCAATATATGTTTGCTTGTGACTCTTGGGGTTCTTGGGGTTTTGTGACAGTCATTTGTTTGATTCCCCTGCTATCTATGTATATTCCCTCGGGAGAGCACCATATCTGCAAGTTCATTTTACATATGGCATCCCTTCCTAACAAATTAACAGGTGTTTGTTCTGATATTAGAATGGGAATTTTTACTTGTATGCTCACTGGAGCCATCATTGGTATTAGCTGCGTAAGTCCCGAGAATCCTGCCGTCTTTACATATTTTCCAGACTGGGGGAGGTGAGAGGCATAATTTGGATTTATACACGTGAACATGGCTCCAGTGTCTAGCATTACTGGTGTTGTCTTGTCCTCTATTTTAACCTGCAGCATAGGTTCTTAATCAGCATCAAATTATATCATTGGAAGCTGACCCCTCCCAGTAGGATCCTCTGGGCAGCCCTAGTAGCCCTGTCGTGGTCCACGCCATGGGTTGAGTGGACTTTGTGCTTGAGCTTGGTACTCTTGCTCACATGGATTATTGCTTGGGCTTGGTGGTTGGTCATTTTGCCATGGGCAATAGGGCAGTCTCTCCTATTGTGTCCTGACTGATTGCATCCCCAGCAAATTCCTGGTGGGCCATTATTTCTTGGGCCATTGTTCTGTCTTCCTCTTCTTCCTCCTTGTGGTGGCCTGTTCCAGTTTATTTTGTTTGGTTGTTCTGGTTTTAGGTAGACTACAGTTGGTGCTGGTGGCTGTGATGCATTTCCACGTGTTGACATTGCATTCTAGACAACAGGTACAGGTGGTATTGGTACAGTCTGGGCAACAGGTACAGACATGTTCACAGGAGCCATCACTGCTGATTGTTCTTCTCCTTTTTCTTTTACTGCAGCTTGAATCTTCTTCTTTTTTCCAGTTAATTCTTTGAGTTGTAGTTGTGTCAGCTTTCTCTGTAGTTCTCTTTCTTGGTGTTTCAGTCTCAACTCATTCTTCCTGTGTTGTTCCACAGCATGAGTCACATGTTCACAGAACTCCCTGTGTGACTTGAAGTTCAGTCCAACTACATCTTCTAATTTGTCCTTCACTGGGGTTGCATGGCATCCACTATAGCTGTTCTGAATAAAGTAGTCATCATTGGGTCTGCTTCTGAGTTTCTCTCCAGCTCTTGTTTCCATCTTCTCAGTTGTCTTTGAATGTAAGTAGTAGGATTTTCTGCTTCATTTATTGGTTCTTCTCTCAGGGATTTTGGGTGTTCATACGTGTCCATTCTTTTCTCAATGCTTCCCATATGTCACCACGATATCTGTCAAATGGGACCCCATCCATTCTTGGGTTGTCATTTGCTCCTCTTAGATACACTTTTCTAAGGATTTCATTCATCTAGGATTCTCCCAGACATTTAGCTAGTAGTGCTTTGACATCTCCAATTGCTAGTAATTTTCCCATTGTTTCTTCTTTGACCATTCTGATCTATCTTCCAGCCCCCTCATGGATGTCTGGAAGGCAGACTATCAGTCCATCAAGATCCTGATTGGCCTATGGCACATACTGCCCTTGTGTGTCTTTGATTAAAATTGGACACTGTTTTCTTAGGTATTTACTGGGCATCTCTTCATCAGTTATGGGATATTGTTCCAGTTCCTCACTCTGTGAATGCATGTCACTTGAATATTCTCTGGGTTGATGCATGTAGCTTAAATCTTCTCTGGGCATTTCCATGTTGCTTGGATGTTCATTAGATAGACCCACGCTGCTTAAGAATTCATTGGATGCACATTGCTTGGATACTCACTTGGTATATATGCACGCTTGTTGTTGTTCTTAATCTGCCTTCTGTACTCCTCTTCCAGCATGGCTTCTCTTTTGGCACATCCTCAAGAAGCAGGCTGCCTTGAACATATTTATATTCTCTTTTAGGGCTGTTTAAGCGTGCTCTTGGAGTTACGAGTCTGCGTTTTTCTTCAGATTCCAATCTTGTCAGGTCTCCTCTTCTTGCTTGTTTTGCTCTTGCTATTTGTTCCCCAGTCTCTATTATCTCCTGCTTCAATGTCTTTAATAGTTTGTTAGCTCTCTCTTGGGAGTAGTTTTTGCCTCTGACCTTTCTTCTTGTATTTGTGACATATACTGAACAACTTCTTGTGTCTCATTCATCCTATCTAGTGCTGTTGTCACATTCTGATAGGCATTCATAATTTCCACACCTTCTGATGTTATATTTCCTAGCTCTTCTCTATTACTTGCCCCTTCACTGTTCCTTTCTTCATTTTTATCCTTTATTTCTACATTCCCTTTTACTTCTACTATTCCTTTTATGACAGGCATTTGTTTTCCAGATTGGTCAAAAGGTGGTGCATAGGGAGGTGGCCTCTCTGTTTTTTTTTCACTTCTTATCCCATGGTTTTTGAACAATTGCAGTATCCCTTTTTCTTTCTCCCTTTTTTCTTCCCTCTTCTTGCCCTTTGTCTTTAGCCTCATGATTTCTTATTAATGCCTCCATTTCTCTACACATAGCTACATCAAATGTTCCTTCTGCTGGCCATTTTGTGTTTAGACCTTTTGTTCTTTTCTTTTTGAAAATTCCCTTATGGTATCTCTGCATATTGGAAATTCTGTACACATCTGTTCTACAGGTGTTGATGCCATTGTTACTTATTATTAAAGTATGTTATGTCTTTATTGCACCTCTCTAACCCCAGCTTGTGTCTATTCTTAACTAGCCTTCACCAGGCTGGTCAGACGAGGATCACTAAAAGTATCTGACCCCTGACTTCCCCTGCGCTTTTGCTGGGTTGAGGACTTGTCACAGTTCTTAAGATATTTTGTTAGCTTTTCTCAGGTATTTCAAAACAGCATTTATTTGTTTTCTAGTCAATGGTTTTGCAAGTAATTCCTTTGCTCCTAACCAATGTGAATTGTTCTGCATCCAGATAATGTCTCCTCTTAGGCTAATTATGTCAAAACTCCAAAGCTCGTCTTCAGCAACCCAGCAGCCTGTGGCAGCTATTCCTGCCCAATGCATAAAAGTGAGAGATGGGGTTAATTCTACTTGACACCCTCCCCATAGAACCACAGAAACATTTAATTCACTTCTATCACAATATTCTAGATGAAAATGTTCAAGGAAGTCAATGAGGGCTTCCCTTTCTTCTTTGTTTAAAGTTCCCCTTCCTCTTCTATTTTTACACAATAAATTCATTATTTACAACGGTTGATTGCTAAATATGTTACTACTTTTTTATTTTCCCTTGCCTCCGTATATTTCCACCCACAACTGTTGTATCTGTTCTGGGTGTCTTATTTTAATTGTCACCTTCATCCTTCCTATAGTCCCATTTGTTGTGTAGACTGGCGTTATTTCTTCACCTTGCTCTCTACGAAATAATATCTTACTTTTCCACTGTACTGGTCGTATGTCCGAGGTGGAGTGTTGCTCCTCCTAGCCCCTCTGACTGAAGGCTCCCTGGATTCCTTCTGAGATAGGGAATAGAACATCTGAGATATGGGATGTACACTGAGTTAATGGGTATTTTTGCTGACACTGCTAATTGCCCCAACTGAGTAGGACTCAGCATATAAAGTCCCTTCAGTTGTTTTATCAATGGCTCAGTGGTCAAATGTTTATTTACTACTGTTTGCCAATCCACATGTGGCCATTCTTGTTCTGTTTCTCTCAAATTGTAGTCAATTTTTTCAGAAACTCTTTCTTCTTTTGTTCTGTCAATTCCATTTTTTGACCTTCATAATCTACATATTCAGACTCTTTCCAAAAATGATTAATAGTCCCTCTTGTTTCTATTAATATACTGTCTAATTCTCTCTCCTTTTCTACTTCAGCTACTCCAGCTAAGCATACTCTCTCAAACTCAGCTACTGTTTGGCTACACATCGGCTTTTAGTTTGAAGCAATGCAGAGAAAAATTCCGCTCTGTGCTTATCTGTTTGCTACAGTTCTCTTTACACACACACACACACTGCTCAGCCCCTCCCCTCTCTTTTCATACACTCAGTCACTCTTGCATGCCTTTTCTCCCACCGTGAGAGAGAAACAGGTATTCTTTTATTATTTTTTAATTTTGCTTCTTTATTAATGACTGTCTCTCTTTGTCTGGATCACAGTCACTACAATTTGGATGGTGTCCAAATAATCGACAAAGCCAATATCTTGGAACGTTTTTAGTTCTTGAGATGATCTTTTTAACTTTTTTCACACTTTCCTCATCATTCATTTCACAATTTTTAAATATAGGATTTAATACACTAGTCTCTCCACACCACAGTGTTCATAAATGAATGCAAGAAAACACTTTCATCAGCACACTCAGCCACACAATCACAGTTTAGTTTCACACACATACAGCATAGCACAGCGTAGTCAGCATAAGCACAATGCAGTTAATATGAACATAGCACAGCCAACTCAGCAGATATACAAAAAACAAATGCAGTCAATCTTATAAACAACTCAACACAGCCAACACATGTATAAATACAGACTTTTCAACAAATATTAACAACCAACACTTTAACTATCTCAATGCCCCTCTTGGGCAAATCTACCAATTCAGAAACAATGCCAACCATCAAATCGTGGGCTCACTGTTTCTCAGCCAGTTCAAAGGCCACCATTCAAAACGGGCTCCTAATCTCTGGTGTCACTTACAAAAAGCAGTATCCATAGAATTTCAACACCTCTCTTGGGTGTACTCGCTTCCTGTGAGACCTACCAATTCAGCCCCCTCCTGTCTAGGAGAGCGGTATCCATAGGATTTTAAACCTGCCAATTCAGCCCTCTTAGTGGTGCTATTTTGAGAAACACAGCCAACCATCAAAATTGTGGGCTCGTTGTTCTCAGCCAGCTCAAGGGCCTCCGTTCAGAATGGGCTCCCTCTCCTCACTGGGGTCACCACTAAGAACGGTATCCGCAAGATTTTGCATGCTTCAACTTATTTACAATACTTATTTACATTTGCATGCACAGTTTTTGAAATCTGGAACCCAGTTTTCTAATTTATCCAATTGATTTAATTAGGTTTGGGACTGGTGAGGCCTTTAGAGTCACCACTAACCAGGTCAAGCCTACAGCAGACTACACAAAAACACAATTTTTAAGCAAAATGTTTACCTCAGTTTTTGGCGGCAGTGATATTGTGTAGCCCATGCCAGCAACCCCGCAGCAGCCCTCCTTCTCTCTTGGCCCCGCTCCAGTCCCTTCGTGGTCACGAATGAATATGTCGTGGAGAGCTGAAGTCTGTTTCCCTCTATGTAGGTAAAATCTCAAAGTCAGGGGTTCCAGATGTCAAGGGTTAGGCTTTATTGAGCAAAGCAGCAAAGCCTGATATGTCAGCTGTTCATCTGACTATCCAGTACCAGACTTTCATTTTTATACATTTCTGTTATCTCTTTTGAGCCAATAAACCTACTTTTTCTGTTATCTTAACCAATGGGCTCACTTCACAATCTGTCTCTGTTTACCACCATTATTTAATAGACCATCTGACTTCTTTTTTTAATAGTGGAATCTTAACACATAGCTTATTTTTTTAAATAACTTCTGAATTCATTTATAATGTGAATATACATTAAGTAAAGAGTTTGTAACAGTCTAAACATAATAAAATAGCTTTACATTTGGCTGTGCCTTCCAGTGTCTGAGAAGTGTTTTTTTCCCCAGTGTACCATTCTAAATATAACATTACTGAGTGTACATGTTACCTAAGTTAAGACAGCATATGTGTGTTTCCCATAGCATAGCTACGTCATCACACAGTCTCGTGTACATGTTTCTGGCCTACACAATGCCCAGACTTTTCTATATTAGTACCTTTATTTCTATACTTGATATTAAAAAATATACTATACTAACAGCCAATGTCTATCTGTCAGATGTGCTCATAAATGGACATAAAATTGTTCAATGTTTCTATTAAAGGGAACTGAAGACTTTCTTAGCAGTAGAATGGGTTCTTTAGACCCATTCAACACTTTTACCATAGTCACAAACTTGACTTTTTTCCAAAATATGAGTTAATTAAAAAGAAAGAAGCTTCACAATAGAAAACAACAGTGCCTACACACTTTTTCAGCCAAATTATAGATTTAGTTTTTTATTTGGTAACACTTTCTATGAAGCCTATATTTAAAATGCATTCGTAAAGTCTCATACAGGGTTCCCACTTTTTTCAAAGCCCAAATTTCTGGGACATTTCCAGGACTTTTTATGCACCCAACAATTGTAATATTTAAGCAAAAACACATGCGTCCATTTAAATCTAGCTTTTATTTGTGCGTTTCTTTGTGTTTTTGACGTTAGTCTCTCACCTCCAGATATGCAGTTTCCTCCATGGCCCAGTGGGATTATTAATCCCAGTAAAGCTGTGATTAAATTAAATAAATACATACTCTGTATGTGCTGTGCACTTCAGAGTGCTCTCTGTTATCTCACACACACAAGAGTGCGCATGATGATCATGATGAAGTGTTTTCAGTCTATGAGCGGCCGTCTCTACACATTCATTTTGAAGCGTGCATCACTTGCAGATTATTTATTTATTCAAATAAATCAGAGACTTTTTTAGTTTAATTATCACACTAGGACATATCAAAATTTTATTTGATTAATTGTACATTCAAACATTCATTTTCATTCAAATAGGTAATATTCCATGACATTCTGCGTTTTATTGCTAATGCCATATAAGGCTAGATTCCATGTTTTTCACATACTACATGTGGTAACCGTGGTATGTACACGTCATGGAGAGGTGAAACAATGAGCTTGTCACACAAGAAAGTGGGAGGTGTGCACAATAAACATTGAAAACATTTATTTGGAAGAGAAAAAATGGCAATTGCTTTGATTGCAGAAAATGAACAGAGGACTCATTTATGCTTTTTTTTTTTTTTTTTTGAATGTAGTTACTATAGTTCAAAACTGGGGTCTCTGGATACTCTGAAAATATAAAGTAATAATGAAAATAAATTCTGAAACATGCAATATCTCTTCATAACTTTGGACAGTTTTAAAATATTTATTGTAGCTTTTTTTGTCTAAAAGACATCATTTGTAAGGCAAAACGTGTGTGAAAAACACTTTGATGTGAAGTTGGAGCTGAGGTTGCGCTGACGTGTCACTTCATAGACTTCAATGTATTTGGCGGTGCTGACGTGTGAAAGCCCCTCAACATGTATAAACCTCAGTCACTTTTACATTAATAGCTCTTCTGCCCTTTTCTCTCTGTGATGAACAAGGAAGACACACATGCTGATGCTGAAGTGAACGAACAACATGCCCGTCTCATTCAGTCGGTCGGTACATGTACCTGGTCATTCAGTTTGTTTATGAATGAGAAGTTTCACAAGCTGTAACCAATCAAGCAATCTGCCTTTGTTGTAGTGTGATTGCCAAGCACCCGATTGGCTGCCACTGTAATCAGTCATAAGGGTATAAGTGCCCTTAACCGTTGTTGTTGTTTCATAATGCACAGCCGCCGGCATTGACAAAACGACACAAATTTGTGTATTTGACTCCAATTCCGAGTCCCGATCGTTACCATGTTTTTGTACATGTAACGGAAACCTTGCTAGCAACACAGTCAATCAGTTTTATTATACTGAAATTTTTTTGCAGGACAAATAATTATTTTACAGGACATTTAGGTATTTTTCTAATTTTCTATTACTTTTCCATGACTGGAAAACTGCATTGCAAAATTCCAGGTTTTCCAGGACGCGTGAGAACCCTGCTTGATATAATATGTTGTAACTTCTCATAAATAATTGTAACCACAGTTATAATACATTATAATACTTACCTATTCATAGTCATACCTTAGAATATAATGCATTATAACATGACCAACATTCCAGCATTCAGGTTGCTGTCGGCACGCTGCAGACTGTTTTTTTTTGTAGCTTGCTAGCCTGCTTAGCATTGCTTATTCCTCTACGCTCATCATTTTATTTTACAGCGTGCTTCATTTTTTGTTATTTTCCACTTTTCTACTGTTTCAACTGCATGTATATTACTGCGCACACCCATTTTCATTTCCCACTTGTCTACATCTCGCATTTTGACTTCGTGCATTCGTTTTCTTCTCTGTATTTTACATGGATTATTGCATCAGTCTCAAACATCTGCTGATCAGGAACTAACACAATAACAGCAAACAATTGCATGAGGGATTCACATAGATCTCAAACCCTCACTGCTCAAGAACAAAAACAACAACAACTGACATTTACATTTATGCATTTGGCAGATGCTTTTATCCAAAGCAACTTACAGTGCACTTATTACAGGGACAATCCCCCTGGAGCAACCTGGAGTTAAATGCCTTGCTCAAGGACACAATGGTGGTGGCTGTGGGGACTCACTGAGAATCATGTTAAAAGAGCCTTGGTTTTAGGAGATTCTATTGTAAGGAACGTGGAAATTGAGACTCCAGCCACTATTGTTAAATGTATTTCTGGTGCAAGAGCGTCTGACATCAGATCAAATTTACAAGTGCTAGCTAATACTAAATGTAGATTTTCTAAACTTGTTATTCATGTTGACACTAACAGTGTCTGGCTTCGCCAGTCAGAGATCACTAAAGATAATGTTAAAGAGGTGTGTAAACTTTCAAAAATAATGACAGACATTGTAATATGCTCTGGCCCCCTCCCTGCTCGTCATGGTGATGAGATTTATAGTAGATTGGTGTCGCTGAATGGCTGGATGTCTGAGTGGTGTCCGGAGAATAGCATAGGATTTATAGACAATTGGAAGAGTTTTTGGCGTAGACCTGACCTGCTAAAGAGCGACGGACTCCATCCCTCCATGGAAGGTGCCGCTCTCCTCTCTAGTAATTTGGCTCATAGTCTTAATAGTGATAGTATTTGACTAACTGAGGCCCAGGTCAGGAAGCAGACAAACTGGCTAATCTGATTGTCTGCTAGCTGCCTTGAGATGTCACACAGATCACATAAACAACAACACATAGAGACAGTATCACCTAGATATCACATAGAGACTTTGTCTGTTCCCCAAACTACCAAACACAAACCCCTCCCTAAATCATTTAGAAAAAATATGATTAAGGTAAATCTTGAAAATAAAATAAAAATAGAAGATAAACATCATATGTAGGTAAGGGTACTAAACATTAGATCTCTTTCAACCAAAGCACTAATTGTAAATGAAATTATTACAGATCATAGTTGGGATGCGCTCTGTCTGACCGAAACCTTGCTTAAACCGGATAAATATAATAGTTTAAATGAATCTACTCCCCCAGGTTATTGTTATAAACATGAGCCTCGCCTGAAGGGTCGAGGAGGTGTTGCTGCAATTTACAGTGAAGTTTTTGGTGTTACTCAGAGGACAAGATATAAGTTTAAGTCTTTTGAATCAATAATGCTTAAAGTGACACCATCAGATACAATAAAAAAATCTCCCGGGCCATATTCAGATTTCCTTGGTGAATTTGCAAATTTTCTATCAGATCTAGTAGTTACTGTGGATAGAGCTTTAATTGTTAGTGACTTCAACATTCACACAGATAATGAAAATGACACATTGGGATTAGCATTTATTTAGAACTTGAAGTAATATCAGAAAATATAAATACAGACTTCTCTAGCACTCTTGATATCGCTGCCCCCATTCGATTAAAGAAAATTAAAGAAAAAAGCTCCACACCATGGTACCATGATCACACTCATACTCTCAAGAGAGCAGCTCGGAAAATGGAGCGCAAGTGGAAGAATAAAAAAATTAGAAATATTTCACGGTGCATGGAAGGATAGAGTCTGTAGCTACAGACAGGCACTAAAAGCTACCAGTTCAGCATATTTTAGCAAACTTTAGCAAAAAATAACCACAACATTCCTAGGTGTTTATTCAGTACTGTGGCTAAATTGGTTAGGAATAAAGCCTCGACTGAACCAGAGATTCCGTCGCAGCACAAAAATAATGACTTCATGAATTTCTTTACTGATATTTACTACTTTAAATAATCAGAAATAAAATTGGAATTATGCAATCATCTGTCACAGTACCACAGAAAACAGTATCTCATAATTTTCCTCATGAGCAACTTCAATCCTTCGCTGTCACAGGTCATGAAGAGCTAACAAAACTTACTGAAACATCAAAAGGCACAACATGTATGATCCAATACTAACCAAGCTCTTAAGAGGTATTCCCTGTAATCTCAGAACCTCTTCTTAATATTATTAGCTCCTTGCTATCCTTAGGACATGTCCCAAGAAACTTTAAAATGGCAGTTATCAAACTGCTTATTAAGAAGCCACGGCTTGATCCTGGAAAATTGGCTAATTATAGACCGATTTCAAATCTCCCATTTATGTCAAAAATACTAGAAAAGGTAGTGTTCTCCCAACTATGTTCATTTCTACAGAGAAATAGTATATATTAACAATATCAGTCAGGATTTAGGCCCCATCACAGTACAGAGACTGCACTTATCAGAATTACAAATGACTTGCTCTTATCATCTGATCGTGGCTGCATTTATCATCTGGTGCTTTTAGTGCTGCCTTCGACACCATAGATCACGACATTCTCTTGAACAGGCTTGAGAATTATGTTGGCATTTGTGGACTTGCATTAGCATCGTTTAGGTCCTATTTAGCAGACTCATTAACTGTGTAAACGAGGAATTGTCAAATCAAACAAAAGTTAAATATGGAGTGCCACAGGGATCAGTTTTAAGGCCTCTGCTTTTCTCCTTATATATGCTTCCCCTGGGAGATATTATCAGGAATCGTGGAATAAGTTTCCACTGTTTTGCCGACAATACCCAAATTTATATTTCTTCGAAACCCGATGAAATTTCACAATTCTCCAAATTAGCAGTGTATAAATGAAATCAAAGATTGGATGGCCAGAAATTTCCTTCTACTCAGTTCCAAAAACACAGAGGTTCATAAGCCGCTAAAATATATTTTGACTCTGGATGGATGTACTGTTACATCATCTTCTACAGCAAAGAAATTAGGTGTTATATTTGATACCAATATATCCTTTGAAAATTAAATTTCCAATGTTTGTAGAACAGCATTCTTCCACCTCAGAAATATTGCTAAGTTACGACACATGCTCTCTGTTGCTGATGCTGAAAGCTAATTCATGTGTTCATGACCTCAAGACTAGATTATTGTAATGCATTACTGGGAGGATGTCCTGCAAGTTCAATAAATAAACTTCAATTGGTTCAAAATTCAGCAGCCAGAGTGCTGACTAGAACCAAGAAATATGATCATATCAGTTTTATCATCGTTACATTGGCTACCTGTTAAATTTCGTATTAATTTAAAAATTCTGTTAACTACATACAAAGTTTTGAATGGTCTAGCTCCACAGTACTTAAGTGACCTTCTACCACACTATATTTCATCACGTTCATTAGGATAACAAAATTCTAGCCTATTAATTGTAAATCCACAAAAGGAGGTAGATCATTTTCCTATTTGGCTCTTAAACTATGGAATATTCTCCCTAACACTGTTCGGGACGCAGACACACTCACACAGTTTAAGTCTAGATTAATGACTCATCTATTTATCCAGGCATACACCTCATTTATCCATTTATTTATCATGCTCTGTAACTGCAAAAAATGTAATGGCATCTACGCTAATATTATTAGGGCCCAAGCACTGAAAGTGCGAGGCCCTATTGTTCTTCTAAGGATTATTATTAGGGCCCAAGCACTGAAAGTGTGGAGCCCTATTGTTCTTCTCAAGATTATTCTTTTTTTGTATTATTCTTCTTTTCAAGGTTTTCAGTACTTTTGGGGTACATAGCATGTGTGAAAACTCTTGAAAGTTTGCACACACATCAGAGTCGTTGGCCATTAGGGCTTAGCAAAGTTGAAGGGGGGGGGGGTGCAGGGGGGGCTCTGTGGCACCACCTAGAACATGGACATGTTCAGGGGGCTCTGTAGCACATCCCTTTTGAGCTACAGTCACCAAACTTTGTACATATATAGATCTCATCAAGCCGGACAACTTTCACGCTGACAGTCATAAGCTCTGCCCAAAAGGAAGTTGGCCATTCTGGATTGTTTTAAAAATGCATGCTCTTGAATTCGAAATACTCCTCCCAGGATTTTCATGTTACAGGTACCAAATGTGGGCGTCATAATGCCAAGAAATTGATGATGCTAAATTGCAAAAGGATTTTTGATATATCAAACGGTGTTGCCATGGCGTGCATGGTGTGTGCATGGTGTGATTTACATAAAAATTGAGCCAAATGTTTGCCTTGCAGACTGATCACATTGATGTGGCTATTGTGGGTCACAGTCGTAGCGCCACCGACTAGCGGAAGGAAGTGTGTCCCTTTTAACAGACTTTGAAATATCCCTATTATGTTAACCTGAATTGCTTCAAAAAAAATTTAGAATAATGTCAAGACAGTGCAGATTTAAAATCTAAAATACATCTTAAATATTGTTGCCATGGCAACACATTAAATGTCATAATTCCTTTTTGTGCATATTCACATATGCACGTTTTGAGGTATTTGGCATGCTTGGATTTTCAAGTTTATTGTTAATAAACATATTTCTTAATTTTTATAGAAATAAAATACAATAAAAATATCAACTGAAATGTAAAAATACTAGAAAACCAAAGTCATATTTCTAACCAAGTGTTGAGTGGCAATTACAAGAAATGTCCAATAGAGGGCATCCAAGCTCCATTGTTGAATGATTCCCAACACAAGACTTCTTAGTCAAGAATGGGCGGGGACTGAGTTCATGAGTTTGAGCTTTTTTCCAGTCAAATCCCATAGAAAAATGCAAACAAATGTGTCCCCACTCAATATATACATCCACTGAGGTGCGGATACAAACTTTGTTAATTAAAACATATAGTTTTATATGGACAGATTAGAACCTTTAACCTCTTATGCAATGGGCGAATTAATTACCATTAGACCACTCAGTCAGACTCTCTTTATCAGCGCTGATTTATGTACTTCTCCACTGACATAAAATATCTCATGACCAACAATAGCACACATAGAGATGAAGTTATCAAATGTATTATGTTATTATGGGAATCCCATCCCTTTACTTTATGTTTGACTGCAGCAAAACAAATGC
Organism: Myxocyprinus asiaticus; assembly: GCF_019703515.2. Lineage (NCBI taxonomy): Eukaryota > Metazoa > Chordata > Actinopteri > Cypriniformes > Catostomidae > Myxocyprinus > Myxocyprinus asiaticus. The sequence goes on from NC_059367.1 coordinate 45,512,965, forward strand.
TTGAAAAGTCTGAAGCAGTCGCAACATTTCCAAATATACAGCAGCTGTTTGTATAATCTACATATTAATGGTGTATCCTTCTAAACATTCGCAGCACTGCAGACAGCACACATAAATCACATAATCTTCACCCTGCGTGCTGAGAATGAGACACAAAAACCTGCATTTATACAAAGAATCCCTAACATCCACTTAAAATCCCCATTAGTTGTGTAATAAAATGTGATTAGAATTTGAAGTGTTATTAATACAGTAGGAGAGAGCGGTGCACAAACCAACACTTTTTGGTTTCCTTACGTTTGTGTAAATGTACTTGGGGTTCGATGTATTTTTCTTTTTTCACATTAATTTCACACGTCTATTACACATACACTATATTGCCAAAAGTATTCGCTCACCCATCCAAATAATTGAATTCAGGTGTTCCAATCACTTCCATGGCAACAGGTGTATAAAATGAAGCACCTAGGCATGCAGACTGCTTCTACAAACATTTGTGAAAGAATGAGCCGCTCTCAGGAGCTCAGTGAATTCCAGCGTGGTACTGTGATAGGATGCCACCTGTGCAACAAGTCCAGTCGTGAAATTTCCTCGCTACTAAATATTCCACAGTCAACTGTCAGTGGTATTATAACAAAGTGGAAGCGATTGGGAATGACAGCAACTCAGCCACGAAGTGGTAGGCCACGTAAAATGACAGAGCGGGGTCAGCGGATGCTGAGGCGCATAGTGCGCACAGGTCGCCAACTTTCTGCAGAGTCAATTGCTACAGACCTCCAAAGTTCATGTGGCCTTCAGATTAGCTCAAGAACAGTGCGTAGAGAGCTTCATGGAATGGGTTTCCATGGCCGAGCAGCTGCATCCAAACCATACATCATCAAGTGCAATGCAAAGCATCGGATGCAGTGGTGTAAAGCACGCCGCCACTGGACTCTAGAGCAATGGAGACGCGTTCTCTGGAGTGACGAATCACGCTTCTCCATCTGGCAATCTGATGGACGAGTCTGGGTTTGGCGGTTGCCAGGAGAACGGTACTTGTCTGACTGCATTGTGCCAACTGTGAAGTTTGGTGGAGGAGGGATTATGGTGTGGGGTTGTTTTTCAGGAGCTGGGCTTGGCCCCTTAGTTCCAGTGAAAGGAACTCTGAATGCTTCAGCATACCGAGAGATTTTGGACAATTCCATGCTCCCAGCTTTGTAGGAACAGTTTGGGGATGGCCCCTTCCTGTTCCAACATGACTGCACACCAGTGCACAAAGCAAGGTCCATAAAGACATGGATGAGCGAGTTTGGTGTGGAAGAACTTGACTGGCCTGCACATAGTCCTGACCTCAACCCGATAGAGCACCTTTGGGATGAATTTGAGCGAAGACTGTGAGCCAGGCCTTCTCGTCCAACATCAGTGTCTGACCTCACAAATGCGCTTCTGGAAGAATGGTCAAAAATTCCCATAAACACACTCCTAAACCTTGTGGAAAGCCTTCCCAGAATAGTTGAAGCTGTTATAGCTGCAAAGGGTGGGCCGACGTCATATTAAACCCTATGGATTAAGAATGGGATGTCACTTAAGTGCATATGCGTCTAAAGGCAGGTGAGCGAATACTTTTGGCAATATAGTGTATGTGGTGTTGTTTCATGAATACAGCGTGCACCTTTTTCACAATCTACCTCAAAAAAAGAAAGTGAAATGGTGGGGCACGTTGTAACAGGAGAGGGGCACATTGTAACAAGACCATACAACAGCTTAAAACCCCCTCTAACAACTGTATCTGATCTAATTAAAAAGCCTAGAAGATAGACTAAATTTTCATGTCAATAAAAGCCATTTATTAACTTTACAATAATTTTGACACTTGACAATAAATACACAACAAAGCCACAGCATTGACCGAAATAATGCATGGATTGATGACAAAACACACACATACACACACGCATTAAGGGGAATTATGTAAATTACATATCTGACTGCATCGAATTGCATAAAGCTTTTTGGAATTGGGGCACATTGTAACGCAGTGTCACAACGTGCCCCGTTGGCGCAACTGGGATTTAAACCTGGCTGGTTACTTCTGCTGGCTATCTGAGAATTAAAAGACTATGTAAGATGCTAGCTAAAAGAATGGAGATTAAAAAGATACCAAGTTTGCCTCATTTTAAATAAATAGTAAAAACAGAGATGAAAATTGGCTCATGTGAATTTTTACTTTTGCTACTTGAAAATGAACTTTTGGTGATATCTTCCAAAGTTTTTATAATTTTTCCGCAATTTTTTTATGTACGCAATGCTGATATGGCAACAAGTATTCAAATGAAGTTTCGTCTCATCATCATGTGTGGAAACGTTTAAACCACGTGTGTAACAGCTATGCTGAACACTTGTATGCTGAAAGTGCTCATACATGATTTACTGATATAAAAATGTCAATTATATACAGTAGATATATGCAATATACAGAATATGACAATATGACAAAAATGACAATTTTCATGTATCATTTTTTTAAAACACTTGTGGAATTTAAATGTGTACATAAATGCTCAAATATATGAACTCTAATTGCATTTGTTCGTATATGGCCAGTGGCAATTTCTCAGGGCTAGCTGCCATAAAATGCCTAATAAATAAATATTTTTTCATCCTTTCATTCTCATTGACCTTTTTGCCTATGTATTTTCAATCACTTTCCACTCATAATTCATCTACAAACGAATAGCAAAAAATTTAAAAAATGTATCCAATCAGAATTTATTCCTTGATGATTACAAGCAAAATGTGACACATGCCTGAAGCCATGCTAGTTAGCCGAAGCAGCGCGTGAGTTTGAGCTCCAACCCGTCATGCCTTCAGAATCCCTCAACAGTGCAAGTGAATAGGCATCTAAAGTCAGATTGTCAGATTCATCAGCCAATCAGATTGCTTTATTTGTTCTTGTGGGTGTGGTCAGTGTAAACATGCAGTATTCTAAAATAATTTATGTCCACATTTGCCCTACATTAATTTAGAGGCTATTTAAAGAGTTGTGCGTATGAATAATGAATGCAGACTCAAATTTAATGTACTTCATTTATTTTGACAGTGCACAGAGAGAGAAAAAAAAATGCAACAACAGGATTGCAACGAAATTACAAGCCTAAATCACTTAAGTGCTCATATTAAAATCTACTTAGACTACCTTAACACCTAATGCCATGAATTACATTTGTTAATTTAATTTAAAGCCAGTTTATGGATAAATAAAATTTTTAAATAATTTCATTGCAATATAATCTTTAGATCTACATATTTGTTTTCAATAAATAATTATATTAAATTATAGCAAAACTGTAAAATTAATCAGTTAGCAAAAAATGTAAAATTACAATAAAAAATTGAGAGAGATAGATAGATAGATAGATAGATAGATAGATAGATAGATAGATAGATTATCAGAATGGTGATTCATGAGACTCTCACCACATTTAGACAACATTATACCAAGACATCGAAGATGCTAAATTGCGAACAGATTTTTAAATATTGAATGGTGTTGCCATGGCGATTCACTAAATTAATGGCAAAAATAGGCAAACAGGAAGTGTCTCATATCTTCTGCATGCATTGTGTGATTTAGGTTAAAATTGAGTATGTTTTTTCTTGGGGGCTAATCACATGGATGTGGCTATTGTGGGTCACAGTCATAGCACCACCAACTGGCAGCAGGAAGTGTGGCACTTACAACAGACTTTGAAAAAGTTCTCTTACATTTACCCAAATTGCTTAAATTGTTTAGACACTGCTGATGGAAAATTTTGAAAGGATGCTTGATAGCTTTAATAGTGTTGTCATGGCAATGGATTAAATTACATGAAGTTGTAGTCACACTGGAATGGTGGCATATATCTATTACACATTGTATGTTTAGGGTCCAAGTTTACATTAATGTTGAGTTGTTGCTGTGTCCATCATGCTTTGTTTTCCGAAAGCCACCAAGTGGAAATGGACCCATGGTACTTGGGCCCATCATTGCTGCTTGCAGCTATATTTCTATTTGTTTCCCTGTCTCAACCTCGGGATTTATATCCTGAGGTTACCAGAGCCGGCCAGATCCACCTCTGTGCCTGCTTATTGTTGGACTCCACTGCTATGTGTCTTTGAGTGATGACGACTAAACGCAGCCGGTGCCAGCCAGACATCACTTCAGTCTGTTACGATGGACTTCAGGGGATGAACTGATGCCAACTCCAACCATAAGACATGGGATACTTCATGTGCCACTGCTTGAAACTTGGACTTAGGATAGACCTCACCAAAATGACCTGCTGGTTGAACTGCGATGCACCTCACTGATGCATCACCTTGGTCTAATGATGGACTACACTCTTAAAACGGAATACATAGACTATCAGTTATTTGTCAACAAAAGCCTTTATCAGCCAACTAACAAAGGAGAATGCATTTATATGAACTTCTGCAGTTAATCCAGGCTGAACTTCAAAGACATTAGTCATTAATCTTACAGTTCTTACAAATTCGTTGTTTAAACACTGGCCCTCAACACTTACTTAGTTTACTCTTTTTAAGCCATGACCTGCACTGCACATAAAAACTAATATTGGCATTATATTCATGCTGGTTAGCCAGAGGGGAACTGGCCCCACAGTGAGCCTGGCTCTCCCAAGTTTATTTTTCTCCATTACACAAATTCTTATGGAGTTTTATGTTCCTGGCCACAGTCGCCTTCGGCTTGCTCACTGGGGTTCTAAATACAATTATGATTTAATTATTTATTTTTATACAGAATTTACAATCATATTTAATCAAACTACACAATGTTGACTCTAAGACTTTATACATAATTACAGTTTTCATGTTCTGTTAATGCATGATTTTCTGTAAAGCTGCTTTGAAATGATGTGTGTTGTGAAAAGCGCTATACAAATAAAGATGACGACTTGAAATGTTAACTGTATAAGTTATAATGTATTATATCTATTTTCATTATACAGTATATTAGGTATTCTTTAAGTAAATTGACAAAAGCAATGTCTTTTAATTAACATCCATAGGATTACATACTGTATGTTTTAACCTTGTAGCTTTACCTGTGTTTTTCTTACTGTCTCAAAATTTACATCAAGAATGTGTTCCTTTTGTGTTCTGTGCATTTTTCTATAAATTCCATTATACAAGCTTGACTTGTAATGTATTGTATGTTACAAGTTTATGTTATGACTGTATATAAGAAGACATTGCTTTTGTAACTTAAAACGGGTCAAGACCACTTATAATTGTACATGATCACGTTAGTCCTTATGACTTTTTAAACTATGCTACTTTGGTAGAAAGCACATTTACTTCTACCTAATATACACCGATGAGCCAAAACTTTATGACCACTCACAGGTGATGCGAATAATGTTGATCATCTCCTAACAAGGCCACATGTCAAGGTCTAGGTAGATTAGATGGCAAGCGAACAATCCATTCTCGTAATCACTGTGTTGAATGCAGGAGAAATGGGCAGGATTAAAGACCTGAGCAACTTTGACAAGGGCCAAATTGTTATGGCCAGACGACTGGGTCAGAGCATCTCTGAAATGGCAAAGATTGTGGGGTGCCCCCAGCAGTGGTGAGTACCTACCGACAGTGGTCCGAGGAGGGACAAACCACAAACCGGCAAAAGGATGTTGGGCATCCAAGGCTCACTGAGGACAACAAAGGCTATCCCGTCTGGTCTTGTACTGTATTACAAGTCACAGAAAATTTTAATGATGGTTACGGGAGGAATGTGTCACAACACACACTGCATCGCACCCTGCTGTGTATGGGGCTACGTAGCCGCAGACCAGTCAGAGTGCCCATGATGAACCCTGTCTACTGTCGAAAGTACCTACAATGGGCACGTGAGTGTCGGAACTGGACCTTGGAGCAGTGGAAGAAGGTTGCATGGTCCGATGAGTCCCGTTTTCTTTTACATCACATGGACGACCGTGTACGTGTGCGCCGTTTACCTGGGGAAGTGATGGCACCAGGATGCACTGTGGGAAGATGACAAGCCGGTGGAGGGAGAGTTGAGCTCTGGGCAATATTCTGCTGGGAAACTCTGGGCCCAGCCATTCATGTGGACGTCAGTTTGAAACGTGCCACCTACCTAAACATTGTTGCAGGCCAGGTACACCCCAGGCAATGGTTTTCCCTGATGGCAGTGGCCTCTTTCAGCAGGATAATGCGCCCTGCCACACTGCACACATTGTTCGGGAATGGTTTGAGGAACATGATGAAAAGTTCAAGGTGCTGCCCTGGCCTCCAAATTTCCCAGATCTCAATCCGATTGAGCATCTGTGGGATGTGCTGGACCAACAAGTCAGATCCACGGTGGCTCCACCTTGCAACTTACAGGTCTTGAAAATCTGGCATGCAGATGACCAACAGCATATTAGGCAGGTGGTCATAATGTTTTGGCTCATCAGTGTATACTGTATATTATATTACAACATTTGAGGTTATAATTGGATGTTTATTGTGTTATAATGCATTATACTCTTTTAGGTTTAACTATGAATAAGTTAAGTATTATAATGTATTATAACTGTAGTTACAATTATTTATGAGAAGTTATATCATATTATAAGATGTATTATGTGACATTATGAATGCATTATAATGTATTTATAATGCCTTTACAATGCATTATAAAAATGGGCTTCACAGAAAGTGTTACCTTTTTTTTTTCTTTTTTTTTTTTCAGGACATAAAAAAAAAAAAGCCATCATAAGAGTTGTAAGCCATGAAACAAACCAAACAACTCCAAGGTGAATCACAAGATTACAAACTTTAATTTGAAGCAAAAAAATATTTGAAAATCAGACAAAGACAAAGGTACAAAATTTGTACTACTTTCATGAGAGATTGAACTACAATTCGAATGTGGGATTGCGAATGAGGTAATCGAATTAAAAACGATAACAAATAGTTTTCTATTAAAACTATGAATTTAAAGTTGTTGATTATAAGTATAGAAATGACACATTTAAAGTTAATGCAAAATATTTAGATATATACAAATATACAAGTAGTTTGAGCATCAAAAATTAAGAGTGAAAAAACACCATGAAAGTACCAGTAGTCCATATGACTTGAGCACTATATTCAGTCTTTTAAGTAAAATAAATAAATAAATAAATAAATGTAAATCATTATTGCTAAAAACTTATACTATACATACTTTACATACTACAGGGTTCTTTCCCCCAAATCTCCACTCTTTTAACAGTTGTCCCACCAGATGTCACATTAAGAATAATTTTTGAATCATTTACCATGAGGTCCAGTTATAATGTTTTTTGCACCAAAAGTCATTTAGTAATATATGATCATTTTTCCACCCTGTTTCTGGCCCTCTGACTGAAACCCTTTGGCCTCTGCTTCTCACATTGTTAATGCCTACTGTTATGATTCGCTGACATTTTTACAAAGAAAACAAGCATCGTTGCCCCTACAATAGAGTGCAACAGTCTGGTTCCGGAAGTTAAAAAAAAAACAACAACAACAAAACAAAACAATCAGTTTCTCCATAGGTAAATTGATTTTGAACAATAACATTTTCTTTTTCTAGAGCTAATAGTTTTCCTAAAAATGTATGTCCACATATGTGGACAGCGAGATTACGTTGTGAAATTTTTAAATAACATTGTTATAGAAAGTCAGATTTTTTAAATCAAATTGTTTATTATGTTTCCAGGAGTGTTGCCTATTCATGTTTTTGAGATGTTTCAGACATTACAGTTGATTTTCTGTAAAGCTGAATTAATAATTCTGATTCAAAGTAATGTCCAGCATCATCCAATCACTGCCAACCATGTTAAAATAAAATTCTGAATCTATGTACTGATTATCATTGTCACATGTCTGCCAAACATGCTGAGTGGTCCAAACATCATCTGCAACCTGAAACTGAACTTTTGACTGGATTTTAGGAGCAGAGGCAATTTTAGGGGGTGGCCTGGGGTGGCCTGGGCCACCCCTGAAATCTCATTGGCCACCCTGTGGCCACCCCAGAACTGACTGGTAGTTCATCATGTTCATCAACACAAGAACGAAGAAATAAGAGAAACAGCTGTCAATCAAAGATGACATCTAAGGTCATTTGTTGATTTAGAGCCACACTGACCCAGGGTCAGTTTTATATTTCTGACCTTTATAGTAGTAGTGGGACTGAAGCTGTGTGAGCTGATCTTTGATCAGTGGGGGGAGGGGCGGGCAGCATGCGCAAGGAGTATAACGGTCGGTCAGAAGCACGAAGCTGACATGAGCTAGCGTTTACCTCCAACTTCCAAGGAGTTGACGACGTCGATTTGTGGTCAAAAAGAAAGCTGTTAATTGAGAGGTACGTTCATCTAATCTAACCTTTAATTTATCCCAAATTTCCATTTGAATGTGAAAACATTAATGTAGCATGTTAACAGTAGATAGGTTAAAGAGTAAGCTAGACCCTACACCACATTCAGCATGTTATCTTGATATTGACATGAAATATGAAATGCCATGTTTTCTGATTTAATGACGGAGGTGTGTAAAGCATTTTACAGATGTATATGTTCAATAGCTAAAGTTATATATATGGCTAACCTGTGTGCGTTTGTGCAAGTCTTTACCTGAGTTATTTATGAGCTCTTTATGTGTATTATTGGTCAGTCAGACCAATAAAATCTTCAACGTTTTATACCTTATTTGACATTTTAAATATGCAGAGGCAGGGCAAATTGCACTTAAATGCCGCAAATGATTTGACTAACTATTTTATTTGGTAATATTCAAAGTAATTGAAGCTATCGGAACATGTGGAAAATAAACCTGAGTTGACACTGTAAATAGAGTTTTGTTTTTTTACTGTATTCAGAGCTCAATCTGCAATTTTGGGGTTTCCAGACAGACACCTATAAGCCCTCGTAGCCAATTTCACACACTGATTTTACCCAATTTAACAATATTTCTTCTGGACAGTGCATTTATAACTAATAAATGAATGAATAATTGATTAAATGATTGATTGAATTGCATTTCCCCCAGGATAACAGCTATGAAGAGAACCAAAGATATTCAAATCTTTTTCTTCAAAAAAAGAAAAGAGTTAGAACCAGCAACAGCAACTTCCAGCAGCAGTGGAAAAGCCCACTCACTGCCTCGATACAGCAGTGATCAGTCAGCTCCCCCTGCACAACACGGTAAGTCATGTTTAGATATTCCTTCTGACTTCTGGATGAACATATATGAATTTGCCATGTACTCTTACATTCAAGTTGTCACTCAAGTACAGTCATTTGATCAAATATCACTGCAGCAGAAGATTAGTTAAAAATAGTTTTAATATAAATCAACACACACACACACACACACACACACAAATATTATCCTAGCTCCACCAGCAATGCAGAGAGAGAGAGAGAGTGTGTACAAAGCAAAAGACACAGAGAAAAGCCTCCAACCTGATGTCTCTTTGTATTCAGACACTGCAGCTTCAACTTCAGTTGACTGGCCACATTCACAACAGAAAGTTGTGGGAGTTGAGTGTGATCCAGGAGTGTCTGGAGCACCACCTGCCTCAACTCACAATAGTATGTCAAATTCAGTTGCTTCCTTTTCTGAGTTCCATGAACAGTTACTTGTTTTTTGTGCTCATATTTGATGTAATTTAAAAAGGGTGATCCACTTTTGCTCAGTGTATGATATTCATTTGCTAATACAGAGCAAACCCACACTTTAGCATACACAATATTATTAATATCTCAATACAGAACATAAAAAGATACAGGAAGATAAGTCACATCAATGTGTCCATGAGCAAACTATGAATGTGATGGTTATTATTTTTTATCACTTCATCTAGTGGGGAAAGTGATTCTAATGACATTACAAGAGGTGATGTTGACACCATTGATGAAGAGTCTCTTCAGGCTATAAAAGCACATGCTGCCCCACTCAGACCTCATGGTATGTTTTGACATTTAATCTTTCAGTCTAAACAACATTATGAGTGCCTTCTACGTCATTATCACGGAACAAGTCGTAATACTGACTGTTACTTAACTTTGTAACTAATCCTTTTGAATGTAATTTGAATGTTACATTCTTGCTCATATGACATGCCTTATAAAATTATGTATCAATGCATTGATATATTTCACCAGTTAGCCTCACAGTGATGGACTGATTTTGATTATTATCTGCAGTTGTTTCACAGTCCAGAGCAGCAGGTCCATCACAGCCTCATCTGAAAGTATTTCCTCGGACACTGCAAGGTAACAGGAAGAGGTGCTTCCAGAGTGAATGGTATAAACAGTATCCATGGCTTGAATCATCTCAAAGCCAAGACTCTGCCTACTGTTATGCATGTAGGCATTTCTCTCTGTCAAATACCCCAGCATCTGTGTTCACGTCACAGCAATTCAAATTCAATCATTGGAAAAAGGCAATGTACAGAGATGCTGTGTTCAAAGCACATGATATGTCAGAGGGTCATGTCAATGCTATGTTTGCATGGGGTGAGCTTCTCCATACGTGATGCCATTAATGAGGCATACAAGAAGGCGCTTCAATCAGTTATCACCTGTACTTTTGACATGTATCTTTTTATGATTATACAGTATACTAGATGTTATACGCAGATTAATTCTCTACAATGAGAATAGCTCTTAAAAATGTGTAACTGACTTCTCCTAAACAATTACTGATTTAAAAATAGATGTTATGTTAAAATAACCAGAGATTCGCAGAAAATGTAATAGGTTGAAATACAGGTGCATCTCAATAAATTAGAATGTCGTGGAAAAGTTCATTTATTTCAGTAATTCAACTCAAATTGTGAAACTTGTGTATTAAATAAATTCAATGCACACAGACTGAAGTAGTTTAAGTCTTTGGTTCTTTTAATTGTGATGATTTTGGCTCACATTTAACAAAAACCCACCAATTCACTATCTCAACAAATTAGAATACATCATAAGATCAATAAAAAAACATTTTTAGTGAATTGTTGGCCTTCTGGAAAGTATGTTCATTTACTGTATATGTACTCAATACTTGGTAGGGGCTCCTTTTGCTTTAATTACTGCCTCAATTCGGCGTGGCATGGAGGTGATCAGTTTGTGGCACTGCTGAGGTGGTATGGAAGCCCAGGTTTCTTTGACAGTGGCCTTCAGCTCATCTGCATTTTTTGGTCTCTTGTTTCTCATTTTCCTCTTGACAATACCCCATAGATTCTCTATGGGGTTCAGGTCTGGTGAGTTTGCTGGCCAGTCAAGCACACCAAAACCATGGTCATTTAACCAACCTTTGGTGCTTTTGGCAGTGTGGGCAGGTGCCAAATCCTGCTGGAAAATGAAATCAGCATCTTTAAAAAGCTGGTCAGCAGAAGGAAGCATGAAGTGCTCCAAAATTTCTTGGTAAACGGGTGAAGTGACTTTGATTTTCAAAAAACACAATGGACCAACACCAGCAGATGACATTGCACCCCAAATCATCACAGACTGTGGAAACTTAACACTGGACTTCAAGCAACTTGGGCTATGAGCTTCTCCACCCTTCCTCCAGACTCTAGGACCTTGGTTTCCAAATGAAATACAAAACTTGCTCTCATCTGAAAAGAGGACTTTGGACCACTGGGCAACAGTCCAGTTCTTCTTCTCCTTAGCCCAGGTAAGACGCCTCTGATGTTGTCTGTGGTTCAGGAGTGGCTTAACAAGAGGAATACGACAACTGTAGCCAAATCCCTTGACACATCTGTGTGTGGTGGCTCTTGATGCCTTGACCCCAGCCTCAGTCCATTCCTTGTGAAGTTCACCCAAATTCTTGAATCGATTTTGCTTGACAATCATAAGGCTGCGGTTCTCTCGGTTGGTTATGCATCTTTTTCTTCCACACTTTTTCCTTCCACTCAACTTTCTGTTAACATGCTTGGATACAGCACTCTGTGAACAGCCAGCTTCTTTGGCAATGAATGTTTGTGGCTTACCCTCCTTGTGAAGGGTGTCAATGATTGTCTTCTGGACAACTGTCAGATCAGCAGTCTTCCCCATGATTGTGTAGCCTTGTGAACCAAACTGACAGACCATTTTGAAGGCTCAAGAAACCTTTGCAGGTGTTTTGAGTTGATTAGCTGATTGGCACGTCACCATATTCTAATTTTTTGAGATAGTGAATTGGTGGGTTTTTGTTAAATGTGAGCCAAAATCATCACAATTAAAAGAACCAAAGACTTAAACTACTTCAGTCTGTGTGCATTGAATTTATTTAATACACAAGTTTCACAATTTGAGTTGAATTACTGAAATAAATGAACTTTTCCATGACATTCTAATTTATTGAGATGCACCTGTAGAACAGGAATAGAAAACTGTCAAATGTCAAAACAACAGTCTGATATTGAATACAAACAATTCAGTGAATGCTAACATGAGTTTAAGAATTCATTTATTCTACATGTGTAGATGTTGAAGCAAAGCAATGCGATATTTACACATTTTGATCATGTGCCATTAATAAAGGTTCTCCCGGTATCACCACCCAACACTAGGTCTGTGCACAATCTTGGCCACCCCAGTAAAAATGTCCTGGATACGCCACTGTTTAGGAGTGAATGAACTTAGCTGCATAGAAAGTTATAGGATACTCTCTTGCTCCATATTTAGTAAATGACTTAACCTCCAGTGTTCTCTCTGTCTTCACTGGTCTCAGAACAGTTCGAAATGCACCTTATTTTCATCCTAACTCCATATAAAGCCTCTGATAGCAAACATTTTCAGCTTTTGGATGAATCCATTTATTCTCAATGTGATAATGCACAGTAAATATAGGAATGCATTTACTAATGTTAATGAATAGAATCATATTGTACAATGATAAAATAAAACATAACAAAATGTATATTAAAATTAAGCTAAATTACCCACAGATGTGTTAGAGTTGAAAGTTATTCAAAATAACTAACATGTTTGTTTGTTTTTTTTACCTTTGAAGAAATGCGGTGCCAATTTCCACATATGTGGACATCATGTTTATCAGGACGCTGACGTGTGAAAAATGAACAGATTTTTTAATGCGGCACATCAAACGAAACTAGAGACTCTACTCTTTACAACCAAACAGGTTTCAATGAAAAAAACTTAAGATATTTCTTACCAGATGCATCTTTGTTATCGCTGTATCCGTATGAGCGCTTCATTGAAATCTACAGCATGCTGTTGTGTCACGTGACTCCGTACGGCAGATGTTTAACCCTTAAATGACAGTCTCTTTACAAGATGTGTTTTTTAAAAATGGTTTATGAATGATCAGTATTTACAAAGCTGCTACACAGGTCAATACAATTATGAAAGCATTCTAAAATACATTTTCAAGACTTTTCCACGGTACAGTACATTTATACTGTTATGTTCTGTGTTGGACTGTGTTCTAGGTCTCAGGTATTCAAACAAATCTGCCACATTCAACAGCTGCTTCATTAATCAAAATGAGTGAACAGTTATGCGTTATTGACATTATCATTAAACATATCACAACAATATGAACACTTGGAGTGGTAAAGTGTGTCCTGTTGTGTTGCTTATTCCTCATCTGTGTGAAAGCAAACAATACTCATGAATTGTCAACCCTGTTTGTCACCAGTGTATGTTGTATTTGGGATCCTGGTGTCCCTAACAGGCTTCTTAGCAAGCCTTACCAGCAAGATTACCTTGGTCTGCCAGCTAGACCAGCCCTGTGTTTTTCTTTTTTTTTTTCATTATTTCATTTATTTTCTTGTATGGTAATTGGGAAAGCGGTCTGATGGTCACACAGGGCTTGTGATGATGTTTGGGCTTCTAAAAACACATCAAATGTATTTAATAATGGGTACTTGTAGCACATGCTGTTTCCTCACTGCTGTATTTGTCTCTGTGATGTTTTTCCACTCATAAATGTAATTTTTAGCACTTTTAGAATAACTTTCAACTGATTTTCATGATGTTATTAATATAATTAAATGCAGTTATAATGATCAGATTTTGTGTAGACTACTATCCATTATTTCAATAAAAACAATGTTGTGAATGTTATTTCCAAACATGCAAGTGTTGACTATCAAGAACAAATGTCTACCCAGGCTGATGATTAACACGTTTTTCTGAAAGGCAAACCAATTGGACAAAATACATTTTGGTCAATTGATACAAAAACGATTGATGAGAGTTTACTGTAGTGATTTTATGTGCAATTTCAGTCTGTTAAATAAGAACACTGTTTTTGTATATTATTATAATTTGTTTTTTAATTTTCTCATTACTATTCATCAAATAAAATTGAACAAAGTGGTAAAACAAGAACAGTCTACCAGCATAAAAATCTTGAAATGTTAAACAAGAAGTGTAAAATCTCTCTCTCAATGTAAACAATAAACAGTAATTTGCATAGATAGACACTTGATATTAAAATTTCCTATTGTTAGCTAGTTAAATGTTTTGATCATAATTATCAACCATTATCATACATAATTGCAATTATCATATATACTGATTGGTAAAATATGTGCTATAAATCTTATAAAGCTGCCAATGTTCAATCACTGTTATATTAGTAACTTTCATTTAAGGCATAAAACCTCACATTTACACTGACATACAAGTAAACTGCATTTATCACACAAAGGCTGCTTGATATTAGGTTACTCAAGGTCCCTGATCACATGACTACATTAAACACTGTTAAAATCAAGACAATTACAACAATTACATATATCATCACATAATGTTGTTCTCATTCATTATCATTATCTTTTTTATAGCTGCATTAATTATTGTAGTAAACATTAAAATTTAAGACATACTGGACTGGCTGTTTACAGGACTCTAGCATTGTGGATGACACTTTAAGGTCATGTCAAAAGTTGATTAATTCATGGCATGAAAACTGGCTTTCTGACCGTACGCACAAGTACCATTTATACTGTATAAACCTATTTAATTAAACACTTTATGTTGACTGTCATAGTTCACCCAAAATTATAAATTGTGTCATTTACTCCCCCTCATGTCGTTCCAAATCTGTGCGCTGTTTGTATGCATCCAAAGCCCTTTTCAGTGGAACAAAAAGGGTGACATTTTTAAGAATCTGCATGCAACAATTCATAGTGACAACAGCTGCTTCAGAAAGGACCAAAGAACACCCTGTAACCACCTTAAATTGATCATAAAGTATAATAAAAGTTGTCCATGTGACTATTGCACTATATTTCAAGTCTTCTGAAGTTTTGAGAGTCGTGCTGAGAGAGATGTGCTGTTCACACATGAAACTACTTCCTGTCTTTTTTCTCAGTTTTGCTACCATTCACACATCAGCACCAAATGCCATTAAACTAAGTAACCTTGTTTGCCAGAAATGACCTCAACACGGCTGCACTGGAAATGTGGGCTTTTAGTTTGAAAACATGGTGGGGTATGATTTTTATCTGAACGTATGCGGTCGGTAATGTTTTTTTTCAGTTCTTTGCCGACTGTTTTCATTTATGCACTTGCTCGAGACTCAGCGACACTGTATGCGACGACTTCAAATAAGACTGTTGAACTACAGAGAGCAAAATGTTGTTGCTAGCATCCGAAGGCGGAGACGCTATATGAAGCTGAAAAGAACACTAATATGTACGTATTTCGCTACACAGAGATCTGCGCGAAGAACGTAGGTTCATCTGAGAATACATGGGAAATCGCTAACTGTTCCTTTCAGCTGTCAGGAAATGTATTCATCTGCTCGGATGAAGAGGAGCACTCTAGTTTCACTATCTGACCAGTTTGTTGACATTTTTCTTACTTCCGAGTCACCAACGGTAAGTGGCGCAGAGTAATTGCATCACCTCCGTCAGAATGTTATTACGTCAGTGCGCCCTGACCTCATACGAATTCAAACCGGTAATCTTCTGGCTCAGTTCACACATACCATCAATAAGGAATTATAGGTAATGATACAACTTTGCATTAAGGAAAACAGCCAGAGCAAAATGTACCAGTATTTTCAAAAGAGTCGTGTTCAAACATGACCACTAAACTGGAGATTGTAGGTCATTTTCTGGAAAAGGCTGTATGTGTAAACGCGACTATAGATGTCAAACATCGTTGGCTCTTCTGTGTATCATAACTAGAGGTTGACCGATAGTGGGTTTTGCTGATACCGATAATTCAGGTGGGACAACTGGCTGACTGCCGATTAATCAGCCAGTAGTTTATAAAATGCATAATATATGAATGAAAACTTTCCAGTCAGTGTAAAATAGTGCTGAACTTAAGTAAGGATCACTTTCAATGACAATATTTAAACATTTCTCCCACATTGGTACCTTCTTCAAACTTTTGCCATCTGAAATGAATGAAAATATTAATTAAAATATTACAGGTCAAATGTGTATGTTGTTCAGCAGTAACATAAAACACTGCCTTACAAAGCCAAATAGTGACTGTATGCTTCATCACTACTGACAATATTTATTACTTTATTTTATAGTTATATTAAATATATGAATGATGTGCAAGAACGGGAGAGAGAAAAAGAGCAATGTCATTTGCACTGAACGGCAAGTGAACGGCCAAGCAAAAGCAAAAATTTCTGATTTACCACTGATAATTAACTTATAAATTCACTTAGAAACAAAACCTCTTTGGAGTGCTCATGTTTGTAACCTGACTGGAACATATTGGATGCCTTTAGATCCTGGAAAACAAAAACTCTACGGATCTGCACGAATTCACAAGTGATTTATTTTTATTCAAAACAGCATATTAAAGGGTTAATTCACCCAAAAATGAAAATCCTCTCATGATTTACTTACCTTTAAGCCATCCCAGATGTGTATGACTTTCCTTCTTCAGCAGAACCGAAGTGAAGATTTTTATAATCACATTTCAGCTCTGTCCATACAATGAAAGTGAATGGGTGCAGTGAGGCTGCTGACTATTTGATGGTCCAAAAGGCATATTTAGGCAGCATAAAAGTAATCCACATGACTCGTCAATCAATTAATGTCTTCTGAAGCAAACTGATAGATTAGACAAATTGATAGACTGTAGAACACTCCAGTGCCGGTCACGGAGAAATGAAACCAAAAAACTATCAGAGTTGATTTTCTCCGACAGCCAATAGTTAAAAAACGCAATTGTCTATTGGCCCAGATTAAACGGTGAATCCAATAAATCAGTCAACCTCTAATCGTAACTGAACATGATGTGCCAGTTTTAATATGCAGAATAGATAATTAGATGTAAGAGCTTCAGCAGAAGGTTATGAGTAAATTTAAATTTTTGTCTCTTCCTCACACAAAGCTATCGAATGACTTCAGAAGACTTGGAATATAATGAACACTTTTATGATACTATGTTTTTGGACCTTGACAGATGTGGCTGTGGTATGGAAAAGAGCTGTATGAACATTCTGCTAAAGGAAGTCATGTAGGTTTGAAACAACATGAGGGTCAATTAAATGACCCTCATAATTTTTGGGTATTATCATATCTGGTCTAGGTCAAATGTCAACGTTATCTCTGGGTGTGTAGACTGTCGGGCTGGTAAACAGGCACTTGTGGGTCGTGGAGTGAGGGAAGCCCTTTAATGGCGTCCGCTGCTTTTTCTGCGATCATTATCGTGGGGGCGTTCAAGTTGCCACTCACAATGCAGGGCATGACGGATGCATCCACCACTCTCAGCCCCTCCAAACCATACACACGCAGCTCAGAATCCACCACCGCCATGACGTCAGAGGCTTCGCCCATCTTACATGTGCAGGATGGGTGGTAGGCGCTGTCCGCCTTTTGCCGGACAAATGCATCAATCTCTGCATCTGATTGGACGGCAGGGCCGGGCAGCACCTCGGGGCCGCGGAACGGGTCGAAGGCTTTCTGAGCGAAGATTTCTCGCGTGAGCTTCACGCTTTCTCTGAACTCCCAAACATCAGTGTCTGGGATGGTAAGTGATGAAAACACAGAAGAAACACAGTTAAAGAAAGAACAGTAGACCTGGAGCTCGATCCAAAGAATCAGAAGACAGCAGAAATATGATTTTAGGATAATCTTTTCAAGGATATGAGCAAATGTAACCTTTATTGACAAGTTTAAAGGAATAGTTCACCCAAAAATGAAAATACTCTCCATCATTTACTCACCCTCATGCCATCCCAGATATATGACTTTCTTCTGCAGAACACAAACAAAGATTTTTTGAAGAATATTTCAGCTCTATAGGTCCATGCAATGCAAGTAAATACGTTCCATAAATTTGAAGCTTCAAAAATCTAATAAAGGCAACATAAAAGTAATCCATAAGACTCCAGTGGTTTAATCAATGTCTTCTGAAAAAATCCAGTTAGTTTTTGGTGAGAACACACCAAAATATAACTCCTTTTTTCATCTTGCCATTGCAGTCTCTAGGTACAATCATGATTTCAAGTTCGATTTCACTTTCTAGTGCTTGACACATACGCAGAGTGCTAGATGGCACTATAGGAAGTATAATTGAGCTTGAAAACATGATCGCCAAGGAGATTGCTGTCAAGATGTACAGTGAAAAAAAAGAGTAACATTTTGGTCTGTTCTCACACAAAACTGATTAGATTGCTTCAGAAGACATTGATTTAACCACTGGAGTCTTACGGATTACTTTTATGCTGCCTGTATTTGCTTTCTGGAGCTTCAAAGTTTTGAACCCCATTCACTCTCACTGTGAGGACCTGAAGAGCTGAGATGTTCTTCTAAAAATCTTCATTTGTATTCTGCAGGAGAAAGAAAGTGGTGATGACAATTTTTAAGTTTCACTTCAATACACCTAAGCATTGCCACACTTTATGTTTTGCATCCTCACCATCTAAGACAGGGGTGTCCAAACTACATCCCGCTGATTTCTACGGCGCGGCAAGACATTTTAGAAATACAACAGAAATTCAACAGGAGTTTGGAAAACACCAGATTTACAAGGAAGAAGTGTCACACAAAAATAATGATTCATTTGTTATAGGACTGGTAATGGGTCAGATCCATTGCTCATGTACTCGTTTTTGTTAAAATACCCAGATACCATGCATCATATGACTGAGTAAAGCTGCCATTAAGGGAAGTTTAATTAATTGTAGTGAATTGGTTTGTCCTGATTTAGTGCAACTTGAGAGAGAGGATATTAAGAGAGTGTGCTCAATACACTCATTTGTCTCTGTGCTCGGTTGCTGTTGGCTCACTCAGCACACACATGCGCATCAACCAAATGAAAGAGCGAAATCATTTAGATTAAAATAAAATCATACTTGTAATTCAAGAAATAAATTAAGGGGAAAAACAGGAACAAATTATCTGATTCATATTATTGTGATGCTTCAAGGGTTAGGTTAGGTTTGGGTTAGTTTAGGATTCGGTTTGCACCCCCTTTAGTAAGCCGCTGGCACCCACCTTTACATGATGCCCCAATGCGTTGCACACATTGCATATATGGTTTTACCGAAACAAGCAATCCAGATGGAGAACAACAACCATTTAAGTGTTATTTTGAGTAAAAATTAATTTCACGCTCAACTTGTGCAGTTGTTAGCTGTCATAACAACACAAAGTAGTTAATGATATCAACGTAACTAACCTCGGACCATACAGTTGTGCTCAAAAGTTTGCATACCCTGGCAGAAATTGTGAAATTTTGGCATTGATTTTGAAAATATGACTGATCATGCAAAAAAACTCTTTTATTTAAGGATAGTGATCATATGAAGCCATTTATTATCACATAGTTGTTTGGCTCCTTTTTAAATCATAATGATAACAGAAATCACCCAAATGGCTCTGATCAAAAGTTTACATACCCTTGAATGTTTGGCCTTGTTACAGACACACAAGGTGATACACAGGTTTAAATGGCAATTAAAGGTTAATTTCCCACACCTGTGGCTTTTTAAATTGCAATTTGTGTCTGTGTATAAATAGTCAATGAGTTTGTTAGCTCCTACGTGGATGCACTGAGCAGGCTAGATACTGAGCCATGGGGAGCAGAAAAGAACTGTCAAAAGACCTGCGTAACAAGGTAATGGAACTTTATAAAGATGGAAAAGGATATAAAAAGATATCCAAAGCCTTGAAAATACCAGTCAGTACTGTTCAATCACTCATTAAGAAGTGGAAAATTCATGGATCTCTTGATACCAAGCCAAGGTCAGGTAGACCAAGAAAGATTTCAGCCACAACTGCCAGAAGAATTGTTCAGGATACAAAGAAAAACCCACAGGTAACCTCAGGAGAAATACAGGCTGCTCTGGAAAAAGATGGTGTGGTTGTTTCAAGGAGCACAATACGACGATACTTGAACAAAAATGAGCTGCATGGTCGAGTTGCCAGAAAGAAGCCTTTACTGCGCCAATTCCACAAAGAAGCCCGGTTACAATATGCCCGACAACACCTTGACACACCACACAGCTTCTGGCACACTGTAATTTGGAGTGACGAGACCAAAATTTACAACCATAAGCGCTATGTTTTGAGAAGGGTCAACAAGGCCTAGAGTGAAAAGAATACCATCCCCACTGTGAAGCATGGTGATGGGCCACTGATGTTTTGGGGGTGTGTGAGCCCTAAAGGCACGGGGAATCTTGTGAAAATTGATGGCAAGATGAATGCAGCATGTTATCAGAAAATACTGGCAGACAATTTGCATTCTTCTGCACAAAAGCTGTGCATGGGACTCTCTTGGACTTTCCAGCATGACAATGACCCTAAGCACAAGGCCGAGTTGACCCTCCAGTGGTTACAACAGAAAAAGGTAAAGGTTCTGGAGTGGCCATTACAATCTCCTGACCTTAATATCATCGAGTCACTCTGGAGAGACCTCAAATGTGTGATTCATGCAAGACGACCAAAGACTTTGCATGACCTGGAGGCATTTTGCCAAGACGAATGGGCAGCTACACCACCTGCAAGAATTTGGGGCCTCATAGACAACTATTACAAAAGACGGCACGCTGTCATTGATGCTAAAGGGGGCAATACACAGTATTAAGAACTAAGGGTATGCAGACTTTTGAACGGGGGTCATTTATTTTTTTTCTTTGTTGCCATATTTGTTTTATGATTGTGCCATTCTGTTATAACCTACAGTTGAATATGAATCCCATAAGAAATAAAAGAAATATGTTTTGCCTGTTCACTCGTTTTCTTTAAAAATGGTACATATATAACCAATTCTCCAAGGGTATGCAAACTTTTGAGCACAACTGTAGCTTCATGTCATCTACATACTCAGGTGAGGCACTGTAAAAAAAAAAAAAAAAAACGGTCATCTCGACAGTAGTCGAGTATTTGACAACTTTACCTGCAAACAATATATGCAGATGCGGGAGACCGGAAACTGAAAACATGCGAATCGTGGAAAACTTGAGCATTAAGGAAAAAGATACAAAAAGAACGAATAGAATCTAAGTGCTCTTGGTGAGTAAAACACATTTACTTCTCAAGCATACCACAGACCACAAAGTGGAATTAAAACTCACATTAAGCATTTAAAGGTGATGTAATGGTGGCAATCTAATAGCATTTAGGTCTTTGTTTATGGTATTACAGTAATGTGGCCTGTTTGGAGCCAGCGACTCCAATTATACATTTTTTTTGCATCTGGCCCCCACTAGAGAAAGTTTGGACACCCCTGATCTAAGATGTTGATGCATAACATACGAATGGTCTGGTATATGAAAAATCTAAAAAAAAATTATGACCAGCACTGTCTCAGGATTATCTGACACAAATTTAGGCATGATCTGAAAAATGCTAAAAAAAAAAAAAACAAAAAAAAAAATGTTTTAGCAACATTCAAAATAGTGGAAAATCTTGCTGGAGTGCAACAGTGCCCATCCATTTTTTCAGTCATCTTGGTTCTGGAAGTATTTTTCCCATTCATTTTTTCAAGTCCTCATAAAAGCGTTTTAAGCCATGAAACAAACCAACCAACTCCGAGGTGTATCACAACATGATTTGAAGCAAAAAAGTATTTGAAAATCAGACAAAAAGACAAAGTACAAAAACATAGCAACAAGACTTTGTACTTTACGTCTTTCATGAGGGAATGAACTACAATCCCATGAAGTAATGTGAATGATGTAATCAAATTAAAAACAATGGAAAAATATAAAACTATTGATTTAAAGCTGTTGAATATAAGCAAGTTTATTGCAAAATATTCAGATATTTGCAAATATGTAAGCAATTAGAGAGTGTAGGGAGACCGACTGTTTGGTGGGCTTTGTTTGCCGTGATTCTCTGATTGGCGGATAATTTTTTTCACCAGGAATTTTGATATATATATATATATATATATATATATATATATATATATATATATATATATATATATATATATATATATATATATATATATATATATATATATATATATAAATAAATATTTTTTTATTTTTTTTATTTTTTAAAAAAAGAAGTTGAAATAACGTGGACTGATGGCTTCAACTGAAACCTCAGAACTCACGATAGGTCTGTCTTTAAAGGTTTATTAGTAATTGTTAAAATCAATTCCACTATAAAAATTATGGGATTTTTACTTCCAAAACCAAATTTTTTCGCTCTGTTGAAACCACATGTATCATTATACAAGGTATAAGCCAAGAAAAAAAAAAGTAAAAAGAATTGTTTCTAGGCAACGCAAGTGCAACTTCAATATAATGGTAGACCACTTTGGCATGTTAGTGGTATCTAAAGAGATAGATCACTTTGGCATGTTAGTGGTGTGCCAAATTTCAGTCTTTTAAGAAACAGTTCTGAGTTGCCAAATACTCCAAGTCTGAACATAATGAATAATAATAATAAAAATGTAAAGATACAGTAGGGCTTACAGTATATACAGATGGTGCTTGGCCCCTAAATATATTGCATAAATAATAAATACATTAACAAACATGAACATTCAACACTTTTCTGCCTGAGGCCACAGCTGATATAACAAGGTCAGAAACAGAGTAAACAGGGTAAACTAACCAGTGGAGAGGTAGTTCGGTTGGATGATGGGGTGGGCATGGGGGTCTTTACTCTTCAGTTTGATCCAACCGACACTTGTGCTCCTCATGGGTCCAACGTGCACCTACAACCATCACATACAATTCACACTGAACTGAGGGTAAACTCGAGTATGGTGAAATAAGAAATGTTTAATTTGCTGTGCATGTTGTGAGGGCCAATGACTAAAGCACTTTAAAAGCATCTTTTGAAAGAATAGCCAAGTTTACATGCAAAAAATGTTCCATTTAAGGTCTATATTCATTTTTAAGCAAAGAACATGATTATATCCAATATACATGATCATTAATATTATGAATAAAACAAGACATGCACATAGTTTTCTGGATACCCTACTGGAAATACTGAAGATTCATTCATTCTTATTCATGTCCTTGACAACAGCACACAACATAAATAATAAAAACAACCATCTGTATGTTGATTTATGATCATTTCTGTTATGTTTGTAAAAAAAAAAAAAATGTGTTTATTTCAAGCTGTCTCATTGCACTTATAATTACTTTGGACATGCAGATATAAATAACTGTGGATATTCTGAATAAGGTGTTTCTATGACACAGAATTCAGATTATTATGTGCATATGCTAGCTGTCATATTCAGTTTTATAGAAACCGGAATATCAGCTTAATAGGGTTAACATGACACACATTATCAGAATAACAGTATAGCAAACTTCTGTCAAGATACAATATCCATTTTTTAGTAGCAATGAGAATTAACACAATATAAAATTTTTAGGTTGGAGTAAAGAAACTTGAGAACACAGAGAACACAAAGAGTCAGTTATTAGTGGATTAGGGACAGCTATACAAATACATGCACATAACATAGCATGAAGAATTATAGTCTTGAAACTCCACAGACCTGGAAAGCTTCGATTTTGGATTTAACACGTCCGTGATCGATGACCTGCGAGGGCAGGAAGTGGAACTGAACATCAGGATGAGAAACGCCGGCACGACTGCGAATGAAACCGCCGCTCTCCAAATGAGCTGTAGCACCATAACCTACAGACGACACACAAGTGATGAAGAAACTCTAAGATCAGAGCTGAAAATTCACATTTACATCTCTTTCATTATCGTCTGTAAACTCGAGAGTAAATAACATCTCTCGTTTATTTCTAGTGAACAGACTGAAAACTTTCAATCAGGGCAATTATTAAATGAGTGAACATCACGTAAACATGACCAGGTCATATTTAAACTAAAAAAAATAAACATAATTACATTTCAAAGAAGCCCATTTAGTTTCTCATTGTGACTAATTGTTATAATTGTCTTAAGCACATTTTCCTTAGTGTAATGCGTTCGGATGTTTTGTTATTTTTTTCTGTAATTCCCATTATTCATAAACCTTAAGACTCTTAAAATAAAATGATTCTTAAGATAAAATTATTTTTTTATAATATCAGAATAAAAATAATGGCAGAACAACCAACACTACATTATTTATAAATACAATGACATAAAATGTAAATAATTTTGTGTGGAAATGTGTTCAATTATCAATAAAAAAAAAAATCATTATGTTTCAAAAACTCCATTTTCTTTTATGTAAAATAAATATTTTATGGTTTGAAATATGAAATGATGTCAGATATGTTCTTGACAGGTTTCATGGGATTCATCCACAGTGGAGTGTCCCATTAATGTGATTACACCTGTGAATTTCAGGAGCCACTCCAGACCAATCTTCAGCATGTGAAAAGGCTTCTGTGCTTTATACAGTGTGATGGGTTGAGTACACTGATGCTGAACATACAACTCCAGATGATCCTGAAGATTACTGCCCACACCTGCACACACACACACACACACACACACACGTTAACATATCTATAAACATCTGTGTGTCATGCCACACTCTGCTCCCTCCCCTATTTGTATTGCGCTTTTCACAACACACATCGTTTCAAAGCAGCTTTACAGAAACTCATGCATTAACAGAAAATGAAACTGTAATATCTATAAAGTCTTAAGAGTCAACATTGTGTAGTTTGATTAAATATGATTGTAAATTGTGTATAAAAAAATAAATGATTAAATAATAATTGTATTTAGAACCCCAGTGAGCAAGCTGAAGGTGACTGTGGCAAGGAACACAAAACTCCATAAGATGTTAGAAAAATAACCTTGGGAGAAACCAGGCTCACTGTGGGGGCCAGTTCCCCTCTGACTAACATCATGAATATAATGCCAATATTACTTAATTATGTATAGTGCAAGTCATGGTTTAAAACTGGTAAACTAAATAAGTGTTAAGGGTCAGTGTTTAAACAAAGATTTTGTATGAACTGTAAGATTAATGACTAATGTCTCTGAACTTCATCCTGGGTTAACTGCACAAGTTCACATAGATGCATTGTCCTTTGTTAGTTGGCTGATAAAGGCTTTTGTTGGCAATTTATTGATAGTCTAGGTATTTCATTTCAAGAGTTTAGTCCATCAATAGACAAAGGTGATGCAGGCAGAGATCAATGAGGTGCATCGCAGTTCAACCGGCAGGTCATTTCGGTGAGGTTCAGTGGGGTCCATCCTAAGTCCAAGGTTCAGGCAGTGGCATATGAAGCGTCCAATGTCTTACAGTTGGAGTTGGCATCAGTTCATCCTCTGAAGTGATGTCTGGCTACATATGAATACAATAATAGTACAAGAGTACAATGTGCCAGTATAATATTTTTAGAGCTGAACATAGCTGTAACTATAAAAATTATTTGATTTTAATTTAAAATCTGCATTCTGCATGACTTTTCCAGGCCTTGAAATCACAGTTTTAAAATTCCCTGATATTTCCAGGTTTTCCATGACCATGGGGACTCTGAATCAGTAAACTAATCCAAATATTACAGCATTAAAGTAACATTATCTGACTACATTCAGCATCAAAGAAAAGAGAAAAGCAATCATATAGATGACTTCAATTTAAATGTTTTCTGCACACCAAGTCCCCAACGAAACAATGATACCAGTAAAATGGTACTATTTTATCTTATAGAAAATAATGGCTTAATACGTTTCTTCACAATTAAATCACTTTATTTCAGTAGTGACCCAGTGTCAGAAATTAACTTTTACATTTAGAGTCAATACTTGCCCCCTGTATTTGATTTTCAGGGGCATTTTTAATGAGGGCATATTTTTTTTCTACAATTTAAAACAAACTGTGTCTTATCCATTTTTGTCAAAATGTCAATTTAATCAATTCATTAATACAAATTCTTAAATCTGTGAATGTATTATGTCTTACCTCAAATAACATCAACGTCATCTACATCAGAGGTTACAAATAAAAACAGAAGAATTCATTACGAGGGCATTTTTAGTCCCCACACTGAATTTTGGATGCATTCACTGTGTGATTTTTAATGCCATTATTGCCCCAAGCTCCCTTAATTTCCGACCACGTAGTGGCCACGCAGCGAGTTGGCAGCTGTATCAAATGGTTTGAGTGCATTTGACTCACAACAAGAGCACTATTGCGAGCTGTCATTTGCTCATGAGATAGTGGCCATCAGGAGGAGATATCAGACATAAGGTGCTTGAAAGTCTCGGAGAGCAGATACGATCCATTGAAGGGCGATGGAAGAGTGCATCGTGCATCTGTGAGGGGAGAACTGTGAGTGCGCGCGCTCCGGAATGTGGTAGATAATGAAGCCAAGCATGTCTCATTTATATCGCACGTTCCTAATTTTATATATATTCTAAAATATTGTATACTAATTTGCTGAATCGAGATTCATTTGATTTTTAACAGTTTAAATGGATTATTGACCAACACTTATGATTCTCAATTCAAAAATCACATATTTCAAGATAGATGCATATGAATCGGCAGGAATAGTAATCGATGCATTGAGAAAACAAGTGAATCGTTATACCCCTAGTTATCACTCGATCTGTTTAATGTCACCCTAATTAAATATAAAACTACATAAGGTGATATTTTTGGAATTTTGCAATTATTCAATAATATCACCTGCTTGTTATACATTCAATATTAAGGTTATATATTTAAATAACACCATACGATTGTTATATGTTTAAAAAAAAAAATCTACTTTGAACTACTTTAAGTTAAGAGTGGCATGTAGCTCGAGGAGATACGGTTTCAAAGTCGCTTCCCTAACACTGGACCAAAGCCAGTAATTAATGCGCAATGATTTTGGTCCATGTTTGAAAGATAGGTGAGGATTTGAAGTGGTACATCAAAGGGGTCATACTAAAGGTCATGGGATCACCTGGGAGGTGTTGAGTCACAGGAATACCAAGTTTGTGAAGCTCATCTGCATTTCCTACTCCAGACAGCAGTAGGAGCTGAGGAGAGTTAATGGCTCCTCCACTGAGAATCACCTCCTTATCAGCAAACACCTGAAGAAACATCATAAACATGCATGCTTGGTGGTCGTGTCTAGAGGGTAACCGCCCGATTTCCCAAAGCCTTACTAGAGCCACATGCGATGTTTAGACTATTTAAACTAAACCAAGGCTACTCAACTTTGGAAAGCTCAGGGGCTGCAAAGCATCGAGGGTCGCACTCATATTAATTCTTATAAATAATAATATATATATATATATATATATATATATATATATATATATATATATATATATATACACACACACACTGGCGGCCAAAGGTTTGGAATAATGTACAGATTTTGCTGTTTCAGAAGGAGATTGATCATTTAATTCACCAAAGTGGCATTCAACAGATCACAAAGTATAGTCAGGACATTACTGATGTAAAAAACAGCACCATCACTATTTGAAAAAAGTCATTTTTGATCAAATCCATTTCCAGCAGCCATCACTCCAACACCTTATCCTTGAGTAATCATGCTAAATTGCTAATTTGGAACTAGAAAATCACTTGCCATTATAGCAAGCACAGTTGAAAGCTATTTGGTTCGTTAAATTAAACTTAACATTGTCTTTGTGTTTATATTTGAGTTGCCATA
The DNA here is from genome assembly GCF_019703515.2 of Myxocyprinus asiaticus. Taxonomy (NCBI): domain Eukaryota; kingdom Metazoa; phylum Chordata; class Actinopteri; order Cypriniformes; family Catostomidae; genus Myxocyprinus; species Myxocyprinus asiaticus. The sequence continues at coordinate 45,540,973 of NC_059367.1, forward strand.
GTATGCAAAAGACTGACATGTCTTAAGGTCAATATTAGGTCAAAAATGGTAAAAAAAAAATGCTTTCTCTAGAAACTCATCAGTCAATCATTGTTTTGAGGAATGAAGGCTATACAATGCTTGAAATTGCCAAAAAACTGAAGATTTCATGCAAAGGTGTACCCTACAGTCTTCAAAGACAAAGGACAACTTTGGATACCAGGCTGGAGTGAGATTTTGATGTCATGGCCAGGGCCACATTAATGAACAGGCAAATCGTCATTCAAGCCCAAGGGGCCCCATGGCTGTGGCACCAATGTGTCCTTGGGCATCTAGTGCACATACTTCATACTAGTAGGCCTTTGATCTTTAATTTATAACACTACAACAAAACCTACAAGGCAAATATTAAAAAATGTTTTGGCTCACGTATGCCAATTTACCTACCATACACAATTTCAAAACACCCATAAACTATGGCACAACCAGGGTTTTCCTGGATCCAAAAATGGTCTTTAGTGGTGGCTGAAGTACCAAGTTCTAATTTGTTGAAAATTCATGGAGGTCCAGCTTTTAAACTGCTTCATTCTACATTGTACTTGGCATTGGTAATAATAGGGCCATAACCATAACGGATGGCTCCTCAACTTAGGTCAATGTAACTAGTCTTTCAAATAAATAAATAAACTAGTATTTGTTATGGAAAACACTAATAGCCTAAACACATGCACATAAAATACTTAAAATAAAGGATTCCTCCTAATAGATTTTATAATAAAATAACTTTTCTGTCACTGTTACTACAGAATAAACAATATACATTTTAGTAAGTGTGCCTTTTAAAAAAGACTTACAACTACTGTTGAAGCATGGTGTTGTCTCCTCTTTACCTATTCAGTGCTGCTTATAATGTCGGAGTTGTATTGTGGTTTAGGTTTCACTTCTTCCACACCAATTTAAATGAGATGATTCTCTGTAGAATTCATATTAAGTGCATTAGTTTTGTGATGTCCATGCGCAGTGATATCGAATGTGTTTTGAATCGCATGCTCTGCCCTACACCAGAGCTCTGGTTACCCTGTCTCTAGGGCATGCTGATGTCCGCTTCGGTGGCCTGAAAATTCAAGTCTCGTGCTGATGCTGATTTATTTGTTTCTGCTTTATTCATTTTTCATTGAATTGCATTTTCTTGTTATTTGGCGTGAGATTTACTTAGGTAGAGTGAGATCGTGAGACAGAGCCTGAAAGCGTGTGTCTCACACCAAATGCGTGAGAGTTGGCAACCCAGTAATTAATAATTTTCATGTATTTAATGCAGGAAGTGTTCACAAGATATTGTCTGCCAAGTGTAAAATTATAGTAAAATGGTCTCAGATGATCAGTAAAGGGAAATTCTTTAAGGCATACTTGATTTGGGTCTCCAGTTCACAATAAGGATGAAGAACATAAATCATACAACAAGGAGATGCATCATGAGGGAAAAATACAGTATATTACAGTTGTTTTAAAATCAATTAAATAGTCAAGTAAATAATATGGGGTTTTCTAATAGCTTTTGTAGTCTATGATATTTTTTGAAGAAAAGATAAAAGTTGTTAATACATTATAAACAGCTTAGGACTGGGCTTGAATTTAAGGCATTTTGCTTTATGAATGGGATTTTCCCCATCATATAAACTGCAACGACAAAAATAAAACCTAACTAACCGCTTGTATTTAAGGAAGCTTGGGAGTATGAAATAAATTACGTTTCCAACATGGGGCTTATGCAGCTGTCAATTTTTAAATGAATGAAAGTCTCAGATCCGAAGACCAACTTGTGAGGTGAACTAATCAATTCTGTTTCCTGTATAGATCCTATGCTGCTGTCATGTGAAAAATGAACGAAAGACTTGTACCTGAAGACTGACTCGGGAGGTGAACCAATCATATCTGTTTCCTGTACAGATCCTATGGGTACCTATGAGGTTGTCGCATGTCAGATGAATGAAAGACTCATTACCGAAGACTGACTCAGGAGATGAACGAGTAATTTCTGTTTCCTGTACAGAGCCTATGCGGCTGTCCCGCGTCAAATTGACAAAACACCAACACGGATTTGCTCATGCGCGGACATGACAAAATGGACGTATCACTCTCTGAGACTACTCATTCATCCGAGTCATATAAAGGATTTGTGAACGACTCATCACAAGCGTATACTGTTTCTATGAACGTGCGTGCTGACAGACAGCCGCTCTCATGTAACATCAGATGTGCTCAGATATTCTTTGTTGTTTGTTTAATTTGTTACATCCTTTTGCAGTTTATTTTACCCTCGAACTGTGCTGTGCTTCATCAATACAGAGAGCTACTATAAATACTCTGGAAAATGGACACCTCACAGTTCATGCACATTTGATAGGCTATTGATAAATATATTTTTGATGATGAAATAATAACGTGGGCCTCAAAAGATGTCACAGGCCACGTGTTGAGTAGTGCTGCCCTAAACCTGACCTTAGTAACACCGAATGAGACTCTCGCAAAACTTAGGCTGCTGGGGTGCTACCTTCAAGACACAGCCATGCTTGGTGCTTCTCATTTAGAAAATTCTGCATCATGTTTCCTTTCCATGCATCTTAGCTCCTCCCTCTTAGGATGCGAGGAAAGGAAGCAAGGATGAGATGTGTGGAAAGAGGAATCAAAGCAAGATGTATTTGTAAAATGGAATATTCATGCTCAATCAAACCTCACTTCAAAGCACTGTTTTTGCCCAGCTGCATTAACCCTTTAAGCTCTGAAGGTGTTTTTAAACATTTCCTGTTCCACTGGCATACCCAAAATGAAAGGCTTATAACTAAAAAAAAAACAAAACAAAACAAAAAACAACAAGGGTTTGGTAACACTGTAAAGAAACATTTTAGAATTTTTATGATACAGATTACAATAAATTCTGAGACTCTCAGCCTAAAAAACTGCTGAAAAATCACAAAGAATTGAGCCAAAAATTTACTTTTTTCCTTATTTTTCTTATTTGACATTATATTTCTCGGTGTGTAAATAAGGTGGCTCCGAAAAACTGTTTTGTTCCCAATCATGTCAACTGTATCTGAGAAACATTTTGTGTTGATACGACAAAGCAATCAAAAGTTATAACATTACACAAATTATTCATCATAGTGTCCAAAAACTTTTCCATGTGTCCAAAAGCCTTTCCAAACAAATAAAATATAATAATTGAACATAAGAACTAATTACACATGCAAACACAATGACTAAAGGTATGCATAGCATGCAGACATGATTTTAGTAATGAGATTTCACAGAATGAGTGCCTTTTGATTCAATGAGTCTGCATCATTGAGTCTGTGTCATGTATTTGGCGCCATCTCCTGGTGACCATATGTAACATTGTGCTTCATGTGGATTATCTAATTATCTATCTATGCATTTGATTACCTTGTGTGTGGGCTCATTTGAAAGATAATCACCTCCTATATGTAACCGTATGTGACATTTCATGTTCCATTTATATTTCGTGAAGTTATAAGTGAAAATATAGCGAGGCATATAAGAAACACCAACATAATTGTCAAGACATATACTTACTATTACTCGCTATATATTTTTGTTTGTGAGTAAAACAAATAGGCTGGTTGTATTCTACTCTTTGAGAGCTTTTCAACAACATACAACACATGGCTTTTTGATCAGTCTGATGTTTTTACTGATTGCAATAATATGTACAATAATATGTGCAATTTTTTAAAATAAATTATCTAAATGGAACACTTCTGATTTGTCTGCAAATTTCAAAGCACTTGTTTAGTTTTGGTCATAATGCCTGCATGCATTGGAAAGTAAAGCAAACGATATCTATTTTGTGTTGGTCAAGACTGTAGTTATTAATATTTTGATGATTATTGTAAAATAATGCAAAATATAAATTAAAATTGTTGTGAAGGGGAAGGAAAATTTATTGCATGCGTGCATCGGTTGCTTCCACAAAAAAATACTTTCAAGCCTCCTCTGGAAGCTTCCTCTGTTCTCACCTCCTTGAGGTGCATTTAAATAATTTATATGTCCTTCATGATGGCAGACTATGATCAGTTTCCGAGTCATCAGGAAATGAGGAAGCTTTCTTTTCAGTACTGAGAAGCAGCACAAGAGTTCTTCACATAACAGGACATGAGTAAGAGTGAAAGAGTGATAAGCAGACAAGAGAAGCTTCCTGCGTGACTGAAGCAGGAAATTACATAGTTGTAATCAGTTGTGAGCAGTCAGCAGTGGGATTTACCCACTGATCACTCAGTGCTGATGATCATTGTGGTGAAAGTCTGATGATAAAAACTGAATAATATCTGCAATCATGACAATTTAAGTAGGTTATTCCCACAGACTACACAATTTACATGCTGCGGTTCTCTCACAAGTACAAGACAATGATGTACTTAAATTGTATTTATTTTTTTTGCACTAGATTTAACATAAAAGATGTTAAGGAGAATGACAGCCTCAGTCACCAAGCTCTTTCATTTTATGGAAAAAGATTAAATGACAGTAGGGCTGGGCGATATTTAAAAAATATTTTATCGATAATCGCCTTAAATTATTGCGATATCCAATTATATTGTCTACCCCCCTGCCGTCAAAAATTTAATTCATTTATTGAAACAAGAAAAATGTAACAGATATTTCTAAATTCAAATTGTACTAAAAATTAAACAAACAAAAAAAATTTGCGGCATTCACATACAAGACACTATTCTTTTAAACAGTTTTCACATTACTGAAACAGAAAGGAAAGAGTGATAAATCTTTACATGCATGTGTTCTTCGAGATGCTCCCGCTGCACGCCTCTGAACAAACATCAGACATGGGCATTGACAGCTTTTCTTTTGCCTGTTTTTAAAAATATAAAAAGTGTGATTCTTCAAGCGTGTGTCTTTGTGTTTAACAACATTTCTTGTCATGTGTTACTCTGAGACGTCTTACAGGTCTCCCATCACTGTTGCGGGTAGATGAGCAAACTTACCCGCTCATGAAATACCTGCATTTGGACGAGGAGCTTGCGAATAAGGAGCTGGATTCAGTCTCATTGCATTTGGCGGGTGCAAATTTGGGCTCCTGTTTAATATCTCTGGCGACTTCCCAGATCCATGGTTTTGTCATTTACAGATATAATCGATCACCGTCTGTCAATGAGTGTTGAAATCGGCATTGGGAGATTTGTAATACATCGTCGATATCCAATTATATCATCCTAACGCCCAGCCCTAAATGACAGTGAACAGTGAGTGAGTTTGTCAATTCCAAGCATTCAAGGGCTATCTCCTATGTTGTTCCATGGAAGAAAGTCATACGGGCAACATCAATTGTGATTTGAGTCTCACTCACTCAATTGTGAGTTGAGGAGCACTATTTGTGAGGATTACAGAGTTGCAGCCTATGTAGCGCTCCAATCAGTCACTTATCAAGTTCCATGTCAGTCAGAGTTCTCCCTTAGAAGGCAGCTGCCTCTGTAACAGTGGTGTGTGTGGTGGACTTTTGAAAAGGTGGAGGCAGACTGTCATCTCAGGTTTTTTTTTAATTTATTCATATTTTTTGTAATTAATACTTCAGTTCCATTTTACATATACATAGATTTTAGGTTAAACTAAAAAGAAATCTGATATATCACAATATATTACATAAATAAACAGGCATATATAAAAATATATATAATATAAAAAGTCACAGACTTGCACATACATGCAACAACATTTATTTTAAAATACTCAAAAAATTGCTGTTTTTTTATACCATATGTTTTTGCAAATCAAATTTGAATTTGAATATGTACATGTATGCCCAAATATATGAACTATAGTTTTATAAGTTCATGGTCATATATCAGATTTTTGGGAAGGCATATGAAATACCTTTTATCTTAAACTGTTAATAAGCATACAATACTATAATATTTTTGTATGTACATCTTAACAGACTATATTAAATCAAGTCAAATAAAAGACTCATCAAGTTTATGCATTTTATTATAATTATAATTTTTTAGGGCTGGGAATTGAATTACAAATTTTAACTAATTAATCACACAATTTTCTGTAATTAATCGCAATTAAATTATAGTACATGATACATTACAACAAACATAAAAAACAAATATATTTACTTTATACTTTGTCTCAAAGAACTCAAGAAATTGGTTAGTCATAATTTATTTTAATTAAAATAAATATGTTAAAATGTTTTTTTGGCGGATAGAGTTAATTAGACAATTTTACAGGCATTAATCTTTGATACAAGTATATATATATATATACACATGCCATAAAATCAGTGGACATGCTGTAATTAAAAGTTGGGCAAAATCCTCTGCCGTTTTACAGTGCACTGTTTTTTTAATAATAGGATCAAATGGGCAGATTCACTTTATATCAAGCTTTATTGGTAAGATAAACTTAAGTGTAATTTGCCAATGCATTATTAGTCATTATGTATACAGATATAAAACATATTGAATGCTGAAGTTTAATTTGCTGAAGTTTAAAATGTCAAAACTATTATTTCTCTGGCTCCCGTTCAGTCTAGAGCAGGGGTACTCAATAGGCGGACTCCAGTCCGGATCCAGACAGAATGACACTTCAATCCGGACCGAGATCTAAATCTTTGTGCTAGTTATCTGACACGTGGCTTAGTGGTTGTGTAAGCATACACATATAAGCGCACAGAGCGGGAAGAGTGTGTTCTGCGCTCTCTAGAGCAGGAATAAATCATGTCCAGCGCTAAGCACTTATTCCTGCTCTCCATGTGTTGCCTCTCTTTCCGCTATAGACATGATGCGCTGCATAAAGCCTGATTTACTGTACGTAGTTGCAGGCGTGGTCATTTTAACAATAGTAGTGGAGACCCCGCTACAGATACTGCTTAAACACACAGTAGAAAACAAAAATGAAAAATCTTCATCTGTCTGAAATGTGAATCAGACGGTTCAGCTAAGCCAGGTCTGTGTCAGGATGTTTTTTTCTGTCTGAATTTAGCTTCATTAATCAGAATTTTTATAATAAAAAAAAACATAATTTTTTCTAATTTTGTGAAAATGAATCAAAGATGTCATCATGGCATGGATAGCAAGGAAAGCCTATTTATACTATAATTAAGCAAACAGTATTTTAATGCTTCACTGTTGTTATGTAAATTGTTTGTTAGTAGATTCTCACTTTAAGGAAAATATAAAAATGGTAAATTCAGACTTTTATATTTTTATAAATTTTCTCTCAGGGGACACCCCTGAACCCCCATACAGTAGTTTTGTCATTCAAAAGGCCTCCTATATCCCATACACATACTATATATTCTGAATGTAAAAATATTTAAACACAAAAACTATGCTGTCATTCAGCTTCAAAACTAACTGTTGAGATGTTTTAAAATTCATATCCAAGCGCTCTCGACTGATGAAGTCTTGATAAAATATTTTAATCCTTTGGTAGAAGATACCTCAGACCCCATTACTTTGGCTGTCTCTGGGCCCCCAATGTCCTCATCCCTGCCCAGTTTTGAATAGACTATTTTGACTGTTTAGGATTTATTTTTTATTTCTTCACAAAGTAGGCTACTATTGCTGCCAACATAGCAAGTTATAAAAACTATTAAAATATATATATTATATAATTTCGTAGCCATATGACTACTGACACCATGTAAGCTATGTATTATCCGGGCCTTTGTTGGGAAGGAAATTTAGAGACCGGACCATTTTGGAACTTTAATTGAATACCTCTGGTCTAGAGTTTACTGGCTGCAGGTCCTTCTCAGTCTCTAATGAGCGCATGCAGGGTCTTGGGCAGTTTCACTTTTGACACCGGTTCAGACGTCAGTCGTTGCGCCTTTTTCAGGTATTGCGAATAGATACAGCAGCTTGCCCATATCTCTTGCACGCCTTGTTCATGCAAAGTCTCCATTTTCCGCACAGTAAATTCGCTCCCATGTTTATAATGCCCAGGACAGGCGTCGCGTGTAACGAAACATGCACTGCTCCACACAATTAGTTTCTGTTCTAGGAAGTGCAGTCGTGTTGTGCGTATACCTCCTGAAAATGTACATGTGCCAATTAGCCACAGAAACTGAGCAAAAACATTAGTGTAGTTTAGCCCACTGTACAAAGGTCCCTGGTTTCCTAGCAGGCAGCAGGTACCCTAACCCCACCCCCACCCTATTCCTAACTGGATGGAGCCTGTAAGGCTAAAAAGCCTGCCAGGAACAACTCAAGACACCTTTCTCATCTCGCAAGGGCTCAGAAAAAAAAAAAGGATACCGCATATTACATTTCCCGGCCCTACTATTTTTACATTGCTTCAAAAATAACACCTACAATAGTGCAGCATATGTAAAGGTGCAATATGTTACAATTTTCATGTAATATTCACCTTTTTTTGCCAATGTGTGAATGGCTTGTAATGCAAATATTAAATATGAGCCCTTCCCAGACTTCCTAGGTTGCCTATTAAAGCCTGTAGACTGATTTTCATGCAAAGGGAGCGGATCGCTTCAAATCCAAAGGATATGACGTTTATGCGTGCACCCGAGAGCCTTGCCTCAGACAGTAGCTTCTCTTCCGCTATTCAACAGCGTCAACAGACAGTCTGCAATACTAGGTAACGTTATCTTTGAGATGGAATCCAGCAAATGTCCGGCTCCCAGCACAACACCGACTCCTACACAAACTCAGAGTAAGCCAAAAAGCCAAAAAAAAAAAAAAAAAAAAACATTTATCTACTAAATCCCTTCTGGCTAAGCGGGAACGTGATCGTAGTCGGGCAAAAACTAGAGTGAACATCGGCAGGGCATTTGATTCCTGGAGGGACCTTCGTTCGGTTTTGGGGATCAAAACCGACCCTGAATTGCTGTTCTTCTTATTGGACAGGTAAGTTTACATATCTGCAAAGCATGTGAAATATAGTGCCATAAGGATTGATCTGTGTAACTTTAGCTAACTTGATCTTGCCTGCACAGTAACTGTCATAAACAATGTTAATCTGTAATTATTCAGCAAGGTAAACTACAATAATACATGAAATGAATGCTAGACAGTGTTCAAGATAATGCAAAAAGCTCCATTCATTAGTGTAACGTAACTTGGTTATACAGAAAATATATACATTCTATTATTATAAAACAACAGTGCATCGATATATCAAAATGACAGTTGTGATGGAATCACATCAATACTGAATTGTGTCAACATATTTATAATGTACAGTCTATTTTATAAACAGCTAACTGTCATCATCCACCAAACTTAGCTAACAGCTATTGATAAAGCAGGCTAGCTAGCTAATGCCGACATAGGCTATTGTATAAATGCAGTCAATGTATCATGCAAAGAAAAGTGATTACTTCAAACTACAGTCTCACATAGTCAGACCTATATCCACATTTTGTTTTAGCCCTGTTCCAGCACTGGAGATTCAAACATAATATACAGTCTCAAAGTTTGTAGTAAAACAATCATAACTGTGTAATTTTAATTATGCTACCTCATCTGTCATCATGATGCCGGTGAATCACGTTGTCTCTTTGTAAGTTTGGCCGATGTTCGCATCCCTATGGAGTGTGTGCATGAGCGCGAGCACGAGCAACAGGTAGCTGGCTGCAGTTCACTCAACAGCCACAGGTGTCATTAATAACAAGGGTTTCTGAATCTTACATACTGCACCTTTAATGTTTCTTTTATCAGTTTGCCTATTATTTTTTTTATAGTCACCTTATTTTCGGATCAGTCATTTACTCCTCTGTTATGATGGCACGGAGTACCTTTAAGAGCAAGTGCTCACTAAAAACCGCCTCAATTACACACCATTAAAATATTCAAAATAATTTCAAGTTCATTTTAATTTGTTTGTGACCAAAAGTGGAGTTGTCCAAGTCAGTTAGTAGTTTAAATAGTCTCTCCACTTCCATCAGCTCGACACCTGGCCGCTGTGCGTGTGAGAGCATGAGATGCGGGAATTATCACATTGATTGATTGACAGCGTATAGAACGAATCAGTGCAAAGTTTACTTTTTGCCTCTATTTTGCGATTATCCCCACTCACATTCACGCCATGTCGGAGCTAAATGAGATTGCAATGTGGTCAAGGGAGGAATGAGACACGCTGCATCCCTCTAAAACTTTATCCGCTGATGTCACGGTTTGAAAGAGCTCACATTTTGTAATATTTTATTTGTTTTATTTATCTACAGTTGATTATTTTCCTCACCCAAATTTTTGAGGAGGCACTGCCTCCCTTGACTCTTCAGAGAAAACACCACTGCTATTTAGGCATTAACACAGAGGCAGCTCACTATGTTTTGGATCAGAGCTAATATGAACTTTCCTGTAAGTTGATTTGAGACAGATTCTGTTACATAATGCAAATGTCAATGAGGTGATTTTGACCTTTTTCGTCTGTCCATTCTGCTGGAACTCAACCCCTCGCACTCGCGTCCCATCAAAAAGGATGCGGGTCACCATGCAACCAACCTCTGCTGTCAGGTTGGGTCTGGATAGGGCAGGGCGAAGGTAAGCACTTGCTGTGCTCCATCGTTTACCTGTGCAGAGAGGAAAAGAGAGAGGATGCTTCAGATTTTCATCATGATTATTACTTACAATTACTTATTAGCACTATTATTATTGATCATGCTCAAACTAAGTATTAAACTTCAAGCCATAGGTGTCGTTAAGGAGTGGAACGTATCCTCAACACTTTTTTCCATGGCCAATTTTGTCCCCACCATTTTTTTAAATGGCTTGCATTAGTGAATATTTATTGATTAATTAAAAGCACATAATGTTTCTACCATCGGATTAATTCAATAGCATTCAGAATACTCACCACAGTTGTACAGAGTGGTTATCTGAGTTCTCATAGACTTTGTCAGTTAGAACCAGTCTGGCCATTCTCTGTTGACCTCTCTCATCAACAAGGCATTTCCATCTGCAGAACTGCCGCTAACTGGATGTTTTTTTTTTTTTTTTGGCACCATTCTTAGTAAATTCTAGAGACTGTTGTGTGTGAAAATCCCAGGAGATCAGCAGTTACGGAAATACTCAAACCAGCCCGTCTGGCACCAACAATCATCAATGCGATTATCTAATCAGCCAATCGTGTGGCACCAGTGCAGTGCATAAAATCAAGCAGATATGGGTCAGGAGCTTCAGTTAATGATCACATCAACCATCAGATTGGGGAAAAATATGATCTCAATGATTTGGACCATGGCATGATTGCTGGTGCCATATGGGCTGGTTTGAGTATTTCTGTAACTGCTGATCTCCTGAGAATTTACTCAAAACAAAAAACATCCAGTGAGTGTCAGTTCTGTGGATGGAAATGCCTTGTTGATGAGAGAGGTCAACATAGAATGGCAAGACTGGTTCGAACTGACAAAATCTACGGTAACTCAGATAACAGCTCTGTACAATTGTGGTGAGAAGAATAGCATCTTAGAATGCTATTCTGAGATGTGGGTTGGCACTGTTTTGGTGGCACGTGGGTCGACCTACACAATATTGGTTTTAATGTTGTGGCTGATCGGTGCATATACACTACCAGTCAAAAGTTTTGAAACACTTGACTGAAATGTTTCTCATGATCTTAAAAATCTTTTGATTTGAAAGCGTATAGTAAAGAATGAGTTAAGTGTTTCAAAACTTTTGACTGGTAGTGTGTGTATATATATATATATATATATATATATATATATATATATACATACAATGTATAGTCAGGACATTAATAACGTGAAAAATTACTATTACAATTTGAAAAAAAGTTCAGAACTTCTTAAACTACTTCAAAGAGTTCTCATCAAAAAATCCTCCATGTGCAGTAATGACAGCTTTGCAGATCCTTGGCATTCTAGCTGTCAGTTTGTCCAGACACTCGGGTGACATTTCACCCCACACTTCCTGTAGCACTTGCCATAGATGTGGCTGACTTGTTCAGGTACTTCTCACGCACCTTAAAGTGTAGCTGATCACACAAAAGCTCAATGGGGTTAAGATCCATAACACTCTTTTCCAATTATCTGTTGTCCAATGTCTGTTTCTTTGCCCACTTTAACCTTTTCTTTTTGTTTTTCTGTTTCAAAAGTGGCTTTTTCTTTGCAATTCTTCCCAGAAGGCCTGCACCCCTGAGTCTTCTCTTTACTGTTGTACATGAAACTGGTGTTGAGTGGGTTGAATTCAGTGAAGCTGTCAGCTGAGGACATGGAAGGCATCTGTTTCTCAAACTAGAGACTCTGATGTACTTATCCTCTTGTTTAGTTGTACATCTGGGCCTTCCACATCTCTTTCTGTCCCTGTTAGAGCCAGTTGTCCTTTGTCTTTGAAGACTGTAGTGTACACCTTTGTATGAAATCTTCAGTTTTTTGGCAATTTCAAGCATTGTATAGCCTTCATTCCTCAAAACAATGATTGATTGAGTTTCTAGAGAAAGCTGTTTCTTTTTTGTCATTTTTGACCTAATATTGACATTAAGACATGCCAGTCTACTGCATACTGTGGCAACTCAAAAACAAACACAAAGACAATGTTAAGCTTCATTTAACGAGCCAAATAGCTTTCAGCTGTGTTTGATATAATGGCAAGTGATTTTCTAGTACCAAATTAGCAATTTAGCATGATTACTCAAGGATAAGGTATTGGAGTGATGGCTGCTGGAAATGGGGCCTATCTATATTTGATCAAAAATGACTTTTTTCAAATAGTGATGGTGCTGTTTTTTACATCAGTAATGTCCTGACTATACTTTGTGATCAGTTGAATGCCAATTTGGTGAATTAAAGTACCAATTTCCTTCCGAAACAGCAAAATCTGTACATTATTCCAAAGTTTTTGCCGCTAGTGAGTGTGTGTATATATATATATATATATATATATATATATATATATATATATATATATATATATATATAAGCAAATATTGATATATGCAATTAATTGCGATTAATTATCAATTAAAAAATTACATTAGGGAGCATTAGAAACTGGATCTCGTCCTCAAAGCGAAAATGTTACCACTAGACCAACAAGTCAAAGCTTGCAAATAGTTGCTGATTCATGCTGATCAATGGATATTCAGCTTTGACTAAATGAGCAAGTACTCTACTAAAGAACTAATCACTGGATCAAGACTTTTTTTTTGTTTAAATGGTAAAAGATTATGTGAAATTTTTTGTTGAACATTTTCTAAGCAATAAGAAATGGTGGACAAAAAACAGGTGTGAAAAAATCCAATAGACTTCAATTAAAGGAGGGACCCGAGTCATATCTAGAGACCAGAATTTCTTGAGGGTGAACTCAATTCAGCCAGTAAGCATCCACATAGCAAGCACCCAGAATAACCAAGCAAGCACTTGGCAATGCTTTAGCAGCCACCCAGTGCTCCCTAGCAACTGGATAGCAAAGTAAACCACCCAGAACAGCCTAGAATGTTGGAGGCAGGTTTGGCACAGGCAAACATCACCCACATTTTCTTCTGAAATATGCAAAAAAAAAAAAAATAAATAAATAAATAAATAAATAAAATGTTCAGACTTATTGTTACAGCTGAGTTGACTGTAGTTTCTTGTGGACATGCCTAACATGCCTAACATGCTTAACAGCGTAAAGTCTGCAGCACAGCTTAATACAGATAATTGCGACCTTATTCTGGCCAAGAACCACCCACTTAAGACAGGAAAAGACCATCTGACTGACATGTAAAGAGATCATACATAGTTTGTTTTGTTTTTATGCTATATTTATGTGAAAGTCTCAGCAATTGACTCATCTGCAAAGTCTCAATGAACGGTTGCACAGAAAATAAAATATTGCAGAAATTGTGTGTAGATTGAGAACTTCTGCCCATAAATTGCACAGACATAACTCGGAAAACAAAGACTATAGAACTTTTTTTTAAGAACGTAAAGTGTGTAAAGCGTGGGTTCCGTTAAGAAGTGATCGTCCTTATGGCCCAGATTTACTTCATATGAATTTGAAGAACGAACAGGTATGACGTCATTTAGAACAAAATCTGGCCAAAAAGAAGGTGTTTTTGTGTTTGTTTTGGTGGTTCGGAACAGCTTGTCTGGGTGAACTTTTAGAAAAACTTCTAACCGGCAGCTAAACACCTTGCTGCCACTGGTCCACGTCATCGGTAGATGTGACCTGAAGCTCCACCTACAACTTTTTTACATTTTTCAGTCAGTATTCAACGTGAACACACACCAGCGTGCAAGACCATGTCATGTGATTTTTTTTGTTTTTTGTTTAATTAGTCTACAAGAGGAATCAAATCTACTCAAATACTCTCAAGTGCGCCATTCACACATCTGTCCAAAGAAAGATATGCCACTACCACCATTCTTTTTGTTTGTATTTTGCCCACTATTACTCATTTATACACCCAACTTTGCAGTTGTATCAGTGCCATCATAAATTACAATAACAGAGTTTACCCGGCGCATATTATGGCCTCATTATAGCGCATTAGCGTCATTCAGAATCTAAACAAGACATATTAAACATTTTCTTCTGCATATAAATTACTTTAAATCATCAAGTGGTTAAAACAACTCCTTTTTCTGACCTCAAGTAAATTCTGCTCACAGAATGAGGCATGAGTTCATTGATAACACATTTTAATGTCACATTAGTTCAGGTTTTACATGTAGCGTCCTCATATTTAAATGCTCCTCTAAATGCCTCCCACAGTGGTGTGGCCAGTGTCTGAATGTTCGCAAACAGTATACTGATGCTCGGCTGTTTAAAACTTCTTTTTACCCCTGAATAAAGAACACAGAAGAACTTCTCCAGAAGTATTTAGGGGCCTTTATTCCCTGTATTCTTTTCGAATACTTTACACTCCACTGAAAGTTCTTTGGAGTTCCGAAAGTTGTGAGGCTCAAAAATAAACTCTGAATGTTTGACAACTGAAATGTTCACTTACAGTGAAGTTCTTCTTCATTTTTAACTCAAGAGCTAGAAATAAGGTTGAAACAGTCGAGCAATGGTATATTGTTTGCAAACATTTGGGCAACACACACATCGCTGGGGGATGCGTTTAGAGGAGCATTGAAATACGTGAAACACATGATGTAAATATAAAACATTAACTAATGACATTAGAATATATTATTAATGACTACATGCCTCATTCTATGAATAAAATACACATGAGATAAGTAAAAGCTTTTTTTAACCACTCAACAATGATTTACAGTAAAATATATACAGTATATAATGTGTATGTTGAGGTGGGGTCGTGGTCGAGTGCCGATTTGTGAATGGAGAGCGAGACTGGGAGACGAGCAGTAAGGAGTTACATCTGTGGATAATTTACTAACAGCTTTTCTGTGATGCAGTGAGAGGTGACAGAGAGATCAAAGGAAAGATGAGAGCCACAGAAGAGCAGAGTGACATGCACTGACTGAGTGTGTATAGTGATTTATGTTGATATTTTTGTGGAACACTGAACAATGCTTTAATAAAAGATGAGAGGAGGACATTTGTTGGCTCCCGCTTCCTCATTTCAGTAGAGTAAGTGGTGCCGAAACCGGGATATATTTTGAGGAAGAAACGCCGTCATGGAGTCCTCACCATTCGCCAAAGTCATCAAGACTCCACCAGACCCAACATCAGGCCCTTCTAGACTTTCTTGCAGAGTAGGAGCAGCGTTTCCAGGTCCTGCTCCAAGCCCAGGCAGAAGACCGACAGGTATTGTGGAGCTTGATGGCCCAGGGGAGTACTCCAGCCATGAACCCGGCCACAGCTATAGCCCCGCCCCACATCATGATCGCGAATATGGGGCCACAAGATGATCAAGAGGCGTTTCTCAAGCTTTTCAAGTGGGCGGCTGAAGTGTGGGGCTGGCTGAACACCCAGTGGGCAGTCCCTTTGCTGCCCTTGCTGTCTGGGAAAGCCCAGCTCGTGGCCCAACAACTTCCGGTTGCGAACGCTATAGAGTATGCGGACCCAAAGTGGGCCATCTTGCAGCGGGTCGGCCGTAATCCAGAACAATACCGGTAGCGATTCCGGACGCTGCCGTGCAGTGAATGCAGTCGCCCGTTTGCCTTCGCCCAACATCTCCACAATGCCTGTTGAAGGTGGCTGCTGGCAGAGGATCGCAACGTGAAGTTGTCATCTTCCTAACCCTCTGGTTTCCCTCTTTCCCTCGCCTCCCCCACAGGTTGGTGAACCAGGACATTTTCGGGACCAATGCCAGGTGATGGAGGTAGGAGTGTTGGTTCAGGTCCCTGAAGTGCAGAGACGTACAGGATAGCAGTGAGTATCCAACGGGGTACATACCAAGCCTTGGTGGATTCGGGATGTAATCAAACCTCTATACACCAATGCTTGGTTCAAGATTTTGGATGCAGCACTGAGGGTGAAGGTGAGGTGTGTGCATGGGGATATACACAAATACTTTTTAGTGCCTGTTATTATTCAATTCAAGGGACAAAAACATAGGATAGAGGCAGTGGTTAGTCCCCGCCTTACCCATCTTCTGATTTGGGGTATGAATTGGCCATTTCAGTCATTATTAAGGGGAATGTGTGCGGATGGGTCTTGCAATAGGGTAATCCGGTGTGGGATTTGTACAGCACTTGCTGGGAAGGCATTGACTGAGCCGTCAACGTCAGCTCCACGTCAGGGAGACCCGGAGGGAGGTGAGGGCGCCGTCCCTCCCACCCTCTGGGCAATCCCCATGGGGGATTTCCTGCTGGAGCAGAAAAGAGACTTTGTAAGAGTAATTGATGGTCAAAAGCTTCCTATCCCTACTTTTCTATTATTAAAGATAGGTTGTATCGAGTGACGCAGGATGCTCAATCAAAAACAGATACAACCAAGTTGTTAATTCTGAAAAGTCGCCAGGAAATGGTCTTCCAGGCAGCTCATTATCATCTGATGGCGGGGCATTTAGGGCAAGATAAGACACTAAACCATCTCATGGCCTGTTTTTATTGGCCGGGCATTCGCGGAGATGTACGCAGGTGGTGTGCTGCATGTCGCAAATGTCAGTTGGTGAATCCACTGGCCACTCCAAAAGCGCCATTGCGGCCTCTTCCATTGATCAAGGTCCCCTTCGAAAGAATTGGCATGGACCTCGTTGGGCCATTAGAACGGACGGCACGGGGGCATCACTTTGTACTAGTCTTGGTTATGCAACACGACATTTCTGTGCAACATTTCAGCACACAGTGTTGCGGAGGCACTCTTTAAAATAATCTCCTGAGTTGAGATCCCGAAAGGGATCCTATCTGACCAAGGCACTACGTTTATGTCACACACTTTGCAAACTGTATGAATTATTGGGAATTAAATCGATTCACACCAGTGTTTACATCTCCAGATGGATGGCCTGGTTGAGCAATTTCATCAGACCCTTAAAAACATGAATCGTAAGTTCGTTCGCGAGGATGCGAGAAATTGGGGTAAATGGCTCGAACCCCTATTGTTCGCAGTATGAGAGGTCCCGCAAGCCTCCATGGGGTTTTCCTCTTTTGAATTAATGTACGGCCACAGACCTTGTGGTGTCTTGAGGGAAAACTGGGAGGAGGGACCTTCAGGGAGCAAAAACAAAATCCAGTACATTCTTGACCTGAGAGCAAAACTCCACACACTGGGACGAGTAACACAGGAGAATTTGCTTCAGGCTCAAGAACCTCAATCCCGGCTGTACAATAGGGGTGCTCGGCTTCGCAAATTAACACCAGGAGATAAGGTACTCATATTATTACCCAGATTGAGCTCTAAATTACTTGCAAAGTGGCAAGGACCCTATGAGGTAGCACGGCGGGTCGGCGATGTCGACAATGAGATAATATGAATGGATAGGGGCAGAGTGTGGCAGATATACCACATTAATCTCCTGAAACTTTGGAGAGAGGAGGTCCCTGTGTAATTGGCAATGGTGGTTCCAGAGAGGGAGGAGATGGGGCCGGAGGTCAACAGTAAAACAGCCTATCAAATCAGCCCGGTCCCATGTGGAGACTGCCTCTCTCCGTCCCAAGTCATGGAGGTTGCCAAGTTGCAAGTGGATTTTTCAGATGTGTTTTCGCCCACCCAGGTTGTACAAATCTCATAGAACACCACATTGAGACAGCCCCAGGGGTAGTGGTACACACTCGCTACTATAGGTTGCCCGAGCACAAGAAACAAGTGGTACATGAACAAATTAAGGCCATGCTCGATATGGGAGTAATAGAGGAATCCAACAGTGACTGGTCCAGCCCAGTGGTTCTAGTACCTAAGACCGATGGGTCGGTTTGGTTCTGTGTGGATTTTCGGAAAGTCAATGCGGTGTCTAAATTTGACACGTATCTGATGCCTTGTATTGATGAACTGCTAGATCGGATAGGCACGGCTCGCTTTTATTCGACACTGGATTTGATAAAGGGATACTGGCTGATTTCCATGACACCCATGTTCATGAAAAAAATTGCATTTTTCACTCCGTTTGGATAACACCAATTTGTGACCCTTGTAGGATCTTATGGGCAGAAGAGTGTTACATATCTCCACACTGAATGACTTAAAACCAGGAATGCGGACTGCAGCCAAGGAGTCTGCGTTGATCTGCATCTGGCCAATAAAACTGTCAACGAACAAAGGGAACTTGTCCAGAAGAGCAGAGACCAGAAAACCTTCAGGTTAATAATCATTCACATGACCTAAAAGGTAATCTTCCGAAGAAATCCCCAGGGAAATCTAAGACACTCCCTTGTCCTTCAATTCAACTTAAAATTAGGCATTTCCTGTGTCACATGCTAAAGCTCTGTATGAGACGAGAGAGCTTGAAAACTGTCTTACTGTCTTTGAAAGGATCCTTTTAACTCTTCTTCAATCCAGGAATTTGACACAATGCAGATACATGTACTTTGAACTATAACACTATCAGAAGACTTATTATTTCTACACTGCACAGTGCACAGTCTATTTTTGATATTAAATTTGATCTTACACAAATGATTGTAGCTTGAAGTTACCTTTAAAATATGTGTAGTGATTTGTAATCACTTATAGCTGACAAATTGATGATTATAATATTTAATCTTGTTTTATTCATGTCATTTTACTAAAAATGGTAACCACTCATGATAAAGCACATCATGCTTACTATCATTGAGATTCTATATGCATTTCAGGAATGCTTGTTAATTAATTTTTTATATCTTCAGTTGTATCTGAGATATATAAAATGTATGATTAAACGTACGTACAAGACAAAGGAACATTAATTCCCTTCAGAAGGAGGGACAGACAAATGACCATGTGAACCAGCAAAAGACACTTATGATTGGCTCAAGACACCTTTGGGGTGTGGTAAATCTCAACTCAAAAAGCCTCCTCGCCTTGGACAAACCATCTCTTGCTCTTCCTCACTTACTCTTCAGTCTCTTCAGCACGCTTCATCCTCCGCGCTCTTGCCCTCGTGCTTGTAGCCTTCTCTGGTACCCCTCAAGTTCCGTACAATTTAGAGTTCAGGAAGCTTGGAACGCAAAGTTCCAAAAAGAGTTCTCTCTTCTCTGCGCTACGACTCACACACGTGACGGGGAGTCGCGAGTCCAGCACCAACCCAATATCCACAATCTTAACAGATGTCCAAAACATAGACGGAACAACAAGAACTTTCTACAAAGAGCCAAAGAACCAAGCAACGCAAGGAAACGCAAGTACATCTCCAGACTTTGCTGAAAGTACTGGTGTCTCTTTAATATCATTTGAGTTACCTGATTGCAAATCTACTTAGACTTAATTATCAATGGTTCTTAAAGCATTGTCTATTGACTTCATAAAGTTCAAGTTACTCTGTTACAGTTCACTCACAACCTGTTTTTCATGTTTGTCTATGTGTTAGTTTTATGTTTTAGATGAGCAATAAAGTCTTGTTTGTATTCAAAGATAATGTGACTGTGGTATATTTTGAAAAATAATCTCGTCACTTGATTTTTCAAAGATCTGTGCTCCAAAGCTCGAACCATATCTAAACATATTTGTGATATTATTTTCAATAAGCCATGAGAATATTATTACTCCAAGAAGTGAATTAATCATAATTACCTTATTAAAGCTAATTCCTTACAATTGAAATTGTAAGCGGATACAACGAGCCGTTGTATTACATTTTAATGGTGGAGAATTTAATTCAGACAAATAATCTAATTATCTGTCATTTATCCTTCTTATAATGGTGGTCGAACGTGGCTAATTCCATTATAAAATTCCTCACATATTATGGTGAAGGTACGCTGACACTTTAATCCATACCATGTGCATTTATAATACCAAAATTCCAACACCCTTCCTTTCGGTTTGTTTGGGCTACTTTTCAGCGGCTCATGGACAGAATCCTCTGCCCACACATCTGGCCTTTCAGCCGTTTAAGTTCGAGGTGGTCCACAGACCAGGGGTGCAGATGGCTGTCATGGACTTCCACTCTAGAAATGGGGGGGAGGAGTAGCGGACAGGCCAGATGGCCCCCTGGGCTGAGTCAGGCAATGGCGGTATGTGGAAGCGGGGGCGTGGTCGAGCACCGATTTGTGAATGGAGAGCGAGACTGGGAGACGAGAGCTGTAAGGAGTAACACCTGTGGGTAATTTACTAACAGCTGTTCTGTGTTGCAGTGAGAGGTGACAGAGAGAAAAAAGGGAAATGACAGCCACAGAGGAGGAGAGTGACACACATTGATTGTGTGTGTGTGTAGTGATTTATGTTGACATTTTTGTGGAACACTGAAAAGTGATTTAATAAAAGATGAGCGGCAGAGGAAATTCATTGGCTCCCGCTTTCTCATTTCAGGAGAGTAACAAGAACCTGTTACAGTGTAATTTATCATTTTTATGGTATGTAATGTGTCAGACAGGTGTGGGAGATTTGACAGAAATTTTAATGGCTTTTGGCTACAGACAAAGAAATGAAGCAGCATATCAAACAACAGAGTGAATGGGCACTTAAGAGTACTTGAGTAGATTTGGTTCTTTTTGTAGACTATTCTAAAAAAAAAAAAAAAAAAAATCACATGACATGTTCTTGGAAAATGTCTCTACACAAACGTTCATTCAGATGTATGTAAGATTGCACCAGCAGCTCAGCACGACAGTGTGTTCATGTTGACTGATCTCGACTAAGTGAAGAAATATGTGTGAATAATGAGTTGAACAAGTTGAATAATGTTAAGAAAATGGTGCAAGATCTGTCCCACCTATATGTGTGGTCCACTAATATATACTGTATATATAGAACTGGATCTCTGACGCAATGGTAAACTGCCAGCAGAGGTGAAGCCACCGTTGTGTTGGAGTGGCCATCTTGGTGTACCCCAACTGTCATAGACCCTCAACGACTGACAGCTAATAACACCACCGTTTCACCATTTCTGGCCTCTGGATACAACAGTCGCATTTCACCCTCTAGTGACAATCATGTTTAATGTTTCATTAGCTTGTTATGGATTATATACATTACAAGGGAGAAGATATACGCAGATCATAAAGTCAGAGCATTCACCTGCACCGGTGTGCAGCTTACCAGTGCAGCAAAATGATCACCAAGAAAGTAAGTGATTGCTCTCTTGGACATTAGCGCATTAATAAATAGTGTTTTCCAGCGCTCCGGTATTGTGAATTATTGTGTGTCACGGTCGTTATTGTCCCATTTTGCAAAAATACGAATCTGTTAATCTGTTCTGTTCAGCATTTTTTTTTTTTAAATGGTGGTTGTGGGGTAATATGATCACCTGGCCCGGATTAAACTATTAAACTATTCAAGTAATCAAAAACCTACTTAAAGTCATAAAAACCTGTTTAACTTAACAAATAACTGAAAAAGGTAAAAGGTCCCTATTCTCCCCTATTTATTTGTGAATCGCCTTATTTCAAGGTCCTAATGAGCAAACGCTTACCTTTGTGGATGGTCATATCCATCCACCCAAATCCTTCTTGCTGGAATCCATTCATATCATCAGTGAAGGGGTAACCTGCCTGCTGACCTGCTTCGATGAATGCGTGATGCAGAGGGTGATCGGTCTTTCCTCGCGAGACGTGCAGTGGCCCGTCGCCCCCTCGGTACCGGTCCGCTCCCAGCTCATGCGTCTGGGCTTTCCGGAAGTACGGGAGACAGTGATCGTAATCCCAGCCCTCGACACCCTTTCTCTGCCAGCGGTTATAATCCTCGCCATGCCCGCGGATATACACCATGGCGTTGAGTGACGATGAGCCACCCCAAACTCGCCCACGAGGCCAGTACATCACCCGCTCATCCATGCCTGCCTGAGGTAACGTGTGGTAAAACCAATTAAACTTGTCATCGCAGAGGTTATACGTCAGCGCGGCGGGCATGTGAATCTTCCAGGACAGGCGGGTGCTGCCGAGCTGCATATCTTTAGGCCCTGCCTCCAGCAGGAGCACCGAATCAGAGGCATTCTCTGAGAGGCGGTTGGCTAGCACGCAGCCTGCGGATCCCGCCCCAACTATCACATAGCTATAGGATATCGTGCTCCGATTTACTGTTGTACTGCTGTACCTGGGATGTAGGATGTGGTTTTGCTGCAGTGATACAGATGAGCATGGTAAGTGTGGTACACTGACATACCTGCAGAACCCTAAAGCAAGCCTCATAGACACATACAAACACTGCATACTGACAGAGCTCTCAGCAGAAGACTTTCAATGCGCTGCACCAGTGCTCATCTACAGCCCTGAGGAAGTAAACCAGAGAACACTGCATTACAAAAGCTGAAGTGTCATTTCTGCAACTAGCGTCACCAAGAGGAATTGGAAAAATAACAACTGTTTTCAAACAGGTTTCCTGAATATTCTCCCCATCTTCCATTGTCACACCCCAAACTCATGCCATTGGTTGAGTCAACTTTGCTGTGTCGGGCTGCTCAAACAAACAGAGCAATGTTTTGAAAGCACTTTTTGGGGAAATCAACCAACAAATGACTAACTGTTGGCTCCACATTTTAAAGGGTATGAGGGTTCAAATTTACCTTGATCTTATAAAGGACATATAAAAACCTTTTCACACCAAACTCGAATTTTCGTCATAATTTCTCACTGCGATGAAGATTTTGAATTAGAGATGTGACGATAAGAATTTATAGGCCGATACTGATATTTTGCCGCTTACTTTATTATGTCATCAGTCATCACTGTTTTACTTGGGAATTATGCTTTAAAACTGTACAAAGAGGTACTAATTTACTGTTCTAACAATAAATAATTTCCATTGAAGTTTGGATCTGTTGAACACATGACTGGCCAAAATTTTAAAGAGAGCCACAATAAAAGATAAATAAAAGATAAAAATAACTTAAAGGGGTCATGTCATGAGGAATCAAATTTTCCTTGATAATTTGACATATAAGAGGTAATTCTACAATAAAAACACACTGTAAATTTCAGAATTAAAAACTTAATCCCTGATGTAATAAAAGCATTTATTGAAATCAAGCTGCAAAAACACCTCGTTCTCTACTTCTACTACTACCCTACATAATTTGGGGCACATTAATTCATGACCACCGCTACAGATCAAAAACATTAATGCCTACTTAAAATCATCTCACCCATGTCCCCGCCCACTGGTGCTTCAGTAAACTGAGAGAAGGACAAACAAGGCCTGCTGTGACCTAACTATTCCTGAACACCAAAAGGGGACCCATCTGGACTATTTAGGGGCCAAGCACCAAAGGTGCACAGGCACCTATTGTATCCATTAGTATTATTACTATTATTATTATTATGGCCGGGAGTCTAGGGCAGCCCTATGAACATTACATAGGAAAATGATGAAAACTGGCACACTGATAGTGGTGCCCATGAATAGCCCCCATACCAAATTTAGGGTCTCTCTGACATACTCTATAGCACCACCACGTCAAATATTCACTTTTCATTTGTTTGTATCTTTTGAACCATTTGGTCTAGAAACAAAATTCTTTTTGCATCTGATTACTCTCCTCCTGATGATTCTCCGGTGACACATTAAAACTCCGTTACAATAGCTGCCATCTTGTATTATGATGTTTATTGATTTTTCACTACTATTCTTTCAAACATTACCCAATTCTGCCAAGCAAGGTCTCAAAATAATCTCCAGACTGAGCCACACAGATTGCATACATAAGCATTTAGATTTTTGCATTTGTGTAAAAGTTACGACATTGCAAAGTTAATGAGATCGATGTAAAACCAGATTTTAGCTATATCTTGGCAATGGTTTGGCGTATCAAAACTTTGTATGCTTCATGAGGACCATAATCTGAGGGCAAGTGCAAAGTCTGTTTGCAGCACCATCTATGGATCAAGAAATAGAAAAAATGGCAGTTTTTGACCGTAACTTTTTAACCTTATGTCCAAATATCATGGCGTTGGTAAAGTCAGGAAGTCTCTTTGTCACTCAATAGGCATATCAACTGAGTGGCTCAGTGTGCTAAAGTGCTAGTTTATAGATTCAAGGGCCCTGGCTTGAATCCCATTTGGACCAGTGGTAGAGTTGATGTTATATTTTTCTGGAGGTCTTTGTATTGTGCTAATTGAACAGTTGCAGAGCTTATTGCAGATCATTTCTTCTTGCAGCCATTCTTTTTGTTCTTCATTATCTTATCATTGTTTTCTGATATATATTGAAGTGATATGTCTTTTGAAAGTATTGTCAGATTTAAAAGAAAATTGAAATGCATCATCTGCATCATGTCCTGAGGACACCTGAGCAGTTTTGTGACAGTGCCACTATAGTTCAAAAGATAATCCATAATTGTGTGCTGACTCTAGGCTCAGCACTCTTGCCACTCAGTGGGCTTGTCAACTAAGTGGCTCACTGTGTTAGAGCACTGGTTATAGTTTCAGGAGTTGTAAATTAAATTCCCACTTGGAGTTGATATTATATTCTACTGGATGTCTTTGTATTGTGCTTACTGAAAAGTTGTTGGGCTTTTCACCAATCAAATTTTTATTTTGATCTTTGATGAAAAGTCTCATGAACATGACATTTATAATGGTGACTGCTATGCTTGTCAGTAAAAAAATACTTCTTACCTTAGTATGTTCCTTTTGGTGGCTGTAAGCCCAGCAGCTGAGTGGAGCAGTGGTTAGAGCTAATAAATGTCTTGAGGATAACTGAGAAGTTTGGAGACAGCGCCACCTATAGTTCAAAAGATAACCTACACTTGTGTGCTGACTTTAAGCAGCTTGTAACATCCGAGGTTGTTACCCCTCCTACCAACCACCAGAGGGAGCCCTCTCCCAAATTCTAACTCTGTACCGTTTCTTCTTTGGTGATTTCCTGTTTGAACTATATAAATACCATGCTGTTCCATTTTGACTTTGCGAAGTATTGCCAGTTTACCCTGCCTTACCAAGTGTTTTTCCATTGCAATTGCTGATTGTTTTCTTGTTATGACCATTGCCTGTTTTCCTGGATTTACTGTCTTTGGATACTCCTTTGTTTTGTTTGCCTTGTTGGACTGTCTTTTTGGTTTATTGGATTATACCGCCTGTTTAACAACTACCTCTATTTGCCTGCTGATTTGGATTGTTTGCTTGTGTACTTTAATAAATCATCTCCATGGCCAGTTCGTTACACAGCTATATTTTCAATTATTTTTTTGTATTTGAACATGCACATACAGACGTCTTTGGCAGCTTGAAACATATCTCGGGTGCTTTTTAAAGACCCTGTGTCAAGTTACAACTCTGAAGAGGAGAATCCATTCTCTCATTCAACTTCTGCCTTTTGCTGTTTTAAGCACAAATGCATCGTGGACATGTTCTTTTGTCTATCTGCACTATTTTTAATTGTTGGTGTATGAAAGCATGCGCTGGATGGATGTCTTTGACCGGTTAGATGCATTTCCGGTGATGTGCATTTCATTGCAGGATGATACTGGAAACTGGATGTGTGTGTGTCTAGTTCCACCATGATTTGTACTATGTATGTGCATCATGTGGATGAGTCTTCAGCGTATTTCAGCGTTGATTGCAAGTTTTTCGGCTATCAGCGTGGATTGCTTGTGAAGCAGTCAAACCGATTCAAGCTTTGAAAAGGAACTATTATTAAAGGATGGGGCAGTTAAAAACACTTGGACCCCATGTAAAACAGTAAGTAAATAGTTCCATTCATGAATATTTCAAATGTCATGGTAGTTTGATCGTTTATACCGGGCGCGTCCGTTGACGAGACGAGACACAGTGGCTTGAGGGTGTCTACACCGGACTTATCGAGACAAACTTTCTAAACCATTTATTTATGTTGTTGGCAGTAGTAGCACCAGCGCATGCAGTGCAAAATGCAACGGGACATCTGTTTACTGTTGCCAAAATGCAACACGCTGCAATGGACGCTTCCATAGTAGACAGCATCATTGATTATAATGGATTCTGTTGCTCTTGATGTGACGCGACTCTCGTTTCCGGTGTAGACAGGGTGTTAGTGTTAAAATTTGTGCTTGAGATGAACAGTTTAATATATTCAGATGGAATGTATTGGATGTTAGATTTAATTTTATAATGTTGTGGAGTTTGTTCATTCTCTTCAGATTGAGTTTCAAATGTGGCTGAATTTGAGAGGCTGCACGATGTTAGCCAATCAGAACAGTGGGTGTTTACGTTGAAATTTTAAGGAGGCACTGAAACTGAGCATTTCAGACGGGGTCAGAGACGGGGGGAAAATTATATTTTTTTCCAAAAAACTTTACTAACATTATCAGTGTACCACAGGGAAGTTAATAAAAGGACCCCTTTAATATTATAACATAATGATTGATTTAAAAAAGTTAATTTTATACTTCTAAAAAATTTTGCACTTCTGTTTTTGCAGTTCAAAGCAACAGCAATGAAATTTTCATCATCTGACAGCAATAAAATAAACCAGTGTTTTTTTTTTATATCAGCGTTTTCATGCCAATAACCGATATGCCGATGGTTTTAATTTGGTCAATAATTGACCGAATAAATATTGGCAGCCAATACATCGGTGCATCCCTATTTTGAAATTAACAATTGATTCCTATGGCGCCATTCACACCGGGAGCGAACATTCAAGGTTTGTTTTTTACAGTGTGTGTGTATTGATTTGATTTTTTTTTTTCTACGTACCACGATGAAATGCCTCGACCAATAAAAGTTTTGGATCCTTGTCTGGAGCCACTGCCATTATCAAAACCAGCGCCATTGGTGACGCTAACGCACAGAAAGCTGTTTTGTCCACCAGTATTAAACAGTAAAGTAACTTGAGGAAGAAATCATGAACCTGCAGTGAGGATGTGTATTTTATTTGATTCAAATGCCTTAAAAACAAAAACATTGTTTATAATTTGGGTTCTCTTAACATCGAAATGATATTGCTGCATCTCTGCCCTGCATCACCTTTTAAAAAAACCTTCTGAATTTGCATTGATTTTTTTCATAATGTATTTCACATTGCTGCATTTTTGCCCTTGCATTTAATCTTACATGAGTTCTCACAATATAATATACTGTAATAACTTTGCATTTGTATCACTTTTTAATAAACAACTCATAGAACTTAAGTGGTTTTGGATTTAGTGTATTTCACTGACTTCGCTGTAATTGTTTTTTTTGTGTGTCGTAAAACATTACACTGTTTTTTTGTTTTTTTTTTTGGTTTATAAGTGGACCTCAGGACAAATTATAACATTAAAGGGGTCATTCATACATTTTTCCTTAAAGTAAACTGGGATAAAAGAAAGTTTTTACAAAATGGTTTTAACTTCCAACATTAACATGAGTTTATACAAGGGAAAAAAGGCTCGAAATTCACTATAACAACTAAAGATTTTTCAGAATATCTGGGTTTATACAAATTTTCTTGCATAAAATGGACAGTAAAATAAAATCAAAATAAACAACATATGATAACTGCAATATTCTTTACAGTAACTGCATCAACATCCATATTCATTCCATTTTCGCACAATGTTGCTTTTAGGCAAAAAATATATATTTAAGCAATTCCTCATACAATAATTTATTTGAGTCTAAATGTTTTTAATGAATGTGAATGATAATTTCATGTAAATATAGTTTACCAAACACTAAAATGAATAAAAACTGTGTTTCTGGGGGCAATTCTAAAAAAGTAAAAATGTGCAGACTCCATATGGTGCACCATGCCAGAAAAAGATTTTAAAATGACCGCCACGATGTAGTATGACCTTCATTACTACATTACCTTAATTTAATTGCACCTTTATGCAACATGCATTTGCAAAGCCAGGAAAATGGGTTTGTTACCCCTGAGGCAATAGAGGGTTAATATACAAATACCATGAGAACCACATGATGCAGAAAGTCTTTTTAAAGGTGTACTCAGCAATTGTTTTCTCATTAAAAAAGTTTAACTCCTAAAGACATGAATTGTAATTTTGCAATATATGTAGGAAATCATGACCTCTCACATTAAAATGAAGACTCCAGTAGGGCTGTGCGATTAATACAATTTTATTTTCAATTATGATTTTGGCTTCCAACAATTATGAAAACAAGTTAATCGAGATAAAATTATTATTGTACCGTATTCCGTTTCGCAATGAAACACCTGGCATTATATCTTTAAAGCATCCTTTATTAAAGTTAAAATAATAAGGAAGCGGGTTATGGAAATAAACTCAGAAACTGCCATTTCTCTGTGCAGTCTATGAGTTGCGTGAAGTGACCGGGGAAGAGATTGAATCTTCTCCTGGCTGATGCACACTCTGGCGCAGGGACGCTCGTCACTCCCGACTGTTTGCTGCAGCTTATAAAGTGATGGCTAGCGACTTAGTGAATCATAATATATGTGTCACGTTCACTGTGTGTCTCTTATCATAAAGAAAGCTCTATTAAGAAGAGAAAGTTTGTTTTTTGTGAGTTAAAGATGGATTGAAGTGAACATAAAGGTGAGAGAGTGAAGTCTTAGCCCATTATACACTGGAACAAAATATGTTTTTGATTAGTCTTTTTTGGCTTGTTTTCCAAAATAATATCTAAAACTCATTTAAAACAAGGTACATTTACTTTAGGAGCTATACTGCAGAAGAAAAAGTTGTTATCAGAGAATGTTGAAAACAATATTTAATCAGGGCTCGACATCAACGCTTGTCCGGGACAAGTAGATTTTTGAAGGGGCAAGTGAAAGAGAATTGTACTTGCCCGACCGGACAAACAGACTGATTAAAACATCAATAACGAAAAAATAACTGGCTTGATTTGTGATGGCCTGGGCCTGTGTCACTTATTAGAAAGTTCGTATTCTTATTTTGCTGTTGAATGTAATCCAGAGCATTTCAAAATTCCGCCCAAATGCCCGTCTTGGTGAGGTATTCATGTAAACACAGAGAGTGATGTCTAAAGTGAACTTAAACAGCGGAGAAAAAAGCAGATTTGTATTAAAATGTCAGACTTGTAAGTATAAATGTAAGCTAATAGACCTGCTGCTGTCTAGTGTGCCATTATTATAATCAAACAAACAGAACAAGAAAACCCTCACTTCTCTTGACTGGATAACTTTAGTAGCTTTAAAAAGTATTAATGTATTATATTCATACAGTGAAGGCCAGTAGTAGTTTTATGTTTCATTTCATTCTGAATGTTTACTTGAATACTTGAAACTTTTAGTTCTATTATTTTTAATCTATTTCTATTAATTGCTGGTTTTTATTGTTATTTTATTACTGACTGTTTACTAGTCTTGAATAATTACTTTAGAACCTGAAACCATTTTTCCATAATTAACAAATTAGTTAGTGTTATTATTTGTTGTGGTATTGAAGCTGGTATTGAGAATCATCAAATTTCACTACAGACTACTGAAATTTTGGTTTTGTGATAAATAGTAATTCCAGACTTACTTCCTGTACTAACATATGTAATTTGGTAACAAAAAAACCCGCCTCTGGTCTGTTTACATGTACAGCCAGTGCAGGATGTTAGCCTGTTAGCTGTTAGCCTCTGCTAACCGGCTAACTCACTTTATTGTCAAACTACATATAAACTTACCACAGAGAAATGTCCTATTCTCGTCGTGCTTGCGATGGTGGTTCGGGTTGATCTTCTGATGTATCACTATCAGACTCAGGCTCATTGGTTAGGTAAAACAGACATTTTTTCAGACGGATCTGAAACTCGGATATGGTAGCGGGCATTTCCTTTCCGACACGCGCTGTAAGCGGTAGACCAATCACAACAGACTGGGATATCTGACCAATCAGAGCATAGTAAGCTCTCTAAGAGGAGGAGTTAGAATGAATCCTTTAGAAAGGATAATTGAAGGAGTCATTTTTGACACTGGGAAAAAAAAAAGGTAATGCTGCAATTTAAATTATGAGCAAATTAAAGTGATTTTTGACCTTGGATGCATGTAAATCTATTGTATGAGACCTTTAAAACAAAATTAGGCACATTTAAAAATCATAATAGGTGCACTTTAAGTTCCTCATTATGTCCTAGAAGGACTGCAGTAAAGTTGTTTTTATATTGGACATTCCTTAGACATTTGTCAAGTTAGGAAGTGTCTCTAAAGTGTGATATGGATAAAAGTAAACGCAGTGAAAACAGATTACTCTGTGGCTATAAAACATGCAGCTTTACCCAGATGTGCCTTAATAATGATAAACATGTGAAGTAGAAATATATGGTAGAAAAAAAAAAAACATACATTTAAAATATGAATGGCTTATTTCCTAGGCTATATAATTATAACAATGTAATATAACTGAAATTGCATTTCACATATAGCTAACAGAAACATTTGGATGTCAGACCTTCTATAACACATGTACTGTATAAACACCACCTTACTTGACTTTTATTTTGGAATCATAACATTAAATTTTAAGTCCTAAAAATTATTTGACTGTTGGCTGTTAACACAAGTTCAAATCTGGCTTGGAAATGTATTGTTCTTTATATATATATATATATATATATATATATATATATATATATATATATATATATATATATATAATAAAATAAAAATGACTAAAAATACACCTAACAATTTTTTTTCCCAAAATCCAAGTAATGTAAAATGTGTTGTGTTTGTGAATATATTATAGGTGGTGTGATGTCTTGGGGTCTCATTAACAATAAGTTAAATAGATTTGAATATTTTAAAAATTCCAGTCACAGAATAATATTAACAGATATTTGTGCGTTTTGCACTTTTGAGGCAACCCCTAACTTGGAATGCCCTTGTCGTGATTGCTGCGTTTTTCCCTATTCATGCTAAAACAATTACATTTATCAAACTACATCATTATTCATTTGTATAGTATGATTTACAGTGTTATCTGCACGAGGCATGAACCGCAACTATTTTTTTTTTATGTTGAAGGAAAGATCGAATGTCTAACATAGGATTGTTTGGCGTTCGATCATATCTGTCTCGTCAATGTTTGTAGAGTCACAAGACACGGCCAGGCCTTCACTCAGTCTAAATTAACTCTAACACGACTAATGTAAACACATATAAACATTGTTTGTCAATGGTTTTGCGTTGTTTAATGTTCGTTTATTATTTCTCGCAATAAACGGCGACAGTTGCATGAGCGCAACAGTTTCAAACTACAAACTAATGAATCTGTGTGCCCTGTTGTGCAACTTGTCTGGTCAAAACAAAAGACTCTGAGCATGTAGTCAAGTGAAAGTCACAAAAACACAACAGCAGTGGCAATAAATGTGTTAAAAAAAAAATCAGCTTTAAATCGTTTGGAAAGACAGAGTTGCAAGTTAGTTACAGATTGAAAAAAGCTTACCGTTTG
The DNA here is from genome assembly GCF_019703515.2 of Myxocyprinus asiaticus. Lineage (NCBI taxonomy): Eukaryota > Metazoa > Chordata > Actinopteri > Cypriniformes > Catostomidae > Myxocyprinus > Myxocyprinus asiaticus. The sequence continues at coordinate 45,572,728 of NC_059367.1, forward strand.
CTGCTCTCCACACAGTGAGCGCAGCTGAACTCTAGCGCTGTGGGCGGTACTTGAATGTAGCTCCTCCCAATGTGTTGTACACAGCGTGCCTGGACTCGTAGGCTTTGGGCGGGGTCTGAATGCAGCCCCTGTCCTCATTGGACTCTCAAGTGCTGTGGGCGGGGCAAATATTTAGAAACTCCTGCATTTTGACCTGAATTCAGGTTGTAGAGTTTATTTATTTTTTGCCTTTCAAATGTATAGAAACTTAGAAATTAGCAAATATAAATAATTATAGAAAACAAAAAGAAAAAAATATGTATAGAAAATGCTGAGTATATAAAAAGTTGCATTTCATTTATAACACATCATCCATGTATTTTCAAGCCGGACTGTTGCTTAGTAAATTTTTGTGAGCAATTATTTCATTTTCCATTCTTTGTAAAGAACTAGTATGATCATCTCGGTTAAAGCACATTAAGTGTATTTGAGTGCTCCGTTCAAATAAAATGTGGCTGTGCTAGAAATGCATAAATTCTTCAACTACAAACTCTTCAGACATGTTCAGTAAGTTCTGTTCTCTGTTTTGTGTGTTGTGTTCTGTTGTCACTATCGCTGTGGAGGGTGTGTTTTTAGGTAAACAAAAATAATTTTCGCTTGAACACCCCTATGTCTTGAGGGGGCTGCGTGAACTGTTGCTCTCGTGCCCTATATCATGCACAGGAGCAGTAGTTTTAACCACCACACAAACCACACAATTGCGTGGGGCACCGGACATCGGGGAGTGCAAAAACCACTTGAGGGGTGACACGATAGTCTGGGTACACGCGCGAATACGCTGTTTTCAGCGCTCTCAGAGCGGTTCACGTTAGAGGTCCGGCGGGTTCGGGTCAGTTTTTTCAAGTAGGACTTTGGGTTTGGGTTTGTAATTTATGAAAAAATATTCAGGACTTCCGAACCTGTTTTGCTCACGTGCTTTCACTCAGATACGCATGAATAGAAGAGTTAGGGGCCATTCACATCGAACACGTTTTAGCGTGCGTCTGCTCTGTTTTTCCATTGTTTTCCATTGTTTTGTAAACACACACTGGACAAAATAACTGCTTTAAATAAGACATAAATATATTACTATTGTACACAAAAAAATCCTCAGAGTAATAATAATAATACTGTATCATACTGTATTATAATAAAAAATTGTTGGGTTATAATAATACTAAATAACAACTGAATTCCAGTTAGTGTGTGAAGTATTAGGTTTTGCACACCCTGTTTATAAAAAAGGGGGTTTGTAAAAATATATGTAGGTAAATATTGCTTTTTTTTTTTTTTTTTATCACCGTTTTATTAATTTAATTATCTTGAACTAGAATTGTATTTAATTAAACATTTTGAACATTTTGAATGTACTTGCTACAATGGCTGATAGGATGCATTTAAAATTATGATTTAAAATAAATTTTATGTAATTTTTTAAGCAAAACTTTCTAAATGGAGCTCCGGGTTGGTTGGTTTCTTGGAGCCCCTGAAATCGCAAACCCACCCCTGCACAGGAGGTCATTGAACATTTTCACTAAATAATACATTCGATTTTGGGTTGTTTCTCACCAAACCTTATTGTATGCTTTCATAACAATCATGAGTCTCATGGAATCATTTATTAGACTTATGAATTATACTTTTGAGGTCTTTTGAAGCTGATGTGTTCACTATAAACTGCCATTGTATGACGTCACTGAGAATGTTTTTTATTTTATTTTTTACAATTTCTCCCTTTGTGTTTAGAATAAGAAAGTCATATAGGGTTATAAAAACACAGGGGTGAGTAAACAATGACTGAATTTTCATTTTTGGATGAACTAATCCTTTAAGATCACCCTAAATACTGAACCTTATTCTAGGACCCAAAAGCAATCGTGGAACACAGAGGATCGCTTCGTGCTCGCACCGCGCATCACATTTTGGACCGGTGCCAGTTCATAGGACGGGGTTACCGGGTGCGACACTAAGAATATAGACAGGGATGCCAACTTTCTACCAGCCAAATACGAGACATTCCAGCTTTAAATATGGAACACTTTTTTCCCCCAGCGGGGCTTCAGCATGAGACGCTGCACAAAGTTTAAAGAGGTCCACCTAAAGCTTGTTTACATAGAAAACAATTGAAAAACAGGGCGGATGGACACAAAAACGAGTTCGGTGTGAAAATCCCCTAATATGCTTAAAATGAAAACCGCTTTAATATAATGTCCAGGAAAAACTTTCTACCAATCTTCACTTTTTATAAACACTTTTTGCCAAAACAACGAAGCTGCAATCAATAAAGACAAAGGCAATTCCAGCGTTATGACATTTGTGACATTTGCAGTGAAAATGTGAAATTTTACTTTATATATCAAATACTCATTACCTGTATATCAAAAACTTTATATTCATAGACCCCTGCAGATAGATTCCAGAAATCAGAAAAGTTTCAGTCTAGACAAGTATTTTTCCAGTTTAGATCGAGAAATGAGCTTGCGTTTTTGGGAGACCACACACTTTGTAAAATCTCTGTGAACTGAAATGCACAATCCAGAAATAATACTAGCCACAGAATGTATAAGGGTTGGCACTCCTAAGAACTTGTAATATTTATTTTTTATTCATTGTTGTTTTCATATAAATGGGGAAAAACCGTCGTTATGGACGTGACATCTGTTCGTTTCAGACGTGGCAGTTGTGAAAGCAGCACTTGCATCATGAGGGAAAACCATCCAAAACACTTTGAAACCCACAGACTTTGACCTCTGAGACTGTAAGGGGGTTCGAGGGAAAGGAGAAGGCGAGAACCGGCTTGACAACTTAAATAATAATTTAATGAACAACTTAACCAAAAACACACAACCATAAACACACACAGGGCAGCTGCCTGTAATTCTCTCTCTCTCCAACTGTTGTCCCCAGCCGCCTTTATCCCACGCACGCCCCATTAGGCTGATTAGGGACCGGGCATGCGTCATTCCAGCCCGGCCCCACCCTCCTCGTCTCTACAGAGACATATTATATTATGTTATATTATATTATGTTATAATACCCACCAAGGCTGCATGATGAATTGAAATAAGATTGAAATCACAATTTTTCCATGGTATGTTTGACATTTTCGTTCAATTTAAAACAACATTTTTTTGTCAAGCATTTTATTCCCTATAATTAACTTAATTCTTTTCCATTTTTAACAGGCATCCTATTAAAAATTTGGGTCATCAGTTTGTAGACAGTAGGCTATATGACTACTGTGTCAAATAGTATTTTATATTTAGTATAATAAAAAATAGTATTTTTTTTTATCACAAAATTTTTTTTATTTGTCTCAGTATAAGTCTTAGTAGTAACCATGCATTATAATGGATGTTTATGGAAGAGAAAACGCTTAACATGCAATAGTGTATTTCTCCTTTGATTACAGTGTCATTGTTTTGGCAGTAAATAGTGTTTATCACATGGGAAATGTAAAAAAAATCACAAAAAAGTAAACAAAAAAAAGTGTTTTTTACTAAACCTGTACTGTAATGTACTTTTAAAAAAGATTCTGCAGTTTTTGCACTCACTAGGAGCACCAGGCACTCTTACAGGCTCAAGCGGAGGACCGGCAGGTGCTACGGAGTTTGGTACACCAGGAGTCTTCAGCCGCAACCCCAGACCCACCTAGGGCCGCCCGTCTGCATTCGCTCAACAGCTCTGTGACACCTGCTAAAGGTGGCTGCTGGCTAAAGATCGCGGTGCCGAGGAGGTACTCGATCTGGTGGTAGTGGAACAGTTCATAGCGCGGCTACTGAAACCTGGGAATTTACAGGATCAATGCCCCACGATGGAGGTGGAGAAATTGGTCCAGGTCCCCGACTTGCCACAGGCCACCCCCGATCGAGCAGGAGCGTACCGGATACCTGTGAGTAATAAGGAGGGTACAGTCCGGGCCTTGGTGGATTCGGGTTGTAAACAAACCTCCATCCACCAATGCTTGGTTCAAGATGAGGCTTTGGGTACAAGCCGTCGGGTGAAGGTGAGGTATGTGCACAGGGATGTTCACGATTACCTGTTAAAGACAGTCATTATTCAATTTTGGGAACAAAAGCATAGTGTTGAGGCTGCGGTTAGTCCCTGCCTCTCCCATCCACTAATCTTGGGTACAAATTGGCCCAGCATTTACAACTTTATTAAGGCTAATGTGTGTGGATGGGTCCTGTAACAAAACATTTCAGTGTGTGGTGTGTGATTCGCTGGCTGGGGAGGCGGTGCCAGGGCCATCTATGTCAGCTTCACATCAGGAGGATGTAAGAGAGGGGGAAGTCTTGGCTTCCCCAGCCCTTAGAGGATTCCCAGCAGGGGATTTCCTCTGGAGCAGACACGAGACAAGACCCTTTGGCATGCCTTTGATCAAGTGAAAGTGATAGATGGTCAGTGCCTCCAGCCAGACATTGCACTCGCATATACATATTTTTCAATTATCAAGGATCGGTTGTATGAGTGACATAGGACACTCAGACAAAGGAGGATACAACCCAATTATTGATACCGTGGAGCCGTCAGGAAATGTTATTCCAGATGGCTCATTATAATCCGATGGCTGGTCACTTAGGGCAGAAAAAGACACTGAAACATCTAATTGCCTGTTTCTATTGGCCAAGCATTCACAGGGATGTTTGCAGGTGGTGTGCGGCATGCCGGAAATGTCAATTGGTGAATCTGACGGCCGCCCCAAGAGCGCCATTGAGCCCCCTTCCATTAATTGAGGTCCCCTTCGAAAGAATTGGTATGGACCTCGTTGTGCCATTAGAGCGGATGGCATGCAGACATCACTTTGTGTTGGTTCTGGTGGACTTTGCCATGCGATATCCGGAAGCAGTGCCTCTGCGCAACATTTAAGCATGAAGTATTTGTGGAGGCACTCTTCAGAATTATCTCCTGAGTGGGGATTCCGAAAGAAATCCTCACTGATCAGGGCACTAAGTTTATGTCACGTACACTACGCAAACTGTAAAAATTATTGGGGATTAAATAGATTCGGACCAGCGTTTACCACCCCCAAATGGACAGCTTGCCCGAACGATTTAATCAGACCCTAAAGAATATGATTCGTAAGTTTGTGCATGAAGAGCTCAAAATTGAGACAAGTGGTTTGGCCCCCTATTATTTGCAGTACAAGAGGTCCCGCAAGCCTTCACGGGGTTCTCCCTATTTTAATCATTGTACGGGCGTCGACCGTGCAGCATGCTCAGTGTCCTATGGGGAAATTGGGAGGAGGGACCTTCAAACAGAAAAACTGAATTCAATACATTCTTGACCTGAGAGCAAACCTTCACATACTGGGGCAATAAATGCAAGAGAATTTTCTCCAGGCTCAAGAACGTCAAAGCCAGCTGTATAATAGGGGTACTCGACTATGGAAATTTACACCAGGAGATAAAGTCCTTGTATTGCTCCCCACATCGAGCTCTAAATTACTCGCCAAGTGGCAAGGACCATTTGAGGGGGGAAATTGATTATGTGGTGAAACGAACAGATAGAGGTGAAGCAAGTCAGATTTACCACCTCAACCTCCTAAAAACATGGAGAGAGGCGGTCCCCATGACTTTGGTGATGGTAGTTTCGGAGAGGGAGGAGCTAGGACGGGAGGTGAACTTATGTCACCGATTGAGTTACCCCAGGGTAGTGGTACGTAGTCGTCCCTACCGATTACCTGAAAACAAAAAAAGTGGTTCGGGAACAATTAAAGTCCATGCTGGATATGGGGTAATAGAAGAATCCCACAGTGACTGGGCCAGCTCAGTGGTTTTGGTTCCTAAGAGCGACGGCCAGTCTGGTTCTGTGTGGATTATAGAAAAGTCAATCCGGTGTCTAAATTTAATGCGTACCCAATGCCTCGTATTGATGAGCCTCTCGATCGGTTAGGTGTGGCTCACTTTTATTTAACACTGGATTTAACAATAGGATATTGACAGATCCCATTTACTCCCATATCCCATGAAAAAATTGCATTTTCCACACCGTTCGGATTACACCAATTCTGTTCGTTTTTTTCGGAGCCCTGGTGGCATTTCATGGACAGAATCCTCAGACCGCACGCTGCTTACGCCACTGCATATCTGGATGACATCATTATATTCAGTAATGATTGGCAGTGGCACCTGCGGAATCTGAGTGCTGTCCTGAGATTGTTGAGACAGGAGGGTGGAAGTACGGTATTTGGGCTTCCACTTGGGTCATGGGCAGGTGTGGCCCCAAATTGATAAGACCACAGTGATTGCAGCCTGCCCGAGACCTAAGACCAAAAAGGAGGTGAGACAGTTCCTGGGGCTGGCTGCCTATTATCGTAGATTTATGCCTAACTATTTGACCGTCACCAGCCCACTGACTGATCTAACTAAAAAGGGGGCACCAGATCCGGTCCAGTGGACAGAGCCGTGTCAGCAGGCATTCACATGGGTGAAAGCTGCACTTTGCGGTGGGCCATTATTGCACTCTCCTGACTTCACTCTCCCTTTTATCTTGCAGATGGACTCATTGGACAGGGGGGTGGGAGCGATACTGTCCCAGATGGTGGAGGGGGAGGAGTGCCCCGTGCTGTCCATTAGCCATAAGCCCTCGCTGAGAGAGACTAAGTACAGCACCATTGAGAAGGATTGTTTGACCATCAAGTGGGTGGCCTCACCCTCCGATACTAACTGTTGGGGCATGCTTTCACCCTCTGTTCGAACCACACCCCGGTCCAGTGGTTCCATCGTGTGAAGGATACCAACACACGGATCACCCATTGGTATCTAGCTCTCCAGCCTTTTAAGTTCGAGATGGTCCACAGGCCGGGGGCGCTGGAGATGGCTGTTGGAGATTTCCTCTCCAGAAATGGGGGGGGTGGGTGTAAGTGAATGGCTCCTCGGCCTGAGTCTGTAGAAAGCGAGGCCAGTAGAGGAAGAACCGTGAGAATTGACACCTGTGGTAAATTATTTCTAACAGCTGTTCTGTGTTGCAGTGAGAGCTGAAGAGGGATAAATAATGCAATCCAGACCACCAGAGAGAGAGAGAGAGAGAGAGAGACAGATGCATGAAGCTGAGTCTTGTGTGTGTGTGCTGAAAAGCAAACAGTTTGTAGCAGACCGAAAAGTGTGGAAAATAAAAAACATACGTGGATTTGTTAAGACAGAGGACACATTCCCTGGAACTCCCAAGAAAGACTCAGAACACACCCTGTCTTGTCCCTCTGAATTACAATGAACAAAACAACGGCAATTCGATGAATTCTTCCAGATCCTCCGTGCCATGTAGAATCCAAGGAAATCCTCGGAAAACAAAGTCCCGAGGAAGCCTCTCACTCTCTGCTCAACGGTTCACACACCCTACGTGAGTCGCGAGCCTTCCTTGCAGTAGGCCTCATTTCAAAGCCCACCAGCTTCATCCAGACAACAAACTATCAGCGATCTAACAGAGATCCAAAACATCGACAGAACTTTTGACAAAGAGCCAAAGAACCAAGCAACACAAGGAAACGCAACACAAGGAAACGCAACGACATGCAAGTATATCTCCAGACTTTTGCTCAAAGTGCTGGTGTATTAGTTAAATACTTTGGGTAATCTGATTGCAAATCGATTTACACCCAAAGAAGGATAAATGGTTCTTAAGGCATTGTCAACAGACCCAATAAAGTTCATTTTCTCTGTATTGATCATTTATTTCACACTCTGTCACTACTCACCAACCTGTTTCATGTTGTATGTGTTAGATTAGTTTTATGTTTAGAATAGCAATAAAGTTTGTCTGTATTCAAAGATAATTTGACTGTGATATATTATGATAAATAATCCCATCCCTGTTTTTAAAAGATTTAGCTTCAAAGCCATCCCTAAATATGTGTAATATTGTTTTCAATAAACCATGAGAATAATATTACTCCAATAAGTGAATTAATCATAATTCCCTTATTAAAGCTAATTCCTTACAATAGAAATTGTGAGCAGATACAACAAGACGTTGTATTACGATTTTAATGGTGGAGAATTTTATTCAGACAAATAATCTAGTTATTTGTTATTTTTCGAATTTATAATGGTTGTCGAACTCGACTAATTCCATTATGAATTTCCTTACATAATAATGTTGGATAAGGACAGTTTAATTTAATTCCTAGCTCACACATACTACATTTCCTTACATATAATGGTGGGGGTACGTGGGCATTTTAACCTATCCTGTGTACATTTATACTACCAAAATTCCTACACTACGTTTAACAGGAAGACCCCATGTTTTCGTGTGAAAAGTTTGCGCGAATAAGCAAGAACTCACTCTGTGGTATGAATGGTTGAGCACGACATTCGACGTGAGGGCGTATGGTAGGCTATTTTCGAATGAAATTGATTGATGCGGAGATGCAGGCTTATGGTGAACTGTTTAAGGAAGACCAGAAAAACCCTGATTGTTGTCAGTTGCTAGGTGGGTGATGGTTTGTTTGGTATGAGTGGCATAATATGGGTTATGGAGCCATGGAGGCTGAGACGCATGGTCTGAAAGATGTGCCACAACAGTTGCAGTGCCTGTACAGTGTGTTTGTGCTGTTTGCCTTGTGGTGTGAATTTGTCATATGGCCCTAAAAACGCCACAGTTGCAGCGCTTGGACAGTGCATTGCACTGTTTGCGGTGTAGTGGGAGGTTTGATTGCACAGACCAAAAGATGCCAAAGTTGTGGCACTTGGACAACGCATGCACACAGTGTAGTGGGAGTTTGTCGCATGGCCCGAAAGACACCACAGCTGGGTGTTTGGACAGTGCATTGCACTGTTTGTGGTGTAGTGGGAGGTTTAGTCACATGACCCGAAAGACGCTGTGGAGTTGCGGCACATGAACAGCACATTTGTGCTGCTTAGGGATGTGTTGAGCCGATGGAAAACATGGTAACATGGTAAACGTAGCATCTGAGGACACCTGAACGTAATTGTTTGCTAGATTAAATGTTGGGAACATGTGAATCAATGTCAGGAAACTTGCTTGCGTGTGCATACGAACAACGTTATTTAAAGTTGCTTTGTCATGAAACTGGAAGGCACCTGAAACTGAGAGCCCAGATGAATACCATAGTTTGATGTTTGTTAACTTAAGCATATGGTTTGGAACTCTGTCGATTGTTTTCCAATGTAATGCGATGGGGTTTCATAACTCTGTATTATTGGCATGGGGTGACTCGTCTCGTTTGATGAGGACGTATGAAATCGTAAGAGTTTGTGCCTGAGATTTGGATTTAATGGATATTATAAGAGCACAGTTTACAGTAGTGCGGTGAATAAAATTATTTATTTATATTGATGACTTAAATTCTACAGAAAAGCTGAAATATTGGAGTATAAAGCAAAGAGTCATTTGGCGTCGATTTAAACCTGTTACTTTAAACTTGAGTGGAGTGTAAAATTATGACAGATTATTGACGCTTTTAAAATCATGCAGCAATTAAGTTGTATGGCCAAGCTTGTAAATAAAAGTTTGTAATCCAATGATTCGGGCAATGTGGGAGAGAAAGTTGAACCAAAATGTATAATCACGCGATCATTATAACCTCACATTACCCAAGGAACTCATGCATAGCCTCATGTGACCCAGAATGAGTGGAGAACAGTGAACAATGATAGAAGAAATGTAAGGAGGGTTGACAGCGTAAGAGGTAGGGAGTAACCCATGCACATCCGACAACCCCCATTATATTAAAACAGATACAAGATGCTGATCAACTATAGTGGGAAAACAATGGTGTGATCATGAGGACGCAGACAGTTTTTAGAAATACGTCAATCTAAGAAAGGAAAAATATGATGATGCAGACAGTTTTTAGAAATACGTCAATCTAAGAAAGCAACAATAAGAAAGACGGGCAACTAGACTATAAAAGATGAAGCCCCATAGCGTCAGTTCAGTTGCTTTAAAGGAAACGCAACGCAGGGAAACGCATGAGGGAAAGACATGTTATAGTGTAGAGCAGAATGGAAGTTTGCAGCAGCGCTTGATTTGTGATATCTGGGCTGCGTGGCGAGGCAAGCTCGAATGCTGAGAGGAGGCGAGTTTGCGGAATGATTATGAATGAGTTGGGACATGGTGCCTGATCTGTTCGGACAGAGGCTGTGTATAACTGCAGTGTGCTGTGGAATGGTTAAAGCCAGTGCACTAAAATGTCTGCGTTGGTTTGAAAAGAAGGTGTAATTAGAATATCGGTCGATTGGAAGGAGTTCGCTGTTGCATGATTGCCCCAGTGTTCCGAATTGGATAAATCGCACTCCGAAAGGCACTTTGAAGGGAGAACGTTCGTTATATTCATGTTAGAAGTTGACAAACAGAATCGCTGAATGGATCATGCCCTAAACGAGCTGCACGGCGAGGTAATGAGGCTGACAGGAATCACCTGTGTGGGAGAACCAGATTGAAATGCTGGGGAGCATTGGAATGATACTTGAATTAAATAGTTAATCTTTTGTTTCCTTCGCGTTCAAATGAAGCTGTAATAGAGCCAGAGCAGCACCCGTTCACGGAGGCAACTCGCGTGATGGACCGCTCCGGGTGGAAAGTTTAGATGAGAGAACATATGAGCAGTCGTGGAGAGCTGCTTGATATGTATACAGAGTGAAGCAGCTAGTTTGTGGAAGCAACTTCACACTATAAATTGCTTCGGCAAATAGAGCATAGAAAGAAAGACAGATTAAAAATATAATACTTAAAATGGTAGCGGTCAATACTGCAAAAAACAAATGAGCTGCTATGGCAGCTTCTGTTGAATAACAAGATTGTTTTGATGGAAGAGCTGTTCTGATGAATGCAAATGCTTTACAGCAAAGTTGTGTCTGATGATACGAGTCACTGTATGGGTCTATTCGTGGGCAATAGGCGGGGCCGAATGCCGGAAGACTCAACGCCATGTAGAGGTAAGCAGCTGTTTATATACGCTTACTCTAGCGATGTGATTGGTCGAATTAAATTACTTTGCTCCTCCTGAACCTTGTTTATAAAACTAAATTTCATTTGCGATATATCTCGAATATTTATAGCTCTATTAATTTTTATTTCTTAATTTGGGATGGTAATCATTTCTCTACATAGTAATACAAGCATCTTAACATCTTGCATCTCCAACCCAACCCTTTACCATGGCACAGTCATTCAAATTCAAAGGTGTCTTCCTCAAGCCTTTACCGTTGCACTTACCGGCCATAAAAGCAGAATTCTCAATTAATTGGTCCGCATACAAAACTCAAGTTATTTTTCTGACTTACACAGAAAAATATTTTACACATTAATGTTTAATCTATTATTTTCGAAGATTGTACCTAAAATACAAATGGAAATCCGCCTGTGTAACCTCCAGAAAATATTTATGCAGTAATCACAAACAACTGTGATGGGTGCATCCTGAAAATTGATGAGAAAAGGAACAGGTTCAATGTGACAATGCTGTTTATGTGCTGCTTCAGAAGAGGTTGGACAATAATTTACACATGAATAATGATACCATCCATCCATCATCCATCTTCTATAGTCACTTGTCCTATGTAGGGTCACGGGTAGTGCTGGAGCCTATCCCAGCTGTCTCGGGCCAAAGGCAGGGAAACACTCTGGACACGTGGCCAGTCCATCACAGGGCAAACACACACAGACATACACATTGAATAATGATACCAAGAAACTTTAATAGTCATTAAAATGAAAATAAAAACATAGTATAAAGTTAAAATATTTTTTATGTTGTAAAATTGCTCAAATGTTGGTCGAGGCATTTCCGATCTTCTGAATGTTGGTAGGGACACACAATGGAAGAAAGATGCCTCTTGTTGTTCCTTGCAGGGTACTCAGCCTTACAGGCTTCATATGGTTGGATTAGGGTGGGGGCGAGGTTAGGGGATCTGCTGCCTCCTTGGAACAAACTGAGGCCCCTTTGTACAATGGGTGTAGGGACATACCGTGTTCATGGTAACACTAAAATTGTATTACAGTAACACTTGGCTCACTGTAGTAAATCCAGGGGAGTAAGAACAATTATAACTGAGGGTGACATGTCCCCCTCACTTTTAGAATTATCTAAATTGGTAATTCGTAATCGTAATTTCATGTTTTTTGTTTGGCCATTATATTGAATTTAGATAGATGGTAATGGTGATGTTTGTGGCATATCTATTTTAGAAAAAAGAAAAAAAAAGAAAAAAGATCAGTGACCAAGTCAACAATGTAGACAGAGAGGTGAGACAAGCTTCAGAAACTGTTCAGGTAAGATCATATTTGACACTGACATTAAGGCATTTTTTCTGTGCCTTGATTCTTTGGTTCTGGCTAACTGGACCAATGTTTGAAATGTTTAACAGTCATTAAATTATATATATATATATATGTTTAATATGAAAATTTTCATTAATTCATGGTTTTATACATTTTAGTTCTAATTAAAGTTCTATCATAAAAACTGCAGATGTTTTTTAAAAGTTCAGTTGATATGCTTTCTTTCAAATGATATCACATTCTTAAAAACATAAAACATATTTTAAACAAATATGATCGTTCCTACGCCCCTGAATTTCCATTACATAAGAGAAGAGTTCAACACCCTCAAGTCAATCCCTAAGGTAAGGGTAAAACACGCTTTAAGTGTTTTACTTAAGGAAAAAAACGTAAGGTGTTTTATGCAATTGAGCACTGTTCCTTGATGAAGATATTGCTGAAAAAATCTTCCAGCAATACATTCACCCTGAACTATGGAATGGTCTTGATGCAGATTTTTAACTGTAATAATATAAAAATGATAAAGATGATCAAATTTAAGAGTGCCACTTTACCTGAATTTACCCTATTTGTGGTGCTATTTGTTTCTTTTAAGGTATTACATTTTTACAATACAATACAATTTTATTTCTATAGCACATTTAAAACAACAGCAGTTGACCAAAGTGATTTCCAACTGTAGTAAAAAAGTAAAACAGCGTAAGAGCATTCACACAACACATTAAGAACAATAACTACTCCGCCTCAAATGCCAACCTAAAAAGATATGTCTTAAAGCAAGACTTGAAAATCTCCACTGTAGGAGAATGCCTAATGTTTAAGGGAAGAATATTCCAGAATCGGGGTGCTACAGCAAAAACAGCAAGGTCACCCTTAGATTTTAATCTTGTCTTTGGAACAAACAGGAGCATCTGGTTAGAGGACCTCAGGTTTCTAGTTGTTTGATGAGGATATAATAGATCAGCGATATATTGAGGGGCTATACCTTGAAAGGCCTTGAATACAAGCAGAACGATTTTAAACTGTATCCAGAACATGACTGGCAGCCAATGTAAAGACACCAGAACTGGGGTTATATTTTCACTCCTCTTTGTGCCTGTCAAAAGACTGGCTGCTGCATTTTGAACAAGCTGAAGAAGGGAGAGATGATACGGAGAAATGACCATGTATAATGAATTACAATAGTCAATACATGAAGATATAAATGCAAATATAACAGTTTCCAGATCTTTGACAGAGAGCGTCGCCTTCAATTTAGAGATAGCTCTAAGTTGGAAAAAATGAGTTTTAACTACACTTTTTATTTGCTTGTTGAATTTCAATGCCGAATCAAAGATGACCAAACTTGTTTAAAAAAATTAATATATACAGGTGCATCTCAATAAATTAGAATGTCGTGGAAGAGTTCATTTATTTCAGTAATTCAACTCAAATTGTGAAACTCGTGTATTAAATAAATTCAATGCACACAGACTGAAGTAGTTTAAGTCTTTGGTTCTTTTAATTGTGATGATTTTGGCTCACATTTAACAAAAACCCACCAATTCACTATCTCAAAAAATTAGAATACATCATAAGACCAATAAAAAAAACATTTTTAGTGAATTGTTGGCCTTCTGGAAAGTATGTTCATTTACTGTATATGTACTCAATACTTGGTAGGGGCTCCTTTTTGCTTTAATTACTGCCTCAATTCGGCGTGGCATGGAGGTGATCAGTTTGTGGCACTGCTGAGGTGGTATGGAAGCCCAGGTTTCTTTGACAGTGGCCTTCAGCTCATCTGCATTTTTTGGTCTCTTGTTTCTCATTTTCCTCTTGACAATACCCCATAGATTCTCTATGGGGTTCAGGTCTGGTGAGTTTGCTGGCCAGTCAAGCACACCAACACCATGGTCATTTAACCAACTTTTGGTGCTTTTGGCAGTGTGGGCAGGTGCCAAATCCTGCTGGAAAATGAAATCAGCATCTTTAAAAAGCTGGTCAGCAGAAGGAAGCATGAAATGCTCCAAAATTTCTTGGTAAATGGGTGCAGTGACTTTGGTTTTCAAAAAACACAATGGACCAACACCAGCAGATGACATTGTACCTCAAATCATCACAGACTGTGGAAACTTAACACTGGACTTCAAGCAACTTGTGCTATGAGCTTCTCCACCCTTCCTCCAGACTCTAGGACCTTGGTTTCCAAATGAAATACAAAACTTGCTCTCATCTGAAAAGAGGACTTTGGAACACTGGGCAACAGTCCAGTTCTTCTCCTTAGCCCAGGTAAGACGCCTCTGACGTTGTCTGTGGTTCAGGAGTGGCTTAACAAGAGGAATACGACAACTGTAGTGTCTGTGTGTGGTGGCTCTTGATGCCTTGACCCCAGCCTCAGTCCATTCCTTGTGAAGTTCACCCAAATTCTTGAATCGATTTTGCTTGACAATCGTAAGGCTGCGGTTCTCTCGGTTGGTTGTGCATCTTTTTCTTCCACACTTTTTCCTTCCACTCAACTTTCTGTTAACACGCTTGGATACAGCACTCTGTGAACAGCCAGCTTCTTTGGCAATGAATGTTTGTGGCTTACCCTCCTTGTGAAGGGTGTCAATGATTGTCTTCTGGACAACTGTCAGATCAGCAATCTTCCCCATGATTGTGTAGCCTAGTGAACCAAACTGAGAGACCATTTTGAAGGCTCAGGAAACCTTTGCAGGTGTTTTGAGTTGATTAGCTGATTGGCATGCCACCATATTCTAATTTTTTGAGATAGTGAATTGGTGGGTTTTTGTTAAATGTGAGCCAAAATCATCACAATTAAAAGAACCAAAGACTTAAACTACTTCAGTCTGTGTGCACTGAATTTATTTAATACACGAGTTTCACAATTTGAGTTGAATTACTGAAATAAATGAACTTTTCCACGACATTCTAATTTATTGAGATGCACCTGTATACACACACACACTGGTGGCCAGAAGTTTGGACTAATGTACAGATTTTGTTGTTTCAGAAGGAAATTGGTACTTTAATTCACCAAAGTGGCATTCAACTGATCACAAAGTATAGTCAGGACATTACTGATGTAAAAAACAGCACCATCACTATTTGAAAAAAGTCATTTTTGATCAAATCTAGAGAGGCCCCATTTCCAGCAGTCACCACTCCAACACCTTATAATTGAGTAATCAAGCTAATTTGTTAATATGGTACTAGAAAATCATTTGCCATTATATCACAGTTGAAAGCTATTTGGTTTGTTAAATGAAGCTTAACACTGTCTTTGTGTTTGTTTTTGAGTTGCCACAGTATGCAATAGACGGGCCTGTCTTAAGGTAAATATTAGGTCAAAAATGGCAAAAAAAAAGAAAAGAAAAAAAGAAACAGCTTTCTCTTGAAACTAGTCAGTCAATCATTGTTTTGAGGAATGAAGGCTATACAATGCTTGAAATTGTCAAAAAAACTGAAGATTTCATACAAAGGTGTACAATACAGTCTTCAAAGACAAAGGACAACTGGCTCTAACAAGGACAGAAAGAGATGTGGAAGGACAGATGTACAACTAAACAAGAGGATAAGTACATCAGAGTCTCTAGTTTGAGAAATAGACAACTCACATGTCCTCAGCTGACAGCTTCACTGAATTCTACCCGCTCAATACCAGTTTCATGTACAACAGTAAAGAGAAGACTCAGGGGTGCAGGCCTTATGAGAAGAATTGCAAAGAAAAAGCCACTTTTGAAACAGAAAAACAAAAAGAAAAGGTTAGAGTGGGCAAAGAAACAGACATTGGACAACAGATAATTGGAAAAGAGTGTTATGATCTTAACCCCATTGAGCTTTTGTGGGATCAGTTAGACTGTAAGGTGTGTGAGAAGCGCCCGACAAGACAGCCACATCTATGGCAAGTGCTACAGGTAGCGTGGGGTGAAATGTCACCGGAGTATCTGGACAAACTGACAGATAGAATGCCAAGGATCTGCAAAGCTGTCATTACTGCACGTGGAGGATTTTTTGATGAGAACTCTTTGAAGGAGTTTAAGAAGTTCTGAAAAAAACTCAAAATTGTAATAGTAATTTTTCACATTATTAATGTCCTGACTATACATTGTGATCAGTTGAATGCCACTTTGGTGAATAAAAGTACCAATTTCTTTACGTAAGAGCAAAATGTGTACATTATTGCAAACGTTTGGCCGCCTGTGTGTGTGTGTGTGTGTGTGTGTGTGTGTGTGTGTGTGTGTGTGTGTGTGTGTGTGTGTGTGTGTGTGTGTATATACACTACCGGTCAAAAGTTTTGAAACACTTGACTGAAATGTTTCTCATGATCTTAAAAATCTTTTGATTTGAAAACGTATGCTTAAATGTTTGAAATTAGATTTGTAGACAAAAATATAATTGTGCCAACTTGTTAATTTATTTCATTATAAAACTAAAATTTAATTAAAAAATAAAAGTTTTTTAAATTGATGACTTGGACCAAATAATAAAGAAAGCAGCCAATAAGTGCCCAACATAGATGGGAACTCTTTCAATACTGTTTAAAAAGCATCCCAGGGTGATACCTCAAGATGTTGGTTGAGAAAATGTCAAGAGTACATGTCTGCAAATTCTAGGCACAGGGTGACTACTTTGAAGATGCTAAAATATAACACAGTTTTGATTTTTTATTTTTTTTTGGATTTTGTTTAGTCGCAACCTAATTGCCATAGTACATTAATGTTATTCCACAGTTTTGATGACTTTACTATTATGCTAAAATATAAAGAAAAAAAAATTATCATAAAGAATGAGTAAGTGTTTCAAAACTTTTGACTAGTAGTGTATATATATATATATATTTTTTGCATTTAATATTAATAGTTTTAATAACAAGCAATGTTTTTTAAATACTTTTATGTATAAAAACATATTAGTGCCCCAAAATAATATGTTGTGTAAAGATTATATAAACAATCAAAATAGTTTTTTCCTTTACACAACTTTATCATGCTATCAGTTTCTTCCAAAATATAATACATACTAAAGTGATTTTTACTAAGAATAAATCTGTGGTAACCTGTTATTATCTACCACTGACAAACAATATGTTTGTATGATACATATTTTGTTTTTTATTTCAGTGTAAATCATCATAAATCAATCTATATAAACACAAAACAATAGAGCAATTTACCATTAATCTAAACCATTTGGTTGAGAAAATTTTTCAAATAATTAAAAATTACTTATCAAATGTTTGGTGTGTAGTTGATGTATCTTCAGTAAACCCTCTGAAACATCCTGGTTACTTTTGTAACCTCCATTCCCTGATGGAGGGAACGAGATGTTGTGCTGATGGTCGCCCTTGGGAGCCCCAAACGCCTCTGATCTTTGAGAAAAGGCTAATGGGAATTGGCAAGTAGAATTTGCATGCCACTCCCCCGGACATACGGGTATAAAAGGAGCTGGCTCGCAACCACTCATTCAGGTTTTGTGCTGAGGAGCCGAGACAAGGTCCCGGTCATTTCAGCGGATAGTTCAGTGTTGTGGCAGGAGGGACACAACGTTTCGTTCTCTCCATCAGGGAACGGAGGTTACGAAAGTAACCAGAATCGTCCCTATCTGTCACACATTCGACATTGTGTCGATGTAGTGACACAAGGGGTCCCTATACGAAACGCCACAACTAGCTGAACTGTGTTATGTGGACTGGTGGTGCGAGACGGGCAGATCACTGTGTGCCTTGTAGCCAGCGCACCTGGCCGTCATGTAAACTACCCCAACGCTCCTACAAGCGTCGTATGGTCCCCTGCACCTCGGGGACAAGTCGACTGCCAAAAAAATGGGGACAGGCTACCCCAGTCGTGGCCTCTTCTCTTCTTTTCTTCTCCCCAAAAAAGAATGGAAATCAATCGACTGGGGGCCATAAGTGTCTGCATCGGGGGGGTGTCACTCCCAAGGGGAAGACACCGCGGAGACCACACCCTCCCCGAAGGGGAGGAAATGTGTGGAAATATATCACATGGTCTTACCGAGTTTTGTTGGTAGTGTCGCATGTGGAGAAGTCCCCGTGGTAGGTCCTACCCAGAGGGGACGGAACTCTACAAACGGCAACTGGGGCAGAGAGGACTCTGCCCAAGTAAGACGCGGGTTTACCAACGGGGAAGATATATCAGATGGGGTTACAGACAGGTAACCAGTGCAAGTGGAGCACCTACCCCAGTACAGGGCCTACTTGCACATGTTCTGGGCCAGCATCGAGTTTCTCTGTGAACTCGCCTGCCACAGGGCTAAGGAGGAAGGACATCCAGGGTCCATGGTCTTGTGAACACGGCTGGGGGGTAAAAGCATACGTCTCCCCCTCCAGGAGGGGAAAGGCGCTATGCACAAGCAGTACACCTGGTCAGGTGTCCCGTACACTTACCTGTTCGTACCTGACAATACATGGGACAAAACTGGCTTAACCCAGAGATTGTAGAACCTCGCAAAGGTATTGGGTGTTGCTCAGCCCGCTGCTCTGCAGATGTCTGCTAAAGAGGCGTCACTGGTCAGGGCCCAGGAGGCCACCACACTCCTGGTAGAGTGTGCTCGTAGCCCCAAGGGGGGCGGCACGTCCTGGGTGTGATATGTCATGGCGATGGTGGCAATGACCCAGTGGGTGATCCTCTGTTTGGAGACAGCACTCCCTTTCCGCTGTCCTCCAAAGCAGACAAAGAGCTGCTCAGAGCATCTAAAGCTCTGTGTGTGGTCCAAACAGATGCGCAAAGCACGCACTGGACACAGAAATGACAAGGCTGGGTCTGCTTCCTCCTGGGGCAGCGCTTGCAGGTTGACCACCTGATCCCGAAAACGGGGTCGTGGGAACCTTGGGCACATAGCCCAGTCAGGGTCTCAGGACCACGTGAAAGTATCCCGGACCGAACACCAGGCACGTGTCGCTGACAGAGAACACCTGCAGGTCCCCTAACCTCTTGATGGACGTGAGCACAGTCAGGAGGGCAGTATTCAAAGAGAGAGCCTTTAGCTCAACTGACTCCAGGGGCTCAAGCAGGGCTCCCTGCAGGCCCCGTAGGACCACAGAGAGATCCCATGAGGGAATGAGGCACGGTCTGGGAGGGTTCAGCCTCTAAGGAACCTGATGATCAAGTCGTGCTTCCCAAGAGACTTACCGTCAACTGCGTCATGGTGCGCCGCTATAGCGGCCATTTACACCTTCAAGGTGGAGGGGGACAGCCGCCCCTCCAGCCTCTCCTGCAGGAAGGAAAGCACCGACCCGACTGTGCATCTCTGGGGGTCTTCGCGTCGGGAAGAAGACCACTTAGCGAACAGATGCCACTTCAAGGCATACAGGCGCCTCATAGAGGGAGCCCTAGCCTGAGTGATCGGGGGGGGGGGGCGGGCTGTCGCGAGGAGTGTGAGGTCCAAGAATCAAGTCTGGGTGTGCCAGTAGGGTGCTACTAGGACGACCTGCTCCTCGTCCTCCCTGACCTTGCACAGGGTTTGCGTAGCCCCCGGGGCCAGCTGTGTGCCAGTGTGTCTGTGCTGAGGGGAGCCTCGGTCAGGGCATACCAGAGCGGGAAGTGGGAGGATTCCCGGGAAGCGAACAGGTCTAGCTGCACTTGATCGAATCGACTCCAAATCAGCTGAACCACCTGGGGGTGGATTCTCCATCCTCCCTTGAGCGTGACCTGCCATGACAGCAGGTCCGCAGCGTTGAGGTCACCCGGGATGTGAGTGGCTCGCAGCAACTTGAGTCACTGCTGACTCCAGAGGAGGAAACGGCGGGCGAGTTGCGACATGCGACTGGAGCGCAAGCCGCCTTGGCGATTGATGTATGCTACCGTTGCTGTGCTGTCTGTCCGGACCAACATATGCTTGCCCTGGATCAACGGCCGAAGCCTCGGGCGAGCAACACTGCCAGCAACTCGAGGCAGTTGATGTGCCAACGCAGTCATGGCCCCGTCCAGGAGCCGGCGGCTGTGTGCTCATTGCACACGGCGACCCAGCCTGACTTGGAGGCATCTGTCGTGACGACGACTTGCCTGGAGACCTTCTCTAGGGGAACCCCTGCCCGTAAAAATGCAAGGTCTGTCCAAGGGCTGAACAAGCGGCGACCGATCGGCGTGAAGCCCACGCGATGTGCCCCGTGGCGCCATGCCCATCTCGGGACTCGAGTCTGAAGCCAGTGCTGAAGTGGTCTCATATGCATCAGCTTGAGCAGCGTGACCACCGTCGAGGACACCGCCGAGGACGCCATATGCCCCAGGAGCCTCTGAAATTGCTTCAGTGGGACCGCTGTTCTCCACCTGAACGATTTCAGGCAGTTCAGCACCGACTGTGTGTGCTCGTGAGGCGCGCCATCATCGAGACTGAGTCTAACTCCAACCCGAGAAAAGAGATGCTCTGAACCGGGGAGAGCTTGCTCTTTTCCCAGTTAACCCGAAGCCCCAGCCGGCTGAGGTGCCTGAGCACTAGGTCCCGGTGCGCACACAACAAATCCCGAGAGTGAGTTAGGATTAGCCAGTCGTTGAGATAGGTGAGGATGCGGATGCCCACTTCCCTTAGCAGGGCAAGGGCTGCCTCTGCGACTTTCGTTAAGATGCGAGGCAACAGGGACAGACCGAAGGGGAGGACCTTGTTCTGAATGGGAGGTCCGTGGGGGTTACCCAGCAGAGCGGCTCCCATTAGGGTCCCCAAATCGCCCCCAGTGCTAACCGACATGGCCTCATACCCATAGATAGAAGGACCAAGGCGGGGAGCTGCTGGGGTGGCTTTCCCTCTGACGAAAGAAAGCCGCAACCGCAACGTTGCCATGGTCATGTTCTCACAGTGAGGACATGACCAGTCCACGAACGCTGTCTTCGTGTGGGCAGCGCCCAAGCACGTAAGACAGCGATTGTGGCCGTCGGAAGCGGAGAGGTAACGACCGCAACCAGGAATTTCACACAAACGGAAAGTCATCTTTAAAAATACACTCTCCATGAGTGCCACTCTTTTAGAAGGAAAAATATACTCTTTTAGTAGAAGAATATACTCTTTTAGCTGCTGAAGCACCCAGGGGCATTCTCTGCACTCCACCGGTGCACGAGGGGGAGAAACCGCTGTAATGCGCCATAAATTCAACAGCTTCGAGGTGAATGGATCGGCAGAGTAATTCAGCTCACTGAATACAACCGCTCGGCTCCGAAGAGAAAATCTGAATGAGTGGTTGCGAGCCAGCTCCTTTTATACCCGTATGTCCGGGGGAGTGGCATGCAAATTCCACTTGCCAATTCTCATTGGCCTTTTCTCAAAGATCAGGGGTGTTTGGGGCTCCCAAGGGTGACCCCTAGTGTCACTACATTGACACAACTTGGAGTGAGTGACAGATAGGGAATTTAAAAAAAATAAATAAATAAATAAAAAAAAGCTTGCCTTTGAAATATTCACAAATAAGTTCCACATCACTTATTTCACTGCTGCTCCATCCTGAAATTTTGTGAAAAATATTGTTCCCTGAACAAAAATACTGAGGATATTATACACATCTTTGTATATAAAGCCTGGCATCAACTCACAATCTTTTTTTTAAAATTAACATGGCAGCATTTTTTGCGAAGGCAGCTGCCCTCAAGGCAAATGTTCCTATATTTTCAATGTTATTTTTGTGATTTCTTGGAGCTTTACAAAGCTCCTAGAAACTAAAGCAATATTTAAGAGGAAAAAACTAAGGAATTTATTATGTAGGCCCTAATGTGTGGAAAAAAAGCAATGAAATAATTTTCAGATGTATCCCTTATATTTTTGCACTTTTTAGGTGCTAGAAACTGACAGTAACCTGCAGGTGTGGAGTGCTAGTGAGTGCTGTGTGCCTGTGGCTTAATCCGACAGTGCAAGCATGTGATTTGTGGGTGTGTTTAATTTTGACAGGAGATAAAGCAGACATACTTCTCATTTCAACAGGCATTTGTGTTTTCTCTCATGTCTGTTTTAAATGGATCCTATACACTGTATGAGGACTGCTGTTGTTTTTATCTTATTAATTCATTTGGTAACTTCTGACAGCAATGCTCTCAATATAGTAAGTATAATCTGTCTCATTATAACACAATTATATAAATAATCTCATGTTTTGATGGCTGGTTTGTTCCATCACTGATTCATTTTGATATTCACAGGTTGCCACATGTAACCATACAACAGGTAAGTGTTACAAAACTTAATTAATTTATTAAGTTGCATGCAGGTATTAATCAAAAAGCTTTCTTTCTTTCTTTCTTTTCATATCAAGGACAGACAATAAAAGATTAGAGTTCTTCTTGTTTTTTGCCGTAGTTGCAGTAATGTGAACATTTCTTTTTTTTTTTGGTCTCACATACGCAAAATTGTACATGTAATTCTTTACTATTTTAGATAGTGTACCTCCAGGTTGGTTGAAACCAGTTCGTTTAAACCCTTCACCCTTAAGTGAGCTGTCTGTGCAACTGAGTGAATCTGAAGTGTCACTCATTATAAAGTGGTCCATTAATATTGACAGTAAGGCATATTTTCTTTGGTCTCTTGAAAATGTATTATAATAGTATGATGATAATTTTTGGAACTTTGGGGCATTTTACATTTAGTGGCATTTGCATCTGGAATATTTTCAAAAATGAAACTAAACCTTTGGTGGATTAACTTTTTATTTCATATAAAGTCTATAAATTGAGTTTCATTTTTTAAAGATTAGATTAGAGTAGATGTTTTCCAAAAATAACGAATGAAAGAGTGACAGACATTAGTCAGAAGCATTTCGCAAATGTTATTGTATTTTTAATATTGTTATGTGGAACCTATAGGATCACATTACTATACCTACATTTTTGCATACTGTGGCAGTTTCCTGGTGAAATTAACACTAGAGGTGCTACAACATAAAGGACATTTATTCACTTTCACACAAATCCCAAGTAAAACGTCAGATTATCAGTTCATATACATTTACTTTACACCCTGTTCCTCACACAATGCTATTTTATGTCATCAAAACATGTTTACAATAGCGCTTGAAAGGCAATACATTTGATTGTTTGCACTACATATACAACTACATTTACAAGCTTGTTTGAGTGCAATCAAATTACGCAGACGTTGCAGTTGCACTTGTGATGTAAAGGACCGGGGTACGAGTCCAGAAGAGCACGTGAGTTGACGTGAGCTAAAAGTGTCATAGAAGCACCACAAAATAATGTGTTTGCTTCAGCAAATGTGTTTTTCATCTCACATTTGCTTTTTATGGCACTACTGGTCAAGTTTAGGTTAAATGTTTAGGTTAGGGAGGTAGGTTTTGTTGACTGAATACTCGATACCTCATCTATTTGGGAGAACATTTAAACTCACTTTTAGAGCCACACAGTGAACATTTCACCTCAGAACTGGTGTGATATGTGTAATTTAATTTAGCAAAAATGTTGCCACAGTCACATAAAAAAGATCAGGCTGAGAATTTTGATAATATGTCTTGTTCAATCAATTGTTTGTTAGTTCGAAGTGATGAAGCTTGATTATTCAAACTATAAACACATATTATTTTTTCATTATTTTAAATGATCTCTATATTGTTTATACAATTGAATCCCCTTTCAAACATCTAGCTTTCCATATATGTTTGAATTACTTTAATTATTTTAACATTTATACTTTGTTATTTTATTTGTGGTTAGTTAGAGATAAGGTTAGGGGTGGGTTAGGATATGGATTAGGATTAGGGTTGATAACCCAATTACATCAAGTCAAAATTCAGCATGCATAAGTTAACAAAAACCAGACTAATAAGTGGGCTTTCTTGTTACAAAAGGTTTCGTTATTTAGAACGTTCCCTAATCCAGGTAGTTCTAAAATATCTGGTAGTATTTAGACTGAAGTATCAGGTTGTTCAGAGAAAACCGAGAGAAAGAGAGAAACATTTGCTCAGGGAGGAAGAGGGTTTCAGTCTTCTCAAGATAACAGTTTGAGTTACATCCTGTTTGAAATGTCAGAGAGATATGTGAAGATCTCTGAAGTTGCAGATGAGGATATTAAGATATGTTATTGAGCATCATTGGCTCAGCAGTGATTAGAGCGGGCCTGCCATTGGGTAAAGCTTTAGTTTTATCTGGTGTAGACACATCTTTTCCATGAGCACTTGACACTCATAAAAAATAAAAAAGTAAAAATAATTGATATGTATATTATTCTTGCACTCTAATCTGTCTTGGAAAGTATTTTTCGATGCATTTGAAACTTTGTAATACAGCACATTTTGTACTATTGTCTCCGCTAGATGAATCGCTTATGTTGTATTATTATTCTTTTGTAAGACGCTTTGGAGAAAAGCGTCTGCCAAATGAATAAATGTAAATGTGTAGAATGAGAAGATTAAGGGTCCCAGCCAGGGCCGGATTAGGGTGGTGGGGTCCCCAGGGCTGGATTCATTGTTGGGGCCCTACACCATAAAATATTGTGCTACCATTTCGGAAAGAAAATGTAAGGTAACACAGAGAGAACAGAAGCATTGTGACTGACATCAAAAACATTCTGTAATCACTCTGCTTGAACTCCACTCTAGGTTTTTCATAGCCTGGACCTCACTATATTATTAAATTTACATACATAAATGGAATGGCATACACCTGTATATAATTATCAGGACAATAAATAAAAATAGACATAACAATGGATAAAAATAGACCATGGGGTTTCCCAAAGCACTAAGCAGCACAGAAGCAGCTATCGCTATGGCATTTTCCCCAAAAGAATCGTTATCTCAATAGCACGTAAAAACTTTTGTGAGCCTCAGAACACCCATAGGTCCATTATGTGCAACTATCTTTCTCTCATCTTTCAGTTTTTAAGAAACAAAGTCCTAGGCATAATTTAAGTGTGGGATGAGTGGGACATGTCCCTCCACTTTTTTTCTTTGCCAATTTTGTCCTATCGTGGAAACAGTCCTTCTACCTACGGGTATAAGGCCAGCGCGGCTAGCACTGGGGGCGATTTGGGGACCCTAATGGGATCGTCTCCGCCGGGTATCCCCGTGCGGACCTCCCATTCCCCAGCACACTCGTCTGCCACAATCGGGCTTGCGGATGAGTTCGCCGGCTCGTCTCACGGCGAGTCTGGCTTCTTGTTCGGAGCACGCGAAGATGATGAGCTCTTGAGCGCAGCATCGGAGAGCGGGCTTGTCCAGTCGGACGCAGAAGCCTCAGCTGGGCTTCCCCCTTCGGGGACGATTGCCCATTCACAGGCCGATGCCGAAATGACAGACATGCTTTCTCAGGCGGTCGCGAGTGTCAGGTTAGAGTGGAACCCTCCGCTCTCCCCTGAACCCTCGCGGCTTGATGATTGGTTTCTGGGCTCGCGGCGCCGCTCAAAGCAGCCCCGCTCCAGTGCCATTCTTCCCGGAAGTGCACGAGGAGCTGACAAAGTCGTGGGAGGCACCTTTTACTGCCCGGCCCCGAACTGCGCTGCAGTTCCCCCGCTCTCACTACCCTCGATGGCAGGGCGGCCAGGGGCTATACGCCGATTCCCCCGGTGGATAAGGCGCTCGCAGTGCACCTATGCCCGCAGAGCGCCACCACCTGGCACGGACGCCCTAAGCTCCCGTCCAAGCCCTGTAGGCTTACGTCGTCCCTGACGGCTAAAGCCTACAGCGCTGCTGGACAAGCCGCCTCTGCCCTGCATGCCATGGCTCTCCTGCAGGTCCACCAAGCCAAGGCACTGAAAGAACTACACGAGGGTAGTTCTGCCCCAGATTTGAAGCAGGAACTGCGCCCGGCGACCGACCTCACTCTCCGAGCGATGAAGGTCACTGCGCGGTCTCTCGGGCGGACGATGGCCACGCTAGTGGTCCAGGAGTGCCACCTTTGGCTCAACCTGGTCGAGATGGGTGAGGCCAACAAGTCACGGTTCCTTGCTGCCCCCATTTCCCAGGCAGTTCAGTACCCAACAGTTCAGCCAAAGAGTGGCTTCCTTCCTCCCTGGGTCACATACCCGGTGTGTACGGTCGTCACCACGACCACCGTCCATGGGTTTTTTCTTGCAGGATTGGCGCTCCAGTGGTGGCCTTTCCACCCCTGAGCACCCAGCTGTGGCACACAGCTGCCCCCGATGTGGCAGTCTCCATGGGTTATGAGGACAGGCCTCTTCCTCCCCCATCCCAGGCTGTTCCGGGGGTGGTCACAAGGAGCCAGGTAAGTGCTTCAATGTCCCTAGACTCAGCACGGCCACGACGTGGTGTGGCATATCGCGCTCCGCCCCACCGTGAGGCCCCACCTGCCGGTACGTCTGATGATGTTGTCCCCTTGGTCCCCCTCGAGCAGAACTTGGACGCGTGGCTCACGCTTTCCAATCCGTCGCGATGGCTGATCCGGACCATCTGACTCAGCTACGCGATTCAGTTCGCCAGGCGCCCGCCCAGGTTCAGCGGTATTCACTTCACCTTGGTCAAGAGCGAAAACGCTGCCACCCTGCGCTTGGAGATTGCTACCCTTGTACGGAAGGACGCGATAGAACCTGTCCCTCCAGCTGAGATGAAGAAAGGGTTTTACAGCCCCTACTTCATCGTACCGAAAAAAGGCGGTGGGTTGCGGCCAATCTTGGACCTGCGATTACTGAACTGGGCTTTACACAGACTCCCTTTCAAGATGCTGATGCAGAAACACATTCTGGAGAGTGTCTGGCATCAAGATTGGTTCGCGCCGGTAGACCTAAAGGATGCGTACTTCCACGTCTCAATCCTTCCTTGACACAGACCCGTCCAGTGATTTGCATTTGAGGGTCAGGCGTATCAGTACAAAGTCCTCCCTTTTGGCCTGTCCCTGTCTCCTCGCGTCTTTACGAAGATCGCAGAGGCTGCCCTTGCCCCATTAAGGGAGGTGGACATTCGCATTCTCAACTATCTCAATGACTGGCTAATCCTAGCTCACTCTCGAGACATGTTGTGCGCACACAGGGACCTGGTGCTCTCACACCTCAGCCGACTAGGGCTTCAGGTCAACTGGGAAAAGAGCAAGCTCCTCCCGGTTCAGAGCATCTCTTTTCTCGGTTTGGAGTTGGACTCAGTCTCCTTGACGGCGCACCTTACGAATGAGCGCGCCCAGTCGGTGCTGGCCTGTTCAAACAGAAAACAGCGGTTCCACTGAAACTTTTTCAGAGGCTCCTGGGGTATATGGTGTCCTCAGCGGTGGCCACCCCGCTCGGATTGATGCATATGATGCCGCTTCAGCACTGGCTCCAGACTCGAGTCCCGAGATGGGCATGGTGTCACAGGACACATCGCGTGGCCATCATGCTGGTCTGTCACTGTCTTTTCAGCCCTTGGAATGACCTCTCGTTTCTACAAGCAGGTGTTCCTTTAGAACTGGTCTCCAGATGCGTCGTGGTCATGACAGATGCCTCCAAAATGGGCTGGGGCGCTGTTTGCAATGGGCACACAGCTGCCAGCCTCTGGACGGGTCCGCGACTGCATTGGCAGATCAACTGCCTCGAGTTGTTGGCAATTCTGCTCACACTGCGGAGTTCCGGCCATTGATCCAGGGCAAGAACGTGTTAGTTCGGACAGACAGCATGGCAACAGTAGCATATGTCAACCGCCAAGGCGGTCTGTGCTCTCGTTGTATGTCACAACTTGCAAAGTCTCCTCCTCTGAAGTCAGCAGCACTTCAAGTCGCTGCGAGCCACTCACATCCTGGGCAACCTCAACACTACAGCGGACATGCTGTCAAGGCAGGTTAACCTCAGGGGAGAGTGGAGACTCCACCTTCAGGTGGTCCAGCTGATTTGGAGTCGATTCAGATGGGCACAGGTGGACCTGTTGACCTCCCAAGAATCCACCCACTGTCCACTCTGGTATGCCCTCACCGAGGCTCCCCTCGGCATAGATGCGCTGGCACACAGCTGGCCCCCTGGCCTACGCAAATATGCATTTCCCCCAGTGAGCCTGCTTGCACAGACCCTGTGCAAGGTCAGGGAGGATGAGGAGCAGGTCGTCCTGGTAGCACCCTACTGGCCCACCCAGACATGGTTCTCGGACCTCACGCTCCTCACGACAGCTCCCCCCTGGCGAATTCCCCTGAGGAAGGACCTTCTTTCTCAGGGACGGGGCACCCTCTGGCACCCGCACCCAGACCACTGGAATCTCCATGTCTGGCCCTTGGACGGGACGCAGAAGACCTAAGCGGTCTACCACCCACGGTGGTAGACACGATCACTCAGGCTAGGGCCCCCTCTACGAGGCGCCTGTATGCCTTTAAGTGGCGTGTGTTCGCTAAGTGGTGTTCTTCCCGATGCGAAGACCCCCAGAGATGCGCAGTCGGATCAGTGCTTTCCTTCCTGCAGGAGAGGTTAGAAGGGAGGCTGTCCCCTTCCACCTTGAAGGTGTACATTGCCGCCATAGCAGCACACCATGACGCAGTCGACGGTAAGTCCTTAGGGAAGCATGACCTGATCATCAGGTTCCTAAGAGGCGCCAGGAGGCTTAATCCCTCCAGACCACACCTCGTTCCCTCATGGGACCTCTCTGTAGTTATTCAGGGTCTACAGAGAGCCCCCTTTGAGCCTTTGCAGTCAGCCAAGCTTAAGGCACTCTCCTTGAAGACTGCCCTCCTGACTGTGCTCACTTCCATCAAGAGGGTAGGCTCCCAAGAGTGACCCCTAGTGTCACTACATCGACACAACGTCTCGTTCCCTCCATCAGGGAACGGAGGTTACACAAGTAACCATGACATTTTCTGGACAGTGCCTGCTTTTTGTCAGCTTGCCACACCCTCCATATTTCTGCTTCCTCTTCTGATCTCAGGTTTGGTCCTTCTGTTGGAGGAACATAAATTGTGTCTAATCTGTGCAGGCTTTGACATTAGCATTCATTAGCATTTCACCCCAGTCTGTTTCTAGTGGCAGTGGAAGTTTCACTTCCTCTTTCTCGTCTCAGCTAACCCTCTCATTGCTTCCCTCAATTCTTCTCTCTTTGTGAAACAACAACAATCTTTATCAACAAATATCTTCATCCCTCTTTGTTTTTTCTTTGTTTTTGAGGGACCATAAAAACTTAATTTGAACTAAGAGCAAAGTTTTTCTGGTCTACCGCAACAATTCTCCAATTTCAAGTTCACTTTAGCAGTTTTTAATTGCATCTAAATACGGGAGTGTTATTTCATTCTATTTCTTTTCAAAAAATGGTATATCTTAATATCTCTCTATATATTCAGTATTAACTTTTTAAGTTTCAATAATAACATAATTCTGCATGTACACAGCTTTTGCTGTAGACACAGAAACACAAAAAACAGAACCTTTTTGAGGCTCTGAGGTTCGAGCCCTTAAACCAGACTTCTCTCTCCCCATCTCCTCCCGAGAGTCCCCAAAAACTCTAAATAATTACCCCAGTTCCTGACAAACATGTCCCCAAACCCCAGCTTTTTATTTGCCACCTCCTCGAAAGCTGCCACCCTCCCCATCTCCGCAGACCACTCCGGAAATGATGGTGCACCGTCCGACTTCCAACCTTTAAAATAATTTGTCTGCCAATCATGATACTGGTCAGAACCCAATTTTTTATATGTTTATCCCCCAAATTTATTACCGCCCCATCACCCAAAATACAAAGTCTGGGGCAAAATAAAAATTTGTGTGCCCAAAACACCACACAAACAAATCTGAACCTTCAACCAAAATTCTTGGATCTCAACACACCCCCAAAAGACATGGGTTGTGTCTCCATCTTCTGATTGGCATGGCCAGCAGGTGAGTGTGTCTTTAAGACCAAGCCTATACAATCTAGAGGGGGTCCAATAGAATCTATGTAAAATCTTGAAATGCATAAGGCGCACCCTTGACATTTTTTAGAATCCTAGCCCACACTCCCTCCTCCAATACCAAATTTAAATCTTTCTCCCATAATCTCTTGAGAGAAGCTGAAACTCTGTGCCCCAGACTCTGAATTAGCAGGGAGTAATACACTGATGCCTCATGACCATTTCCAAAAGCAGTAATCACCTTTCTCAGAGTGTCTGCCACTTTAGGGGGGTGTGTACTACTCCCAAAAACAATACAAAGCAGGTGGCACAGCTGTAAATACCTTTAAAACTGAGATCTGGGAATCCCAAAATGTTGAACCAAATTCTCAAAAGATCTCAACACTCCACTCTCATACAGGTCACCGAGTGTAGTAACTCCCCTCACAATCCACTCTGACCAGCAGAAAGGGGACTTATTAATAAATAATTTAGGGTTCGGCCATATGCATTTTAAATAAATGTCCGAATTAAACACTCTGGACACTTTTGTCCATACCGAGTGCAAATGCGAGATAACGGGGTGTAACTTAACTTCTCCGATTAGTTTAATAGAAAGGCTTTGCAATGGTAAAATAGGGGCAAGAACTTCTTGTTCTATACATAACCAGGGAGGGGCTCTTTCAGATGGAAGCAACCAATGAGCCAAATGTCTGAGACTGAAAGCATAATAATAAAACAAAATCTTGGGTAGGTCTAGCTCACCTTTGTCAATCGGCCTTTGTAACTTATTAAAATGCAATCTAGGATGCTTACCATTCCAAAAGAAGGACTTTTCTATGCTATCAAATTGCTTAAAATAAGAGAGGGGGACATCTACAGGGAGAGATTGTAGCAGGTAGATGAATTTTGGAATACAATTAATTTTAATAACATTAACCTTCTCAATCATAGATAAATGTAATGAAGCCCACCTGCCCACAAAACCTTTTTATTAAGGGGTCAAAATGAACTCTAACTAAATCAGACAAATTTGCTGGGAATAAAATGCCCAAATACTTAATGCCCTGTTTGGGCCACTGGAAGGTGCCCGGCTGGTAAGCCATTACTGGGCAGTATGCTGTCGGAGACAAAGCTTCAGATTTAGACCAATTGACACTGTATCCCGAGAACTTAGAAAAGGAATTAATAATTCTACGGAGGCAAGGCATAGATCTAATGGGGTCAGAGACCAATAATAAAATATAATCTGTGTAATGCGCCATACCTCCCGCCACCACCTCTGGAAAATCATCTTCCCTTCTTATCGTGGCTACTAATGGTTCCAGGGCAAGACAAAACAATAATGGGGAAAGAGGGCAACCCTGCTGGGTGCCCCTATCCAGAGTAAAATAATCTGAAATTAATCCATTTGTTTGTACCGCCGCTACTGGGTGTCTATAAAGTAACTTAATCTATCCAACAAAAGTATTCCTGAACCCGTATATTTCCAAAATCTTAAAAAGATAATCCCATTCTACCATATCAAACGCCTTTTCGGTGTCAATTAAGATGGCCGCGACCAGAGCCTGATCATTCGCCACTGACCACATAATATTGATGAAACGCCTAATGTTATCAGAAGGGCTGCGGCCCAGAATAAACCTCACCTGATCTATATGTATAAGGGATGTCATAACTTAATCGGTTAGCCAGAATTTTTGACAATATTTTTACGTCTAGCTGGATCAGGGAAATTGGACCGTAACTCTTACACTTGCTTGGATCTTTGTCCTTTTTAAGAATCAGACTGATCCGGGCTTGTGTTATGGTTGGCGGAAGCTTTCCATTCTTTAATCATTCCATATAAACTTCTAACAAAAGTGGAGCCAGTTCTGTAGCATAAGATCTAAAAAATTCAGCGGCAAAACCATCTGGCCCCAGAGCCTTGCCTGTAGGCAAGGCCTTAATTACATCGCCAAGCTCTTCCAAGCTTATCTCAGAATCAAGAGAATTTTTTTACTCATTCGTCAATTTAGGGAGATCTAATGGTTCCACAAAGTTTCTTATGTCTTCATCAGTAGACGAAGACGTGGAACTATAGAGATCAAGATAGAATTCTTTATATATCTAGCCAAAAGCTTCCCTGCTTTGTCCCCCAACTCAAAAGTCTTGCCCTGAACAGCCAAAACTCCACCTTCCACGACAAAATAGTATTATATCTGTGTTTCAATCGGGTCAATTGTCTGAGGCCATCAGAAGACATTTGGAGCTTCAGCTCTGCCTCGGCACTTTTAATATTCCCTTCCAACTCCACGAGTTCTCGAGCTTTGGATTTTTTTGATGAATGAGGCATACTGTATGATCCAACCCCTAAGAACTGCCTTAAGTGCCTCCCAAGCCACGCCCACAGAGGATAATGAGGACCAGTTGGTTTCCATATAGACATTGATTTCAGACTTTCAGCATTTGTTGGAATTCAGGATTTTGCAAAAGGGATACATTAAAGCGCCAACTATATGATTTCTTTTTCTCCATATGTGGCAACACGTCTAAACTCACCAGGGCGTGATTTGAGACTAAAATGTTTCCAACTGAGCAATCAACAACAGATGAAGTGAGGGACTTATAGTCCCTGCCAGATGGGTTCAAAAGTCTCCAAATATCTGTAAGACCAAGATGTTTACACATCCTATGAAGCGTCAGTGTTGCTCTAGGTGGCTTACACACTCTTCCCAAGTCTCCTTCCAATATTATATCATGAGGGGTGACTCACCTGCTCTTACTTGAGCCAGCACTAAAGAAAACATGTCCACCCCATTTCTTCCCAAATTTTTCAGCTTCTTGCGGGGAAAGATGCATTTCTTGAATAAACACTATATTATATTTCTTACGTTTAAGAAAAGAAATAACCTTCCTTCTTTTTATGGGGTGCCCCAACCCATTCACATTCCATGTGGAGAGAGACAATCCACTCATATTAACATTTAAGTTTTTGACATATGAGAAAAATTATATTGTATGTAAAAAATAAAATTATATAGACTACATTCCACATTGGTGCAACAATCAACCCCCAAACTTTCCCCAGAAAAAAAAAAAAAAAAAAACTGAAAAAAGAAAAAGTGCGCATTAACCCCACGCACAACAGCGCCAACCGGCATCCATCCCTCTAAACTCAAACAGTCCATGTATGCCTACGAGAGCCCTCATGACAAATTTGCCGTTGGATTGCTCAAGTTTGGTGTTTCTATACAAAAATTTGTAAGACAGAATTTCACAACAGAAGATAACCTATAAAACAAACTCCAGCCATTAGGCAGGATAAACACAAGGAACATGTAGATTGGTAATCATGGAAATTCTTTTGTCTTTGGTTTCATGAAAAAAGGGTTGTTCCACTCTTCTTATATGTTCAGCAAAAATATTAATTTTTTATAGTTTTTCATTCCTTAAACTGTTTGTTTCTAATCCCTGATACAAACTGATAACATTAGTCAATATTTAGTAATATATATATTAGGGGTGTAATGGTACACATAAGTCATGGTTCGGTACGAACCTCGGTTTTGGGGTCACGGTTCGATACGTGTTCGGTACAACAGGAAAAAGCAACAAATCCCAAATGCTAGGTTTCTTTTCATTTATTTTGAACAGACAGTTGTGCAAATTACAGATTGTTCCACCTAGCGGCATTTAGTCCCCCCTGAGGTAGATGGTACAGTACCGCCTCCTTTAGTGAATTAAGCACTAAGCAGTAAACAGAATGCACTCTTGCACAGGCCATATTTTTTTGTAGGGTTGATAAAAAACAAAAGGTATTTGGTCACAATCAGCTACAAAACTGAAAAGCATCTCGTGTTATAAAAGTACAAAATAAATAGAATAATGAAAAATAATACTTGTGCATTAGGAGAAGCCATTCTTGTTTTGGGTTGGTGCATGGATGGTCTCTTCTTCTTCTGCTCTTTCTCCAGTTGTGGCGGTTAGCAAACAACGTTGCATTACCACGCGCGCCCCCTTCTGGATTGGAGTGTGGATCGCCTGTGTCAGACGTATTCTTCGTCTGACTGCATGCACCGAACTGTGACGTCAGTACCGTGACGGTTCGGGACAAATACATGTACCGTTACACCCCTAATATATATATATATATAAATATATACAGTACTGTGCAAAAGTCTTAGGCACATACGATGCTTCACAAAATCATTTGTCTTAAGATGGTTATTTATATTTTCAGCTTTAGTGTGTCAATAGGAAATATACATTTTAGACTCCCAAACATTTATTTTGCAAATAGAATAGAATAGAAAAGAAGAACAGGGGGCCCTGCAACAGATGGCATGGTCCCCACAGAATATTGAGTCAGTCTGGGATTACAAGAAGAGACAGAATCAATTGAGACAGCCGAAATAGATAGAAGAACTGTGGCAAATTCTCCAAGAAGCTTGGAACATCCTATCTGCCAACAACAACAAAAAAAAACTGTGTCCAGGTGTACCTAGGATTGGTGCTGTTTTGAAGGCAAAGGTGGTCACACCAAATATTGATTTAGCTTTTTTTATGTTTACTCAAATTTGTATGATGTTAATTGATAAATGAAAACAATGTATGGCATTATTTTTGAAGACATCCTCACTATGCAACATTTTTCCCAAGTGCCTAAAACTTTTGCACAGTACTGTGTGTATATATATATATATATATATATATA
The DNA here is from genome assembly GCF_019703515.2 of Myxocyprinus asiaticus. NCBI lineage: Eukaryota > Metazoa > Chordata > Actinopteri > Cypriniformes > Catostomidae > Myxocyprinus > Myxocyprinus asiaticus. The sequence goes on from NC_059367.1 coordinate 45,607,378, forward strand.
TATATATATATATATATATATATATATATATATATATATATATATATATATAATATATATATATATTTGCAAGGATGATATATTGTTATGATAATATTTCAACATTTTGAATAGGGTATGTGGAAGAGGGGAGAGAGAGAAATGTACAGTAACCCACCCAGTGTTGCCAACTATTTGTAATGGGCAGTCGCTGAACAAAAGCTCACTGAAATGTCACTAAAAGTAGCTAATATGGAGATATAGGTATAGCTGTAATATGGAGATATAGGTAATATATCTTATTCTTGTGTGTAATGCTGAACCATCAGTGTTTATTACTTGTGCCAGTGTTACTGTGTCACAATGATTTTTGACAGTGATACCTCATCTGTTTATATCTTTATCTCTATACTTTATTATAGATCAGGGATTCATATCCATTCTCTCTCTTTTTCTCTCTCTAGCCCTGCTAGATAGTTTCTCAATGCTCTTCTATTGCTGTAGGATGGCTTTTCTTCTCTAAACAGAGAGCATGCACGTGAATTGAGGTTTAGACTGTCACAACAAATACCATCAACATGAAAGCTCGTCAGTCATTTGATTTATATAACATCTGTTTGCACGTAAGTCCAACTGCTGATGGCATGCAGGTCAGTCATATTACTTGGAACGTAGTGGGGCACTAGAACACTGAAAAACATTAATGAGAGGTGATTCACTATAGAGCTAGTGTTTTTTTCTCTCGCCAGATGTGGAAGAATGTCGCTAAAGCAGACTACAAAAGTTGCTCAAATTGTCACTAGTCGCTAGATGGGTCTTTAACTCACTAAGGGGGGTAACAAAGTCGCTAAATTGGCAACAATGAACCCACCTTAAGTTTTTTCCTTATGTGAACCTAGCATTTTGTCATGTTAATGTAAATTTTACAATAGAGTGCAACAGTCTGGTTCCAGAAGTAAAAATCCCATTCATTTATTCCATAGACTAATTGATTTTCAACTATAACTTATAAACCTTTAAAGACAGACCTACTGTGAGATACAAGGTTGTTCATCAATTGTATATGCTTCCGTTGAAGCCATCCGTCCACGTTATTTCAACTTCAATTTTAAAAATCGTGTTTGATAGCGGAATTCATGGTAAACAACTACATTACCCATTGTACAGTAGAGAAAGATCCACCAATCAGAGAACCGCAGCCAAAAAAACCCATGAAAACATGTCTCGCAGTGACCGCCCACTCCCATGACGCACTGTGAATGACGTAATCGAGTCGGTATCCCTTCACCCTTAGACTACTTATGTACAGAGGTGGACAGTAATGAAATACATTTACTTGAGTACTGTACTTAAGTACACTTTTTGAGTATCTGTTCTTTACTTGAGTATTATTTTTCTGGAAACTTGTGACATTAACTTAACTACATTTGAAAGACAAATATCATACTTTTCACTCCACTACATTTCTATCAAGGTCCTCAAGTAGAAAGTCGTTACTATGTAGCAGCTTTGAAAATCAGTGGATGATTTTTTTTTTCTTCTCTAAAACGTGATTGGTTTTTTGCAGGTGACAGACAACCTACCAATAATCACTCTTGTAGGGTCACGTGTTGTGAAGTTCAGTAATTTCCCAGCAGTTTTGAACACCGATCAGTTGGCAAAATGGAAGACGGTGGTTCCTCGGCGCAGTGTGCGCACCCATGGCCATACTTAGAAAATATGTTCCAGTTTTCTGAAAATGTTAAAGATTCGATTCGTTTTAAATGTTAGCTTTGTTTGCCTAAAACGTACCATATCACAGCCTTCAAAAACTCCCCGTCCAACCTGCGGAAGCATATTGAGGTATGTAAACTTTTAATTTCTTGTGAAAGCTTGAAATTATTTGTGCTTTAGAGCTAAAGTTTCAGTATGAAGTACGGTCGGTCAAATTATTTTTTATGGATTTGCCCGCCAAGTTGCCATAGCCTTGTGGATACACCGCTAACGCATAGGTAAGGTTCGACAATGATGTTAGTTAGCATGCAAAAGCGTGAATTCAAATGTAAATGAGCTTAAGAGTTAAATAAGTTAATATCTTGTAACTTTTATAGTTTTGTTTGTTGTAGTTGTTGTTACCTTGCATAATTACTATAGTTATGTGTAGAGCTGCACGATTAAATCATAAAAAGATCGCGATCTCAATTCAAACATCCACACGATCTCTTTCCTAAATGATAACGATTCGCCTGTCTATTAAACCTTTGACAAAAATCATACCGGAACATTCAAATCTGCGTTAGTGCTGCCGCTGAGCCAGAGAGAGCAGTTATCATGTATAGGTATGAAACAGCTTAATAAACAGTCTTTTCTACCACACAGTATTATTATTTCTTTCTGCGTTACAAATATTCAAATTATCACAGAAGTACTGGGATAAAAGTTTACACCTTTTGAGAGTAACTTGATGCTTGAAATAATGATTGTACCGATTACATTATTTCGCCACCAGGTGGCGACAAGTGACTTAAAAAAATTTATTTGTCATTGAATCATTCATTCAAGAGATTCGTTCAAAAATGCTGATTCATCCAGTAATGAAACAAGTGAAGTATTTGAGTGAGTCATTGAATCATTCAAACAGATTTTTTATTTTTTTTTAATAATTCATTCAAATCAATTAAAAAAATGTAAATAGACTGCAGCAATTCATATTTTGTCAGAACCACTAGTAAATTACATGTTATTTCCTTTAGTTGGCATTCAGAATCATGGGAGAATCATCATTTGAAACAAAAACATTGTGATTCTCAGTTTATCCAGAATCTAGTCAGTGTATTCAGTAGGTTGCTTCAGAGGCATAAGGTATTGTAAGTATTACATACAACAATGCAACAATAATAAAAAAATGCGTTGACATTAAAAAGGAAATTTACTTTTGATACTTAAGTACTTTTAAAACCAAGTACTTTTACTTAAGTAAAAATCTGTCTTTACAACTTTCACTTGTAATGGAGTTATATTTGACCAGTAGTATCTGTACTATCACTCAAGTAATAGAGTTGTGTACTTTGTCCACCTCTGCTTATGTATTTGTACATATTGGAATATTTTGCAATAAATGTAAAAAATATTGCTTCTATACTTATAATCAACAACCTAAAATCAATAGTTATATATATATATATATATATATATATATATATATATATATATATATATATATATATATATACACACACACACACACCTTTGTTTTTAAAATTTTTTTTGCCTCAAAACAATGTTTGTGATGTTGTGATTCTCCTCGGAGCTGGTAGGTTTGGCTCATGACTTACAATTCTTTTATAAAGGGTTTTATAAAAAGTCTATGAAAAAATTAATGGGGAAAATACTTCCAGAACCTAGGCGGCTGAAAAAGTTGTACTGTTGCACTCTATTAAAATTTGCTTGTGGTCAGGGGCATAGATTCCGGGGGTTTGGGGAGGAGGTAACCTCCCCCACACTAATCAAAACAAGCAAGTATGATTAACATTTATACCATGATCAATGGAAACATGGGAAAATGCTTCACGCTGCAAACAAATAAAAACGGTCGACCTAATAAACATTAATGTGGGCAAGAGAGGTCTAATGTAAATGTTGAATTAGGCTTTTACAAGAACGGTAGAACTTTATGAATTTAAAAAAAAAAAAATGTACTCATTGATTCAGTATGCTTTCCTACAAGCAAACTCTCAGTTCTAAACCGATGCAGCCACTATTGCTAAAAAGAGTGAAAACGACTGTATAATACTCGTTTGCAGTAATTTAAAATGTCAAGTTCTGCGTCACTGAAATATGGCGCGCCATTCTTCTAAGCGTCCGTTTCCATGGTGACTCATGGATTTGACACTCTGTTGAGAACGCCTTTCAGAGGTCACCATGAATGTGCATTGACTGAGTTTCAAACTCAGCTGGGTTGAGTAAACTAACCCAAAACTGGGATTCTGGAATCAATACCTGCGAGTAAGCAATACTTTATTTAATCAACTCAGAGTTCAGGGTTCAGCTTTATGGGAGCAATGTCATTAGTTGCATTTTTAACCTTTAAGTTTAAGTTATCAAGGAGAGCATCAACAAGTACTGCAGCTATACTAGGTGTCATGGATAAAGCCTTCACAAATTGCACACTAGTATTGTCATTTTGGCCTCTTTTTGATAGAGACACATCTAACTTAAGTGGCAGGAGAAATCAATATATCAAACAAAATACAGAAATGGTCAAATAGCGCAACGTCCATAATAACAGTGGGTGAATTGTTCAGACCCTTATTAATGAGCAGATTAAGAGTGTGTACACAATTGTGTGTGGGTCCATTTACATGCTGAGTCAGATCAAAAGTGTTTACAACTGTTATGAGTTATTTTGCAGTATTGTGTTCAGGATTATCTACATATATGAATGTTGAAATCCCTAGCAAAAACAAAAATCGGTGGAAGTTCAGCTCTGTAAAGTCATCAACAAAGGCTGGAGAGTATTTCGGAGGCCTATAAATAATTATAAATAGAATACAAGGATCTTTTACCACAATAATTAGATAGTCAAAGGACAAGAAATCACCAAATGACACATGCTTGCATTAAAAGACATCTTTAAATATTGCAGCTAATCCTCCACCTCACCTAACAGCTCTACAGACACTCACAAAAGTAAAGTTTGGAGGGGCTGATTTATTGAGGACTGTTGATCTGCAGCTGTTATTTAACTATGTTTCAATTAGGAACATAAAATCCAGGTTGTTTACTGTGATTAGGTCACTGACTAAAAATAACTTGCTCTTAAGTGAGCGGATGTTTAAAAGTACTAACTTGATATCTTGTTTTGGCCTCACAGCAATCTTAGATTGACGTCTAATAGGCAACAGATTAGATTGGTTTGCCATATGTCTTGAGAAGGCCTTAGTCTTTCTAGCACTTAACATAACAGATATAGAGAAAGCTACAGGCACATTGGGTTCCTGCTTGTTCTGTGTACATTTGTGAGTGTTGCTGCTACTGGAGCGGGGACCCGATACATATCACTTAGAGCTGTTATCAGTTGTTTGTTGTTCACCGAGAGCAGAAGAAGGACGATGTGTGCCCTGGTGTTGTGACAGTGGCTGGAGAGCTCTCTCAGAGGGAGGAAGAGGGCAAGCTGTGCCCACCGGCTTTGGTGGTAGAGGGGCCTGCTGTTTTTGGTTGGTATTTGGGGGCTCGCAGCATAGGAGCTGGAGAACTTTGTTCCAGCATTCACCAGTTCCTCCATTTTCTCAGAGAAGCTCAGAATGGGTAATGTTGGCAAGAGGGAGAAAGCATGTTGTGAGAGGGGCTGTGGCTCTGGTGTTTCTGGAGGCTCAAGTCTTCCTTGTTTTTCTTCCAGAAAGTTGTCCTTGGGTGCTGAATCTTGGTGCAGTTCTAAGTTGTCACAGTCTGACTGTAGTATGCTCTGTGAGAGGGGCTCAGCAAGGACTGTGTCTCTGAGTAGTGGTGGTTGTGGCTGCACTGTGTTATCGTTTTCCTTTTGGGATGAGTAAACCGAATATCCTTTCAGTAGCTGAAGTGTTTTCCTGTGGTCATCCAGACACTGAGCAGGTGTTTGTGTGCCATTCAGGTTGAATGGATTGGAACAAATTGCAGTTGCATGATGGAGGGAGAAGTAGAGATTGTCCTTTAGCACTCTTGCGCCTAGTTTGTTTGGGTGAAGGCCATCTGATTTAAAATAGTAGTTACCATTAACACTATACACCAGCAGACAAATAGCATCTGCCACTATTTACACCAAGTGTAAATAACTTCTACAAAAAAAGGGATCTAAATCAATAAAATAACTATATTTGACAAAAATCAACTCATAACAATAACGAAGGTGAAAGCAATAATTAACAATAATTGTGAAAACCTAAATTTGATGATAAAGTGTATTTATTTTCTCACTTCAGTAACGTAATTGACTGTTATGTAAGTGCCAGTGTACTTATTAGTTAGGTTCCTAAATTTCAATGAAATAAGAATAACAGCAGTTTAGCCAAATTATGGAACAGTGGTTCAAGACATGATTGGTGAAAAAGACATCAAATGAGATTTGGTGTGTTAGGTGGTCTGCAATTTTAGTTTTACTGTTGAAGTGGTCTGCCACCTGAACAAGTTTGAGAAACACTGGTCTAGACATTTATCAAAGGTTTTATGTTTACCATATTGAATTCTGACCTCCTAAATGTAGATGTACAAACCATGCATTTCTTTTAAATGAAAAGATTTAATAAACATAAAACGCTACAAATAATCCATACCTATCTGGTCATAAAATGTCAGTAAATGTCTTGCTGGTCAACATGGTCACATGGGATATTAAAATTTGTATTAAGTAAAAGAGATAGAGGATTATTTTTGTTATAGAGGGTGTGCAGAAAGTCTTTATAGCTCTGAAGTTTGTAAGTAGACTAAACAAATACTGTTTTTTAATCTTAACATTTATAGGCAGCATTAACAGCATTAATGGCACATGGATAGAGTTGAGTGCCATGGATGGAGATTTTTATTATAAATGTCAGTACCAGCCTCCATTCACCTCTAAGCAAAACAACCTCACTGGTCTACAACAGGTAAATTGTTTAATGTACAACAATAATAAAAAAAACACAATTTAAACACATTGAATTACACATCTATGTAAGACTGTTTTATAAATATGTGATTGTAACAGGGCAAATGGCACATTTTCTTTTGAATCTATACTTTTCTAATGAGAGATATCTTTTAAAATTTGAACTTCAGTCATTTAAATGCCACAATTTAAGATAAGGAGCGAACAATTTTAAAATGAATTCATTGTACTAAAATTTTAGTGTTGTGTAAATATTTATTTCTACTATTTATGCAACTTGTGGAAAGCTGTATCAGTGTATGTGCTGTCCTGTCCATTTAAAAAAAAAAAATGAGACTTCATTTAATTGCATTAAATAGAATGTCAATTTGTCAGTGGTAACTAAATGTAACTGGATCTGCTCGACCCACTCCGAGAGGGATTCGATCTGGCTTCGCTGGCATGGAAGGTGGAGACTAAAGGCTACAAGCTCTAGTTAATTACTAGTGTGCCTCTTGAGGCCAGGGTAGTGAGGTTTACACACTGCATAGCACATACCAGCTGCCTACCGTTACACTCACCCCCCTAAACCTTACTCCCATCCCGGGTTTCGGCACCACTGTAACTAGACCCGCTCCGAGTGGGATTCGATCCGGCATCGCTGGCATGGGAGGCGGGAGTGCTAACGAGGAAGCTAAAGGCTACAGCCTCTAGCATCAGTCGCTAGTGCGCCTCTTGAGGCCAGGGGAGTGAGGTTTACACACTGCACAGCACATACCAGCTGGCTACCGTTACATATACATGGGTAATTCCTGTTATGCTGTAGGTATACCTCTTGCAACTCTGTGGCCCTGTCCCAAATGGCACTCTCCGCTCTTGCGGTCTTCCTCTGAGTCCAGACTTTGGTGACATAAGCGAGTGCAGACTGATGGGGCGCTAGTCAGCAAGTCCATGAGGGTGCATGAGTTATAAAAGTGTGCATTTGTGACAGACTTCAATCAGATGATGCATTTTTTTCATTATGTTTTTATATACATGCAGTTTTACAAATTATTAATTGAAAAAGTCATGGCATTGATAGGGTAAAGAAACACTCACTATTGAATAATTGTTTTTATTAAATGATTTCAAACAACACACTGACAATAAAGCATTAGATAATTTAATCAAGAATTTCTGAAAGTCAAAGCACACTTAGAACTACAGCAACAAACCCCATCGTTTTAAATCTTTAGAGAACAAATAAACATGATTCAGACACATGGATGGTTACAGGCAGGTGCTTAGAACACAGTAAAATGTACAGAAAGAACATACCACCATATATTTGCAAAAATAGTTATAAAATACACACAGCCACACTTCTGCATGTATAAAAATCTCTGTTAGACCGAATGTTGCTATATCAATAAATATAAGCAATCTTACAAGCTACAGCCATGTGCATTAAATTATTCTCTCCTGTCTTGATATTTTAGACTCACAATAATTCTAAAATCCTTTTTGAAACAACAATAGCAAAGATTTAATCTTAGGTTACTTTTATGAACGTAAAAAAAGTTATTCAGTAAACTGAATAGGAGTAATTTCATATCTCTGGAAAATTAAATAAAACTTCTACACATCAGACTTAAAAGTGATACTACATACACATGATAAGCAACTGATCCGCTGTTGACAGTCTGTAAAAATGATTATTAAAGTACATTTTTAATCCGCAATTGACATTGCCACGTCCACCATGTTTTTTCCTCCAGTACGGAAACTCCAGTCCGCTGTGATTGGTCGAGAGGATTAGCAGCAGGGACGGTTGGGAAATAGTCCGCTGTGGAGCCCGCGCTGATACGGACTCAGCTGAAGGGCGCAAAGGGTGCGCTCGTGAGCACTCCTCAGAGCACTAAAATGTTGAATGGAACACAAGTCTTGTGGACTTCACGGGAACGCGCAAATGAAGGGCACGAGACTGCAAGTCCACATCAAGTGTGCCATTTGGGACAGCGTCTGTAACTCTGTTAAAAAGAATCAATATGCTTGTGTTTCATTCAAAATATACACAGGAAGTCGACATATTGTTACTGAATGGAACAATATTGACCCCATTCTGCTAAATTACGCCGGGTTCACACATCCACCATCAGTGGCGCGTGAGCGAGGCGTGAGTGCCACGTTTTTGTTTCGGCACCCATATTAACAGATGACACCGTTTACACTGCAAGCGCGAGTCACGCGGTGAAGTGTTCCAGAAGCATCCCAGACATGGCAGTGAGCAGATAGTTTTGGCGTTGAGCCTATTTTTGCCGCACACTTTGCCGTACAACACTAAAATAATCAGATTGTTGGAAAGACACAAAAGCAAATCAAAATTATTCAAACCAAACCTATAGTACAATACAAATAATGTCTGCATGCAAGTAAACTCAATAAAACAACTTGGTAAAGGAAAGAATTAATAAACTGACTGACCTTTTGCCATTCTGTGTGTATAGGTGAACAGTATAGAAAACATTACCCAATCACAACCAAGTGTGCTGATAAAGATGAAGTGCACGTGACTGCGTGCTGTTGCCCTTGAAGCAGCGATAACCTCAAAAAGAAAAAAATTGGGGGTAGGACCCCAAAGATAACTTTATTTCCTGCGCAGAGGCACTGCTGTTTCTCGTGGAAGAGACAATGTGAACGTCCAACACGACCGCCCAATTTACGCGCTGCTCATGGAGGATGTGTGAACCCGGCGTTACTGACAAGCGCATCTCTCAGCAGGCAATTTTGCATCAATTCAAATGTGTTTACCTATTTTCTTTGGCCTGAACAATAGCACATTGCATAAACAACTTCAGAGACTGGGGTTCTGGTCATGCATTAAAACCCAGGAAGTAATTATGTTCACTTATACCACGGGGCTGTTGAATGCTTGATTCTGATTGGCTGACGAATGTTCTAAGGCATTTCAGTAAACCAGTGGCTATGAAGAAGTTCCTGGTCTTGACCGTATAATGGTTCCATATCACTTCGCCAAATTACTTCAGTTAATAGCAGAAAAATAGCAGTACAGGCTACCACACCAAAATAACCACATAAAACAAAGACATTGGCTAAGTATATCGGATTAGAATGACAATCAATGTCTATAATATCCTAAATTTATTTCAATTTCAGTTGAACAGCAACCATTTTTTTTCTTCTTCTGGAAAGTCATTCAAATGTAATAATGGACTTTTTCTTTTGCTCTTGGAGCAAATGGGTAAGTGAAAATAATATTTGCTTTGGTCACCCATTCACTGCTGTCGAAGTTTACCCTGCAAACATTTACTTCCGCATTCCAAAACCTAGAGTGTGAAAACATCCTGGTTACTTTCATAACCTCCGTTCCCTGATGGAGGGAACGAGACGTTGTGTTGATGTAGTGACACTAGGGTTCTTCCATAAAAGTGTGTAGAACAACTTTCTTACACCACTGTTTAAGCATCCTTCATAGAAACAGCCCAAACTTCCAGTACTAGTTCGGTTATCGGAGTAGAAAAAATGTGTGTCTGTGACAGTGGGTGAGCAATCTAGAAAAAACATTTTTCATGATCAAAACATGGATTCTTTTCAACAAAATTGATCATAAAATACAGTAACGGAGGGTAACGGGTGCATATTATGCCCTAATGTCCTAAGGGTCAATGAAGTGACGTTCATTTTTGTCCAGGGTAGGGTTGCACCAGCTGTGTGTAAGGTCTCACGTAAGTTGGGACGTAAAGTTCACACTAAGGACTTAGTAACTAGTTAGTTCAACTACTAGTTAGTTTGTAACTAAGTCAGTGGTTATTTTGGTTGCATCACCTGTTCTTAAGGCAAAACTTAACTAGTTGGTCGTAAGCTCTCCGTAAAGTAATGCGTACAATGAACAAAAAAGAACAATTGAAATGAATTCTCATTTTCCGTTTCTTAAACATAAAAATAAAAACTTTTTAAAAAACTAGCTGTTTTTACCCACATGGAATGTCTCCCTCCAATGTTTTTAACCTGCTACAAAAGTGGATACATGGGAAAACCAGGTCTCATTAATATTCATAAACTCATTACCATAGCTATTCTTACCTGTTAATTTTATTTCTGGACATCGATAGTAGTATTTTTTCTAGTTGAAATCACATTTAAGATATCAGTAATTCTATTTTCACTAGTTGCAAAGGCTATTTTAGATACAGTATCAAGGCAATAATTGTTACTAGTAGAGATCCCTTTACTGATATCAATTATTACATTGTTATAGTAAAATGTTCATTCTTGATATCAACAATTGAATTACAACTAGTGAAAATGGTCATTTTTGATTAATTAATTTCAACATGTTTTATTTGGTAATTATGATATCTGGAAATTAATTTCAGACATCAATAATTTTGAGTGTAATTAGTGATATCTAAATAGACTTTCTTAGTAACAATTACATTATAGATATCAGAAATTAAAACTGTCACTAGTGAAAACCGAATTACTGATATCAAAAATGAGCATTTTTATTAGTTGGAATTCAAATGTTGATATCAAAATTTGACATTTTCACTTGTAGAAATACATTCTTGATATCAAAAATTCAATTTTTACTAGTAAGAAAAGAATTGTTTATATGTGAAATTGGAATTTCAGTAAGAAACTCATTTTTGATATCAATAATTATGTTTTGAATAGGAGTGAATGACATATTGGTGTGAAACTTTACTAGAGAATATTCAATTATAGATATCAAAAATTAGGGTTTTTACTAGTTGAAATTTGAATTTTTTTTTTTTTATTAACATTTTTATTGATTCATAATTTATCACAAAAAATATAACAACATCTATATAATGAATGAATCAAACACTTTTAACATTAAACCCCCACTATATCCCCTCCCCCTACCAAACTCTCAACCCCCCCTGACCCCCCCACGAACACCCCTGTGGTCAGCAGAATATAGACACACACAGAAAACTAAAACAACAACATAAAATAACATACAATAATCAAGTATAATAAAAAAAAAAAAAAAAAAAAACTCTAATTACTCCCTCCACTGCCCCACCTAGAGATTCCCTCAAAAATGCTAAAAACTGCCCCATTTCTTATTGTAAGATTCCCTAACCCCCATCCTAATGCTCGACCCCTCCTCGAAGGCAGCCACCCTCCCCATCTCCGCACACCACTCCGGGAACGCGCTCCATCCGACTTCTAACTCCTCAAAATAACCTGCCTACCAATCATCAAACTGGTCAAAACCCAGTCCTTCATGTACTTATCTACCAAATCCATGACCTCCCTATCTCCCAAAATACAGAGTCTGGGGCAGAACGAGACCTGAGTGCCCAACACATCACACACAAAACTTTGCACCTTCAGCCAAAATTCTTGGATCTTAAGGCACCCCCAAAAAACATGGATGGTGTCTCCATCTTCAGTATGGCATCTCCAGCAGATGGGTGTGTCCTTAAGACCAAGCCTATACAATCTAGAGGGGGTCCAATAAAATCTATGCAAAATCTTAAATTGCATAAGGTGAACCCTTGCATCTCCAGATGCAGACTTCATGCTCTTTAGAATCCCTGCCCACACTTCCTCCTCCAATAACAAATTTAAATCTTCCTCCCATAATCTTTTGAGAGAATTTAAAGCTCCGTCCCCCAGACTCTGAATTAGCAGGGAGTAACCCTTCCCAAAAGCAGCAATCACCACTTCCAGAGTATCTGCCACTCTAGGGGGGTATATGCTACTCCCAAATACAGAGCAGAGCAGGTGGCGCAGCTGTAAATACTTATAAAATTGAGATCTGGGAATCCCAAAATGTTGAATCAAATTTTCAAAAGATCTCAATACTCCATCCTCATACAGGTCACCAAGTGTATTAACCCCCCTCACAATCCAATCTGACCAACAAAAAGGGGACTTATTAATACATAGTTTAGGGTTCAGCCATATGCTCGAGTCTACGTTTAAATAAATATCCAAATTAAACACTCTGGACACTTTTGTCCATATTGAGTGCAAATGCAAAATAACGGGGTGCAACTTAACCTCTCCAGCTAGTTTAATCGAAAGGCTTTGCAGTGGCGAGATAGGGGCAAGAACTTCCTGTTCTATACAAAACCAGGGAGGAGCTCTCTCTGGTGGAAGCGACCAATGAACCAAATGTCCAAGACTGAATGCATAATAATAAAATAAAATCTTGGGTAGACCTAACCCACCTTTGTCAATCGGCCTATGTAATTTACTGAAATTTAACCTGGGACGTTTACCATTCCAAATGAAGGACTTCGCTATGCTATCAAATTGCTTGAAATACGAGAGGGGGACATCTTCAGGGAGAGATTGTAGCAGGTAGTTAAATTTTGGAATACAATTCATTTTAATAACATTAACCTTCATTGATAAGTGTAATGAAGCCCACCTGTCCACATCATTCGAAAACCTTTTTATTAAGGGATCAAAATTCACTCTGACTAAATCAGACAAATTTGCTGGGAATAAAATTCCCAAATACTTAATTCCCTGTTTGGGCCACTGGAAGGCACCCGGCTGAAAGGCTGTTTCTGGACAGTACGCTGTCAAAGCCAAAGCTTCGGATTTAGACCAATTGACTTTGTATCCTGAGAATTTGGAAAAGGAGTTAATAATTCTGTGGAGGCAAGGCAAAGGTCTATTGGGTTGGAGACAAATAATAAAATATCATCTACATAAAGCAGAAGCTTATGCGCCATACCTCCTGCCGTCACCCCTGGAAAATCATCCTCCTTTCTTATCTGCTGCTTATGGTTCCAGGGCAAGACAGAAATAATGGGGAAAGAGGGCAACCCAGAACAATAATGGGGAAATAGGGCAACCCTGCTGGGTGCCCCATCCAGAGTAAAATAATCTGAAATTAACCCATTTGTTTGTACCGCTGCTACAGGGTGTCTATAAAGTAACTTAATCCAACCAATAAATGTACTCCCGAACCCATACATTTCCAAAATCTTAAAAAGATGATCCCATTCTACCATATCAAACGCCTTTTCGGCATCAAGAAAGATGGCAGCAACCGGAGATTGATCATTTGCTACTGACCACATGATATTGATGAGACACCTAATGTTATCAGAAGAGCTATGGCCTCAAATAAACCCCACCTGATCTATATGTATAAGTGATGTCATAACTTAATCGATTAGCCAGAATTTTGGACAAAATTTTTACATCCAACTGGATCAGGGAAATTGGGTGGTAACTTTTACACTCTCTTGGATCTTTGTCCTTTTTTAAAATCAGACTGATCCGGGTTTGTGTCATGGTTGGAGGAAGCTTTCCATTCTTTAATGATTCCATATAAACTTCTAACAAAAGTGGAGCCAGTGCTGTAGCATAAGATTTGAAAAACTCAGAGGAAAAGCCATCAGGCCTTTAATTACTTCGTCAAGCACCTCCAAGGTTATCTCAGAATCAAGAGAATTTTTTTGCACAGTCGTCAGTTTAGGGAGATCTAATGGTTCCAGAAAGTTCCTAATATCTTCATCAATAGACGAAGACGTGGAACTATAAAGATCAAGATAGAACTCTTTAAAGGCATTATTAATATAAACAGCCAAGGTAAATATTTCACCACAAGCAGATTTCACTGAGGGAATGATAGAAAAAGACTCTCTCTGCTTTATATATCTAGCCAAAAGTTTTCCTGCTTTGTCCCCTGACTCAAAGTATGACTGTCTTGCCCTGAATAGCCAAAACTCCACTTTCTGTGACAAAATAGTATTATATCTATATTTCAATCGGATCAATTCTCTGAGGCCATCAGATGACATACGGCGCTTCAGCTCTGCCTCTGCACTTTTAATATTTCCTTCCAACTCCACGAGTTCTTGTGCTTTGGATTTTTTGATGAACGAGGCATACTGTATGATCCGACCCCTAAGAACCGCCTTAAGTGCCTCCCAAGCCACGCCCACAGAGGATACTGAGGACCAGTTGGTCTCCATATAAACACTGATTTCAGTCTTTAACATTTGTTGGAAATCAGGATTTTGCAAAAGGGACACATTAAGGCAGCAACTATATGATTTCTTTTTCTCTGTATATGGCTACACCTTTAAACTCACCAGAGCGTGATCTGAGACTAAGATATTTCCAATTGAGCAATCAACAACAGATGAAATGAGGGATTTGGATAAAAAAAAAATCTATTCTATAATAAATCTTATGGACTGATGAAAAAAATTTATAGTCCCTACCAGATAGGTTCAAAAGTCTCCAAGTATCTGTAAGACCAAGATTTTTACACATCCTGTGAAGCGTCAGTGTTGCTCTAGGGGGCTTACACACTTTTGCTTCACTATGATCAAGGACTGAGTCCATCAAAAGATTAAAGTCTCCTCCCAATATTATACCATGAGGGGTGCCAGCAGCTTGCAACATTCCTTCAAGATCTATAAAAAAGCCCTGATCATCAGCGTTAGGTGCGTAAATATTAGCCAGAATCAACCTTTGCCCTTGAATTTCACACAATAATTACTCTTCCTAATTTATCTTTAATCTGTTTGAGACATTTGAACTGTAGATGTTTATTAATCAATATAATGACTCCCTTGCTCTTACTTGAGCCAGCACTAAAGAAACCATGTCCACCCCATATCTTCCCAAATTTTTCAGCTTCCTGCAGAGAAAGATGTGTTTCTTGAATAAACACTATATCATATTTCTTTTTTTTTAAAGAAAAGTAATAACCTTCCTTCTTTTTATGGGGTGCCCCAACCCATTTACATTCCATGTGGAGAGAGACAATCCACTCATATTAACAACTGACATATTGATATAATAAAAATAAAAAAAACTGTGTGTCAAAAACAAAATTATACAGACCACAATCCCCATTAGTGAAACAATCAACCCCCGAACAACCCCCCGAACAAAACAAACAGAAAATAGAAAAACGTACGCATTAACCCCGCACACGACAGCGCCAACTGGCGACAATCCCTCTAAACTCAAAAGGTCCATGAACGCCCACTAGAGGCCATGACAACTTTGCCATCGGATTGCTCAATTTTGCCTCACAAATGTGTGAGGCAAAACCACACAACAGAAAACACTTTGTGAAATAAACCGAGTCAATAGGAAGAATGAACACAAAGAATGTACAAATTTATTCACAGAACTGTCTCAAAGATGTGATCTTCCACAAAACTAATTCCAGCTGATATAAAACCGTTCAGATTTCTCGGACAGACAGATGAATGATCCGTGAGCCAGCTGTTATTAGTTCAACGGATGATGTAATCGTTCCAATGTCCTGTAAACAATACTCAACAAAACAAACTACAGCCAGCAGGAGGAATAAGCACGAAGAATGAACAGATTAATCCACAGCTGTTCCAAAGGAGTGTTATTCAACAGAACAAGCTCCAGCCGCTAGGCGGAACCAATACAAAAAGAAACAAAACCGGTATCCCGGTTCCCCGGATGGTCGAGTCAATTCACTCGGAGGCCGCATAAAAGTATATACCATGACTTACACCATCCGTCAGCTTTATAAAAGACATCCTTTGTGTGAGCATGTAGATATTTTGCAGTCATCCGTAGTGTCCACTCTCAATCTGTCCGGGAACTTCAATGCAAAGTAATCTTTCGTCAATGCAAAAGTTTATTTAAGGAAAAGTATTTTTTCACAAAACAAGCTCAAGCCGCTCGGCGGAGCCAACGCAAAAAAACCAAAATTTCGCCCAGCTTCCTCAAAAGTAAGTACAGCGAGTCAGGCCCACTCACATGAGAAACATCCAATGGTTTACTGAGACATTGATTCTATAAAAGACATTGCCAGATTTGGACATGTGAATACTTTGCGACCGACCTTCGTTTCTATTCTCAGTTTGGCAGGAAACATTAGAGCAAACGAGATCTTTTTCTGATGTAAGAATTTCTTACATTCCTTGAACCGATCGCATTTCTCTCTTGTCGAGTTCGCAAAGTCCGGGAACAAGAAAATATTATGGTTCTTCCAAGAAAGCTTCCCTTTGCTCCTCGCCTGGCGCAACACAAGATCTTTATCGGATGATCTCAGAAATCTGGCCAGAATCGATCTGGGCCTATCTCCCTCAGCAGATCTGTGAGCCGGGACTCTGTGAGCTTGCTCGATTTCCAGCTTGTGGCCTGTTATGTCGAGCAGACTCTGGAAAAGCTCGTCTAGGAATTTCACCATATCTCTGCCCTCCTCATGCTCAGGAATTCCAACAATTTGAACGTTATTCCTGCAGTTTCTATTCTCAAGATTTTCAAGCTTTTCAAGGAGATGTTCCAAATCAACTTTGGTCGTGGGCGGATTAGCGGTTAATTCCCTCTCTGAACATTCCAGAAAATCAATTCGTTTTTCAACATCAGTCACTCTTGTAGCTAACTCAGAGAATTTTGTTTCCATCGCCGTAATTGATCGACGTATTACAGCGAGATCCTCCAAGTCAGCAAGAATCTTCGTCAACATCACCGACATGTTGGACAACTGACGCTGGATTCCTTCTCCCGCCGCACCATCCAAATCGAGTCCCCGGTCTGTAGGCCTGTCGGGGCTTTCATCCTGAACACGTAAGTGTCTTTTAATGTCTCCAGAGCCTGAGGATTTTGACTTCTTTGCCATGTTTTGCAACAAAGGCAAATGTGTAACTGGGTGTATCAAATTTTACCAGATTATAACATGAGAATAATCGAAAATTCAGCAAAGTGCGCAGAGCTCATCGCTCACACGTCTGCTCCTTGCATGGTGTCACGTGACCCCTGAAATCCCATTTTTAATATCAAGAATATGATTTCTGTGAGTGATGTCATTTTTTTTAATATCAAGAATTCATGTTTTTACTAGTTGAAATGTAATTACTGATACAAACAATTGCCATTTTCACTATTAAAAATTACATTCTTGATATCAAGAATTAGCATCCTAACTAGTGAAAATTGAATTGTTGATATCAACCATTCATATCCTGCGAAAAAATAAAATTTGGCTTGCAGCAGTGTCAGAGATCATTGTGAAATTCAACTAGTGAAAATTAAATTACAGATATCAAGAATTATGTGATTGTGCACAAAATATTCCCACACACTTAACGTGTCTGATGAACTTGATGAGCAGGTAAAAATGTCAAAATGCGTACCGTCAATTAATGCAAGTGGGGCTTACTGATCAGAATTCATTTACATTTGAAGCCAGAATTGCAGCCTGCCTTGTTGCTTTTGTAC
Organism: Myxocyprinus asiaticus; assembly: GCF_019703515.2. NCBI lineage: Eukaryota > Metazoa > Chordata > Actinopteri > Cypriniformes > Catostomidae > Myxocyprinus > Myxocyprinus asiaticus. The sequence goes on from NC_059367.1 coordinate 45,625,157, forward strand.
CCTGATGTAATGAACATTAGGCTAAGCCTTATTTTTTTCTTTTTTCTTTCGTCACAAAAAAAAAAAAAAAAAAAAAAAAACATTTGGGGTTATTAATAAAAGATCCGAGGCTTCAGCCCTATCAGCCAGGGTCTAGCTACATGCCTGGAGTAAACAATGACTGAATTTACATTTTTGGGTGAACTCCCTTTAATAATAATAAAACAGTTGTGTAGCAACAAGAAAGCTATATACAAGAATGGCGACACTGAGAAGTAGTGTACAGCGGGGCTAAAGGCCCACCATAAAGGAATAGTTTAATACAGGATGGAATGTTTTTGAGTGAGACAAATCAACTAATAATATCACAAAACCAGCATGCCAGTTTTTCATGTTAGGAGTTAGTCCAAAGCACCTGGAGACATGGCAAAAATGGTAACATCCACTCTAATCGAAGTAGTATAATTATATGAAATTCATTCCTATGTTCACTTGTTGATGTGATGTTGTGGCAAAATAGAACTATTAGATGTTAAAATAGTGAATTTAATATTTTATCTGATATACTGGGACATATTTGATGGGGACATGAACATGTACAGCATAACAGGAATGGCCAACATATTGGATAGGTGAAATGTATTCCCAGTTCAAAAGAACAATATGTTAAAGGAATATTCCAGATTTAATACAAGTTAAACTCAATCAACAGCATGTCTGGCATAATGCTGATTACTACAAAAATCAGTTTTGACTTGTCCCTCCATTCTTAAAAAAAAAAGCAAAAATCTGGGTTACAGTAAGACACATACAATGGAAGTGAATTGGGTCAAATCATAAACGTTAAAATACTCACTGTTTCAAAGGTATAGCCACAAGACATAAACAATATGCGTGTGAACATGATTTTAGTGTGATAAAATAGTTTACTAACCTTTTATGTGTAAAGTTATATCCAGTTTTACAACTTTGTTGCCATTTGTTGCATAACGGTGTTAACCCTGTAATCCCGGTAAATGACGATTTAAACAACTATACAGCTCATATAATGCAAAAAAAGAACTAATGTTAGCATTTTTATAAAATATATATTTCTTTTTTTTTTCACATTTTAGAATATTATTAAAGTCATCACAACTATGGAATAATTGAAATGGAAATATGGGAATTATGTTGTGACTAAAAAAAATCCAAAATAAATCAAAACTATGTTATATTTTAGTATCTTCAACGTGGCCACCCTTTGCCCAGATTTAGCAGAAATGTACTCTTGACATTTTCTCCACCAGCTTCTTGAGGTATCACCTTGGGATGCTTTCAACAGTATTGAAAGAGTTCCCATCTATGTTGGGCACTTAGTGGCTGCTTTTCTTAATTATTTGGTCCAAGTCATCAATTTCAAAAACTTTTTTTACATTTTTTTTTATTTTTTTTTTTTAAATTTTAGTTTTGTAATTAAATATATTAATATGTTGGCACAATTATATTTTTGTCTACAAAACTAATTTGAAACATTTATGCATATGCCTTCAGATCGAAAGGTTTTTAAGATCATGAGAAACTTTTCAGGCAAGTGACCCCAAACTTTTGAACGGTAGTGTGTGTGTATATGTGTGTGTGTATATATATATATATATATATATATATATGTATATATATATATACACACATACACACACACACACACACACACACACTACCGTTCAAAAGTTTGGGGTTTGTGCAAACCCAAAACTTTGTGGACATACGTTTGGAAAAATTACAGATTTTGCTGTTTTGGAAGGAAATTGGTACTTTAATTCACTAAAGTGGCATTCAACTGATCACAAAGTATAGTCAGGCCATTACTGATGTAAAAAAAACAGCACCATCAATATTTGAAAAAAGTCATTTTTTGATCAAATCTAGACAGGCCCCATTTCCAGCAGCCATCACTCCAACACCTTATCCTTGAGTAATCATGCTAAATTGCTAATTTGGTACTAGAAAATCACTTGCCATTATATCAAACACAGCTGAAAGCTATTTGGCTCGTTAAATGAAGCTTAACATTGTCTTTGTGTTTGTTTTTGAGTTGCCACAGTATGCAGTAGACTGGCATGTCTTAAGGTCAATATTAGGTCAAAAATTGCAAAAATGAAACAGCTTTCTCTAGAAACTCGTCAGTCAATCATTGTATTGAGGAATGAAGGCTATACAATGCTTGAAATTGCCAATAAAAAAACAAAAAAACAAAGATTTAATACAAAGGTGTACACTAGAGTCTTCAAAGACAAAGGACAACTGGCTCTAACAGGGACAGAACGAGATGTGGAAGACCAGATGTACAACTAAACAAGAGGATAAGTACATCAGAGTCTCTAGTTTGAGAAACGGATGCCTCATGTCCTCAGCTGACAGCTTCATTGAATTCTACCTGCTCAAAACCAGTTTCATGTACAACAGTAAAGAGAAGACTCAGGGGTGCAGGCCTTCTGGGAAGAATTGCAAAGAAAAAGCCACTTTTGAAACAGAAAAACAAAAAGAAAAGGTTAGAGTGGGCAAAGAAACACAGACATTGGACAACAGATAATTGGAAAAGAGTGTTATGGATCTTAACCCCATTGAGCTTTTGTGTGATCAGCTATACTTTAAGGTGCGTGAGAAGTACCTGAACAAGTCAGCCACATCTATGGCAAATGCTACAGGAAGCGTGGGGTGAAATGTCACCTGAGTATCTGGACAAACTGACAGCTAGAATGCCAAAGATCTACAAAGCTGTCATTGCTGCACATGGAGGATTTTTTGATGAGAAATCTTTGAAGTAGTTTAAGAAGTTCTGAATTTTTTCAAATTGTAATAGTAATCTTACATGTTATTAATTTCCTGACTATACATTGTGATCAGTTGAATGCCACTTTGGTGAATAAAAGTACCTTTCTTTCCATAAGAGCAAAATCTGTGCATTATTCCAAATGTTTGGCCACCAGTGTGTGTATGTGTGTGTGTGTGTGTGTGTGTATACTCTAAGCTTCACATTTCTGCCTTTCTACCTTCGATTTTAGCTTCTTTTTTTAATATATATATATATATATATATTAGTAATCAACATTATGCCACAAATGCTGTCATTTGAACTTAACTTGTATTGAACCCAGAATATTCCATTAAATCAACATTCTTTGACAGATGTTCAGTCTAGAATCACAGTGTTGATAGAATTCTGATTGTAATTCATACACTTTATTTCTGTGTCCTAACCTGAACATTTTCTTGATTGATAGTTATGGTTCAGTTTCACTGTGTCAGATGTGTCTGTTAGTCCTTCAACTGAATATCACATCCGTGCCATTAACTTTCCCTCATCACTACCTAATACAGGAGGGAAATATTTAAAGGACACATCTTATAAAACACCAGGTTAGACTGAATTGATCTTAAAGTATTATATCTCATTTTCTCCACTCTGTGTGATGTGATATTTAATTGTTATATCTCTGTCTTATTAGGATGTGAGAGTAAACGTATGAGCAATCACCCACTGTGTTCCACACGTAAGTCCATGTTTCTTTCAGGTTTTGGAGAGAAAGTACTCAACTGCAGGGTAGGGATAAATGATGGGATCTTTAATGATAAATAAACAAAAAACAAAAGAAGCCAACAAACTGACAGGATCAAAAGAAAAAGACTGACCTGGAATAAGGTCACAAACCAAAACCATACAGCAACAGATAGACAGGGGTTACAGAAACCGGTGAACTAATACACAAACAAGGGCTAACAAAAGTTGTGCGACCAGGGAGCAAACAAGTGAGAAGGAGCAACGAGACAGAAACAGACAGGTAAGGCTAGGGAACACATGGGTAACACGAAACACAAACTGAAAGTCAAAAACTGAAAGTGTGAAACAAGATTGGAAAGAGATGACGGGATCCTGACAGTTTCACTGTTGTACATCCACAGACACTGTGCCTGAAATGTAATGTTCCCTATCTGTCACTCACTCGATGTTGTGTCCATGTAGCGACACTAGGGGTCACTCTTGGGAGCCCGAGACACCTCTGGTCTTTGATAAAAGGCCAGTGAAAATTGGCGAGTGGTATTTGCATGCCACTCCATCAGACATACGGATATAAAAGGAGCTGGTATGCAACCGCTCATTCAGATTTTCTCTTCAGAGCCGAACGGTCATGCTCATTGAGCTGAATACTACTGTTCAATCACTTCTGCTGGATCTGACGGCACATTTCAGCGGCTTCTCCCTCCTCTGCACTGGTGCACTGCAGAGAACGCCCCTGGGCGCTTCGGCAGAAAAACAAGAGAGTATATTTTCTGAAAGAGCTTTTCCTCCTCTAAAAAAGTATATATTTCTCTAAAAGAGTGGCACACATAGAACGTCTTTTTAAAGACGCCTCTTTTTAAAGATGCCTTTCTGATTGTGTATTATTCCTGGTTGCGTTCGTTATCTCTCAACTTCAGATGGTCATGATCGCTGTCTTTCGTGCCTGGATGTGACCCACATGGAGGCAGTGTTTGTGGATGGTTCATGTTCTCGCTGCATGAACATGACCATGGCAACATTGCGGTCGCGGCTTGCTTCCGTAAGAAAGCAAGCCACCCCAGCAGCTCCCCGCCTAGGTCCTTCTACCTACGGGTATGAGGCCAGCGCGGCTAGCACTGGGGGCGATTTGGGGACCCCAATGGGATTGTCTCCACCGGGTATCCCCCCGCGGACCTCCCATCCCCCAGCACGCTTGTCTGCCCCAATCGGGCTTCCGGATGAGTTCGCCGGCTCGTCTCATGGGGAGTCTGGCTTCTTGTTCGGAGCCCGCAAAGATGATGAGCTCTCGAGCGCAGCATCGGAGAGCGGGCTTGTCCAGTCGGACGCAAAAGCCTCAGCTGGGCTTCCCCCTTCGGGGACGATTGCCCAGTCATAGGCCTATGCCGAAATGACGGACATGCTTTCCCGGGCGGCCGTGAGCGTCGGGTTAGAGTGGAACCCTCCGCTCTCCCCTGAACCCTCGCGGCTTGATGATTGGTTTCTGGGCTCACGGCGCCACTCAAAGCACCCACGCCCCGCTTCAGTGCCATTCTTCCCAGAAGTGCACGAGGAGCTGACGAAGTCGTGGGAGGCACCTTTTACTGGCCGGCCCCGATTCCGCATTTCCCCCGCTCTCACTACCCTCAATGACGGGGCGGCCAGGGGCTATATGGCGATTCCCCCAGTGGATAAGGCGCTCGCGGTGCACCTATGCACGCAGAGCGCCGCCACCTGGCGCGGATGCCCTAAGCTCCCGTCCAAGCCCTGTAGGCTCACATCGTCCATGACGGCTAAAGCCTACAGCGCTGCTGGACAAGCCGCCTCTGCCCTGCACGCCATGGCTCTCCTATAGGTCCACCAAGCCAAGGCGCTGAAAAACTGCACAAGGGTAGTTCCGCCCCAGATTTGATGCAGGAACTGTGCTCTGTGACTGACCTCGCTCTTCAAGCGACGAAGGTCACAGCGCGGTCTCTTTGGCAGACGATGGCCACACTAGTGGTCCAGGAGTGCCACCTTTGGCTCAACCTGGTCGAGATGGGCGAGGCCGACAAGACACGATTCCTTGCTGCCCCCATTTCCCAGGCAGGCCTATTCGGCGACACCTTCGAGGACTTTGCCCAGCAGTTCTCGGCGAAGCAGCAGACGTAGGCAATCCGGCACATCCTGCCCTGGCATGGCTCAAGATCCCGCACCCCGTCTGCCCGTCGCCAAGGGCGTCCCCCTGCGGTGACTGCACCGGCTCCGCCGCAGCCCGCCCCTTCGGCCCGGCCCAGGTGTGGAGCCCACCGCAGGAAGCAGACGCCACCCGTCTCATAGCCGGCGCCTAAGAACCCACGGAGGTCCTCAAAGCGCCCCTGAGATGGGCGACCCAGGGACGAGGGAACCCACTTATGTGGAGCTGGTAAAAAGACCACTCCATCCCCCAGTGGAGGGCCGGGCGGAAAATCTTTTGTTGCCTTTTTGTTTGATTTCGCCGCATGCCCAAGTGGCTGTGGTACCCAACAGTTCAGCAAAAGAGCAGCTTCCTTCCTCCCTGGGTCACATACCCGGTGTGTACGGTTGTCACCACGACTACCATCCACGGGTTTTTTCTTGCATGATTGGCGCTCCAGTGGTGGCCTTTCCGCCCCTGAGCGCCCAGCTGTGGCACACAGCCGCCCCCGATGTGGCAGTCTCCACGGGTTATGAGGACAGGCCTCTTCCTCCCCCGTCCCAGGCTGTTCCGGGGGTGGTCACAAGGAGCCAGGTAAGTGCTTCGATGTCCCTAGACTCAGAGACCACGACGTGGTGTGGCACATCGCGCTCCGCCCTGCCGCGAGGCCCCACCTGCCGGTATGTCCGACGATGTTGTCCCCTTGGTCCCCCTCGTGCGGAACTTGGACGCGTGGCTCGTACTTTCCAATCCGTTGCGATGGCTGATCCGGACCATCTGACTCGGCTACGCGGTTCAGTTCACCAGGCGCCCACCCAGGTTCAGCAGTATTCACTTCACCTTGGTCAAGAGTGAAAACGCTGCCACCCTGCGCACAGAGATCACTACCCTCCTACGGAAGGACGCAATAGAACCTGTCCCTCCAGCTGAGATGAAGAAAGGGTTTTACAGCCCCTACTTCATCGTACCGAAAAAAGGCGGTGGGTTGCGCCCAATCTTGGACCTGCGAGTACTGACCGGGCTTTACACAGACTCCCGTTCAAGATGCTGATGCAAAAATGCATTATGCAGATGTGTATCTCGACAACAGGCTAATCCTAGCTCACTCTCGAGACATATTGTGCACACAGGGACCTGGTGCTCTCACACCTCAGCCGACTAGGGCTTCAGGTTAACTGGGAAAAGAGCAAGCTCCTCTTGGTTCAGAGCATCTCTTTTTTCGGTTTGGAGTTGGACTCGGTCTCCTTGACGGCGTGCCTTACGAACGAGCGCGCCCAGTCAGTGCTGGCCTGTTTGAAGGCGTTCAAACAGAAAACAGCGGTTCCACTGAAACTTTTTCAGAGGTTCCTGGGGCATATGGCGTCCTCAGTGGTGGCCACCCTGCTTGGGTTGATGCATGTGAGGCTGCTTCAGCACTGGCTCCAGACTCGAGTCCCGAGATGGGCATGGCGCCACAGGACACATCTCGTGGCCATCACGCCGGTCTTTCACCGTCTTTTCAGTCCTTGGACCAACCTCTCATTTCTGCGAGCTGGTGTTCCTTTAGAACTGGTCTCCAGGCACGTCATGGTCATGACAGATGCCTCCAAAACGGGCTGGGGCACTGTTTGCAACGGGCACGCAGCTGCTGGCCTCTGGACGGGTCCGCAACTGCATTGGCACATCAACTGCCTCGAGTTGTTGGCAATTCTGCTCACACTGCGGAGGTTTCGACCGTTGATCCAGGGCAAGCACGTGTTAATTTGGACAGACAGCACGGCAACGGTAGCATATGTCAACCGCCAAGGTGGTCTGTGCGCTCGTTGTATGTCACAACTGTATGTCTCCTCCTCTGGAGTCAGTAGCACTTCAAGTCACTGCGAGCCACTCACATCCCGGGCAACCTCAACACTACAGCGGACGTGCTGTCATGGCAGGTTACCCTCAGGGGAGAGTGGAGACTCCACCCTCAGGTGGTCCAGCTGATTTGGAGTTGATTTGGACGGGCACAGGTGGACCTGTTCGCCTCCCAAGAATCCTTCCACTGCCCACTCTGGTATGCCCTCACCGAGGCTCCCCTCGGCATAGACGCGCTGGCACATAGCTGGCCCCCTGGCCTACGCAAATATGCATTTCCCCCAGTGAGCCTGCTTGCACAGACCCTGTGCAAGGTCAGGGAGGACGAGGAGCAGGTCATCCTGGTAGCACCCTACTGGCCCACCCAGACATGGTTCTTGGACCTCACGCTCCTCGCGACAGCTCGCCCCTGGTGAATTCCCCCTAGGAAGGACCTCCTTTCTCAGGGACGGGGCACCCTCTGGCATCCACGCCCAGACCTCTGGAATCTCCATGTCTGGCCCCTGAACGGGACATGGAAGACTTAAGCGATCTACCACCCACGGTGGTAGACACGATCACTGTATGCCTGTATGCCTTTAAGTGGCGTCTGTTCGCTAAGTGGTGTTCTTCCAGACACGAAGACCCCCAGAGATGCGCAGACGGATCAGTGCTTTTCTTCCTGCAGGAGAGGTTGGAAGGGAGGCTGTCCCCTTCCACCTTGAAAGTGTACGTTGCCGCCATAGCAGCACACCACGACGCAGTCGACGGTAAGTCCTTAGGGAAGCACGACCTGATCATCAGGTTCCTTAGAGGCACCAGGAGGCTGAATCCCTCCAGACCACGCCTCGTTCCCTCATGGGACCTCTCTGTAGTTCTTCAGGGTCTACAGAGGCCCCCCTTTGAACCTTTGCAGTCAGCCGAGCTTAAGTAACTCTCCTTGAAGACTGCCCTCCTGACTGCGCTCACTTCCATCAAGAGGGTAGGAGACCTGCAAGCATTCTCTGTCAGCAAAACGTGCCTGGAATTCAGTCCGGGTTACACTCACATGATCCTGAGACCCTGACCGGGCTATGTGCCCAAGGTTCCCACCACCCCTTTTAGGGACCAGGTGGTGAACCTGCAAGCGCTTCCCCAGGAGGAGGCAGACCCAGCCCTGTTGTTGCTGTGTCCGGTGCACGCTTTACACATCTATTTGGATCGCACGCAGAGCTTTAGAATCTCTGAGCAGCTCTTTGTCTGCTTTGGTGCACAGCGGAAAGGAAGCGCTGTCTCCAAGCAGAGGATCACCCACTGGCTCATTGACGCCATAACTATGGCATATCTCGGCCAGGACATGCCGCCCCCGGTAGGGCTATGAGCCCATTCTACCAGGGGTGTAGTGGCTTCCTGGGCCTTGGCCAGAGGTGCCTCTCTAACAGACATCTGCAGAGCAACAGGCTGGGAAACACCCAACACCTTTGCACGGTTCTACAACCTCCGGGTGGAGCCGGTTTCATCCCAGGTAGTGGCACGCAACACAAGCGGATAAGCCCGGGATAGCTGGCTGGGTGTATCGCTTGCACATAGCGCCTTCCACCTCCTTTTAAGCTGAAAATGTGTGCCATTAATTCCCAGTAGTGTTCACGAATTTTGTTCCCTGGTTGACTTCCTCCGAGCCCTGTGGCAGTCGAGTTTTTGGAGAGACTCGCTGCCGGTGCTCCGCATGTGGCGGTTCCCTGTAAGGCTAACCCCATGCGATATATATATCTTCTGCTAGTTCGTTTCCCTGTTGGCAAACTGCGTCTTCCTAGGGCAGAGCCCCTCTACCCCAGTCTCCATGTTTGTAGTAACTCCTCCCCCGTTGGGTAGGATCTACCTTGAAGACTCTCCACATTGGGTAGGATCTACCTTGAAGACTCTCCACTCTCCACAAATATCCCCCCCCCCTCTTTGGGCGAGGTGTGGTCTCCGCGGTGTCTTCCCCTTGGGAGGGACACCCCCCGACTAGACCTGGTGGCCCAGTTGGATAATCCCCCTTCTTTTTTTAGGGAGTGGAAAAAGAGAAGGGGAAAAGAGGCCACGACTGGGTTAAGCCTGTCTCTATCTTTTGGGTAGTCGACTTGTCCCCCAAAGGGCCGTTCGACACTCATAACTATGTTGGGGGAGGTTACATGTCGACCTGGTATGCTGGCTATGAGGCACACAGTAGTCTGCCCACCACACACCACCAGTTCACATAACACAGTTCAGCCAATTGTGGCGTTTTGTATAGGGACCCCTAGTGTCACTACATCGACACAACGTTGAGTGAGTGACGGATAGGGAACGTCATGGTTACTTGTGTAACCTCCGTTCCCTGATGGAGGGAACGAGACGTTGTGTCCCTCCTACCACAACGCTGAACTACCCGCTGAAATGGTCGGACCTTATATCGGCTCCTCAGCATAAAACCTGAATGAGTGGTTGCATACCAGCTTCTTTTATACCCGTATGTCCGGGGGAGTGGCATGCAAATACCACTCACCAATTTTCATTGGCCTTTTATCAAAGACCAGAGGTGTCTTGGGCTCCCAAGAGTGACCCCTAGTGTCACTACATCGACACAACGTCTCGTTCCCTCCATCAGGGAACGGAGGTTACACAAGTAACCATGATGTTTTAAAAGCCAAAGAACATCAGTCCTTAATATATTTTGAATACATATTAACTAGATATTTAAGAAATTTTAAGAAAAAGTAATTGATGCTTGATGTCGGAGTTTATCTGACAACTTTCCAAATATTTGCTAAGCCATAGCAAAGGTTTCTTGAGTGGTCTCTTAAGGCCCCGATATACTTCAGGAGAAGTTCTTCTTCATTCAGGGGTAAAAAGAAGTTTGAACCAGCAGAGCAACTGTTTGTGAACATTCAGACACCCGCCACACCGCTGTGGGGGGTGTTTAGAAGTACATTTAAATATGAGGACGCTAAGTAAAACCTAAACTAATGTGACATTAAAATGTGTTATCAGTGACATTATGCCTCATTCTATGAATAGAGTTTACAGTAAAAGAAGTAGTTTTAACCACTCGATGATTATTTAAAGTAATATATACTGTATATACAGTAGAACATTTTTAATTTGTCTTATTTACATTGTGAATTCATGGTGCTAACATGCTATATGCGGCCATAATATGCACCGATTACACTGTTATTGTAATATATGTGGATTCTGATACAACTGCAGAAATTGGTGTGTAAAAGACTAATAATGGGAAAATACAGATGCAAGAATGGTGATAGAGGCATATGTTTCTTTGGGCAGATGTGTGAATGGCTTTTACTGCAGATGGCACATGAGTGAATGGGCACTTGAGAGTATTTGAGTAGATTTGATTCCTTTTGTAGACTACATTAAACACACACAAAAATCGCATGACATGTTCTTGTTCTCGCCAGTGTGTTCACTTTGAATACTGACTGAACAACATAAACAAAGTAGTGGGTGGAGCTTCAGGTCACACCTACTGATGACGTGGACCAATGGCAGCAAGAAGATGTTTAGCAGCTGGTTAGAAGTTTTCCTAAATGTTTGCCCAGACAAGCTGTTCCGAACCACAGAAACAAATGCAAAAACACCTTATTTTTGACCAGATTTGGTTCTGAATGATGTCACACCCTTTCGTTCTACAATTTTATATGAAGTAGGCTATATCTGGGCCTTAAAGGTGTTGCTAGGTGGTTACTACTACTAGGGTGTTCTGTGTGATTTCTAGATGGTAGCTTTCTGGTCCAAGTAAAATGAGCCCAACCCAAGTTAAATTATATTCTGGTCTCTAGATTTAACCCTACTTTGAAGTTTATCTAACTTTTAGAGTTGAAAGTTTTTGTCTGCCAGGCAAAAATAGTCTGATATTTTAGAAAAGTGACAGCACACCTTTCCTCAACAAGCCACATAATTTGAGAGATCATTCATGTCTGTAGCAAAAACTATGGGACAAGTTACACGCCAAAGTTTAATACTTAAGGCCAGTTTATACTTCTGTGTCAAACCTACAACGTAGGCTCTGCGTAGCGGCCAACGCTTTGGTTTGCATTTATAGGTATGCGTTAGTGTGTCTGCGTTGTTTTGTGATTAAACAGCCAAAATGCTATTGTATTGAGAGAAAATGCCTTATTTTCTGAAATAACTGTACATTTAATAAATAAATAGTAGGCAATGCAATGGTATTCATTAATTATAGTATTTATTGAATTATTGAAACAATAAAAACAAGTTCATTAAAGTATGTATTACGGTACATATTATTTATTTTATACTGTATGTTGTCTGCAATGCAGAGAGACAATAAATCAGGCATGTACTGTAGGATTGCTTCTGACTCTCTTAAATAATAATAAATAAATAATGTGACATACTTTGATGCTCTGTGCTGAAAAAACAATCAAATTAATCAATAAATGCTTGCTTGTCGTTTTAAAGCTTAAACTCTTTACTATGCATTTAGGCAAAATAATCAACTCTAAACAAGTTACTTTTTAATCTGCTGACAAACTAGAAGTGTTCTGTTTTCATAATTTATGAGAAAAAATTTGGGCGGATTTTCTCCCCTTTTCTCCCCAATTTGGAATGCCCAATTCCTAATGCGCTCTAAGTCCTCGTGGTGGCGTAGTGACTCGCCTCAATCCGGGTGGCGGAGGACGAATCTCAGTTAACTCTGCGTCTGAGACTGTCAATCCACGCATTTTATCACGTGGCTTGTTGAGCGCATTACTGTGGAGACATAGCACATGTGGAGGCTTCACGCTATTCTCCGTGGCATCCACACACCCCACCGAGAGCGAGAACCACATTATAGCGACCATGAGGAGGTTACCCCATGTGACTCTACCCTCCCTAGCAACGGGGCCAATTTGGTTGCTTAGGAAACCTGGCTGGAGCCACTCAGCACACCCTGGATTCAACCTCGCGCAACTCCAGGGGTGTTATCAGCGTCTTTACACGCTGAGCTACCCAGGCCCATGAAAAATGATTATTTACATATAGCAACATATAGCTACGCTGATATTTTTGTAAATACATATAAGTAGCTATCTAAAACCCATATGATTGCTTGACCAACACAACATGGTTGTTGTTTTAAAGCTTATAAGCTGGACTTTACAATGCATATAGGCAATATAACCAACTCTAAGCAGGTGCTTATTTAATCTGCTGACAAACCAGAAGTGTAACGTTTTCCTAACTTACACATTGTCCAAACACAATGTGACACGATCACTGATCGGTGGATATAGACACATAGATATAGTAATCTTGGAGAAAATGCGCTGCTCCCGCAGATAATTTCTTATCATGCTGGGGCGGTCTCTGATAACACAGCGGACTAATCACATTCTCTTATCACACTCTTGTCATTTGTGTCGACGCAACACGACGCGCAGTTACATTTTGAAGAGGTGCATGTCAGGCTACGCCGTTACCACCATAGCTATGTGTAGCTTATGGCGTAAGTTCGACTCAGAAGTACAAATCAGCCTTCATGGTTAAGGGTTTGATCGAATGCTGTTCTGTGTTTTTTTTTTTTTTGGGCTTAATGTTCCTCTTCCTGAATATTACAATTAATTGACTTTGTGTCCTTTAAATCTAGATAAGTGGGATGCTTGTATTTTTTCAGTCATTCATGATGATAAAATAGTGGTGACCTTTACTACAAGTTCAGCGTCAGATAGATACACCATCATACTGAGAAAGGGAAATCATATACTACACACGGAGGACATAAATGGGGTAAAGTAGGTTTTTCATCACCATTTTCTTACATGCTAAATGAATTGAAAGGACATGCACAGACTGCATACACATCAACTCGCGTCTTCTGTTTCACATCAGTTTCTCTTCCTAATATTTGTTTGTGTTTGTCCTGCAGGGAGGAAAATTGGAAAATCATACAGTGGAAATGAAATATCCGGGCACCTGTGAATATCTTTCGATATCGGTGACTATTAAATGGATTCTGAATCTGATTTCTGATGTCTGTGCTATATGACCTCAATAAGTCATGCTTAATTCAAATTCATAGTAACATGGTAACAAATTCATGATTCCAAAATTTCATTGGAAATTTCTGAATGCCTTTACAAGTTCTTTGAAATGTAAAATGTTCAGCAGTATCAATTAATTTAATTTAATTAATTAATTAATTTTAATTAATTAATTAATTAATTAATTTTCTTTATTTATCACACATTATACATTTGCACATATACAGTGAAATTCTTCTTTTTCACATATCCCAGCTAGGCTGGGGTCAGAGTGCAGGGTCAGCCATGATACGGCGCCCCTGGAGCAGAGAGGGTCAAGGGCCTTGCTCAAGGGCCCAACAGTGGCATCTTGGCAGTGCTGGGGCTTGAACCCCCGTCCTTCTGATCAGTAACCCAGAGCCTTAACTGCTATAATATAATATAATAATATTATATTATATTATAATGTAATAATTACAAGCTGTAATTCTGACCATTTGCACTGCAAATGTTTTTTTTTCCTAATCAGAATTTTGTATTGCTGTCCAGGAAAATATTGGTTACACTTTGCATTAATGTACCCTTATGATGTTAAGGGTTTATAAAGGGGTTCATTAATGACTAATAATTAATTTACAAATGCTTTATAAATGATTGAAATGCCATTTTTCCAGTCCTTCTTTAATCATTCCATACTTTAACACACTAATAAAATTGGTTTTAAATGACAGATAATACCATACTTTCCACACTGTGGCGACGGATGTGCTTCAGTTCATCACAAAGTGAACTGTTCGAGTGAGTATCTTAAAATTCATCTTCTCAATCCTCAATTACCAAATGGTTCAGAACAGGACAATGGTTATTAAAGCAATAGCAGAATGTACACAGAATGATCCACTTTCATTACAAAAGACTTAATTTAACACAATACTGTAATTGTATCTGTTAGTTTTCTTTCTTCTTAGTGTTCTTGTAATTATTCTGCTGTTTCTAGCTGGGAGTCTATGGCAGCCCATAGAACCATTTGGTAAAAAGTTGTGATATTTGGCACACTGATAAGGGAGAGTCTGAACATTGCTGGTGTCAAATTTGGAGTGTCTACCTTAAACCCTCTACCGCTGCCAACAGCTCAAATTTGAATTTTACAGTGTTCATAATAACTTTTGAACTGTAAGGAACCATTTTTCCCTCTGATTCCTTGGATATTGCCGATTCGAATGCATGGCATGATTAAAATGTTTGCTCGACTAGATTTTACGGCATTTAGAATTTTGTGGAAAGCCTACTTTTTCGAACTCCCCCATAGGGTGTATGTCCAATTCGCAAAAAATGTGGCATGTATCATCTAGGGACATGCTTGACAAAAAGTTATTCACATATATATATATATATATATATATATATATACACACACACACACACACACACACACACACACAGGTGGCCAAAAGTTTGGAATAATGTACAGATTTTGCTCTTATGGAAAGAAATTGGTACTTTTATTCACCAAAGAGGCATTCAACTGATCACAATGTATAGCCAGGACATTAATAACGTGCAAAATTACTATAACGATTTGAAAAAAAAAAAATAATATTCTTCTTAAACTACTTCAAAGAGTTCTCATCATGTTCATGTGGAAAATGGCCTGAGGGTAAAAACTGTTCTTGTGCCTGGATTTCCTGGCACTCAGTGCTCTTTGTATTTTGCAGTTCACGGGTGAGGTTAGCTTTATTAAAATCTCCCAGAATAATGATAAGAGAGTCCGGGTGTTGTTGCTCCATATCTGTGATGTGATCAGCCAGCTGTGGCGGGATGTACACACTCACCAGAATAAAGGAGGAAAACTCCCGCAGAGAGTAGAAAGGCTTACAGTTGATGAAGAGTGCCTCTCAATTAGGACAACACATCTTCTTCAATGCAGTTACATCTGTGCACCAACTTTAGTTGATGTATAAGTATGTTCCACCGCCTCTCATTTTCCCCGATAACTCCGTGATGGTATCCGCTCTGAACAGCTGAAAGCTTGGCAGATTAACGCAGTGTCCGGGATGGCTTCACTCAGCCAGGTTTCCATGAAACACAGAGCAGCGGCATTAGAAAAGTCCTTATTTGTTTGAATGAGCAGAAGCAGTTTGTCTGTTTTGTTGGTGAGGGAGACATTCACCAGAATACTCGGCAGTGGAGTCCTAAAGCTGCGTTGACGAAGCTTCACAAGCGTGCTGGCTCGCTTCCCTCATGTACGTCTTTTGGATCGCTTGTAGAACACCGCTGTGCCTCCAACTAAGATGTCTAATAAAATGTCAGAATAATCAAACACCGGCAAAAAATTATCAGGTATGCTCTGCCGAATATTCAGCAGTTCATCCCTGGTGAAACTGATCGGGAAAGAGTGACAACAAAACATGACAAACAAACAAAAGTAACAAAAACGCTAGAGAGCTCCACACTGAAGCAGCCATCTGTAGCACCATCTTTCTAGATTTTTATTTTCTAAATTTATGTTAGCACTTTTACTTCTACTTGAGTAATTTTTTTTTTTTTAAGTAATTGTACTTTTACTTGAGTACAGTTTTTGACTATCCACCTCTGCTCATTAATGTCATACAATGGCAGTTTATGGTGACCACCTGTCCAAGCTTCAAAAGGTCTCAAAAGCATAATTCAGGAGTCTAATAAATTATTCCATGTGACTCATGCCTTGTTCTGAAGGCATTTGATCAGGCAAGAAACAAACCGAAATCTAATATACTATTTACTGAAAATCTTCACCGACCGTTACTCTTCTGTACACGTTCATGAGTGTGCACAAGATTAACAGAATACACAGCCCCTGCTTGTGAAATGGGACGTTCAAGTGAAAACTTGTCATGTTTTAGATAAACAAAACTGCCACAGCGATAGTAACAACAGAACACAACACAGCTGCACACAAACCAGAACTTACAAAACATGTCTGAAGAGTTTGATGTCAAAGAGGAGATGCATTTCTATGCCCAGCCTTATTTGTTTGAAAAGGAGTACTAGGAGTATTGTGGTGTGTGTTGGAAGTTCATTGCTGAGCCTACTGAAGAAGCACTAGTGACTCGTACAAAAGATGAGTTGTTGCAGCTTGCTGTACATTATGAATTAGTTTTGACTAGTCAAGAAAAGAAATTGAAAGAGACTCTGGCTGTGTCTCGTTTGGAAGGATGCATCCTACGGAGGTTGTGTCCTTTGAAGGCTGCAGTAAACCGAGTGTCATCCTTTAAACAAGTCTTGTTTAAACGAGATGGCCTTCGTAGGACGAACGGAAATGGAACGTAACATGGTTGCTATGACAGCACACCACTCTTTAACAAGCGTGAGTGCTTTGATTGAGAAGAGAACTAAGTCCCTCTGGAAGGGAATGCATGAGGTACATTTTAGGAAAGTTATAATGATGTAGAGAGAAAAGAAAATAGATTTTACTGGTGTACTTTTAGTCTAATACTTCAATTATAATAAAATAGTCTAATACTTTTAGTCTAATACTTTATGCTCTTACTTTTGCTTGGCCAAAACATTTTTGGATTTTGTTGTTACAGTGTGCTCTGATGGGAAAAGCTCAAGTGGTGTGTTCAGCGCTCACTGATGAACTGATGAATAATTAAAAGGATTTTAAATATGCTATCTTACTGCTAACGAATTGGTGCCTGATGCCTAATGACAAAAATGTCGGGGTTATCGTAAACTGGAAAGGGAGACTTAATGTATGTAGAATTTGCAAGAGGGAAGGAACGTAAGTTTACCCACTGGAGTTCTTCACAAAAAAGTGACTATGTTTGAACAACTTAAACAACTCATCCTTTTAGAAGAATTGAAAAGTTGTGTTCCAGATACTGTAACCAGTTATTTAAATGAGCAAAAAGTGCAAACGTTGACTAACGCAGCCATATTGGCTAATACATTTTCTCTCACTCATGGAAGTCCCAGTTGGAAAAAAGATTCTTGTGACCACGATAAAAAGATCTTCAGTGGTTGGTGGAAGTCTGAAGAGGCAGGACAGATCTTAAGGCTAGTTTTGCCACCTACAAACCAAAGTCACTTACCTGATATAAAGTCCAAAATAGTCTGTTTATATTATAAGAAGCCCAGACACAAGATTTCTGAATGCTCCCTCATTAAAAAAGGGAAGATTGCTAAGCCAGCGGGGCTGGTTACTTCCACTTCATTAGTGGATGGCGTTTCTGAAAGTTTAATTAGAGGATTAGAGACTACTAATGTTACTGTAGAATGGGTAGATTGTGGTGGCCAAAATGAGTACTCTCCTTTATTACCATAGGAGCTGGTGTCTATATCTGGGCAGAATGAGAACAGATCGGTGGGCATACTGAGGAATACAGGAGCTGCTCAATCTTTTCTGTTAGATGGGATTTTACCTGTTTTTTGGGATTTTTTAAAATGGGCTTTGTAGATGTTCCTTTACATAGAGTCCATCTCTCCTCTGAACTTGTGTCAGGTGATTTTATCGTCGGAGTATACTCCTCTACCTGTGACTGGTGTTAATATTGTTTTAGGGAACGATCTAGCTGTGGGGTAAAGTTTGGGGTCAATGTGCTGTTCCACCACCTTTTGGAATGTCTGTGTTTTTGATGTTTGAAATTCCAAATGTCTGCTGCCAGAGGTTTCCCCATGTATTCCCTGTCTGTGTCATTACATGAGCTAAAGCTAAACAGCTAATCACAGGTAGAGTTAGTGATACCATAAGTCTTCCTGGGGATGAAGGGGAGGTACCAGAAGGTACATGTTTGCCAGCTTTGCCTATACAGGTAGAGAAGAAGAGTACATTACCAGGGTTTCAGAAACCTGAGGGCAGTATAGATGGGTGACTTCACTGTGGTAGGTTGTCCTAAAGAGTATGTTGCCCCCAAAGCTAGTAAGGCTAAAAGTGCTGTGTTAAAGGATGACATTGACACTGATAGTAAGTTGGAAATCAATGAGGATAGTTCTTTGTCCACCATTTTCAGTCTCAGTGGAGGAATTGTTTCAAGAGCAATTGGCCGACGATAGTCTTAGAAATCTATTCTCATTTGTGGATTCGAGAGGCAAGATGGAGGTGCAGTTTATTTCTTACACAAAGGGGTGT
The DNA here is from genome assembly GCF_019703515.2 of Myxocyprinus asiaticus. Lineage (NCBI taxonomy): Eukaryota > Metazoa > Chordata > Actinopteri > Cypriniformes > Catostomidae > Myxocyprinus > Myxocyprinus asiaticus. The sequence continues at coordinate 45,643,720 of NC_059367.1, forward strand.
TATATAGAAGGTGGGTTTTGAGAAAGATTAATTTTCCCACATTCATGTTGAAAAGTTCCTCACAAATGTAAAAAATGCAGTGATAAAATTGGCTTGTGATGGGATATCTGCAGTGGCGATTTCTCAGGGCCAGCAAAGCCTTCTCTGCTGGACTAACATGCCAAATAAATAAGTATTTTTCATCCTTTCATTCTCAATCACCTTTTTGCCTATGTATTTTTAATTGCTTTCCACTCTTAATTAATCTACAAACAAACAGATGCAGGGGCATGATGTCACACAATGTCAACACATAAGGAGATGTACAAAGTAAGTGATAAACATTCACTTTATTAAGTAATATCGATAAATGAGTTTGTTTCCACATTACATGATATTAAAGCTTATTTAACAAACGCCTGCAGAAACAGGTGTATAAAACATGGTAAATTATAATCTCTTTTGATAATCATACACCTGTAGCACAAATGCTAGCGCTGCAGCATTGTTTATCAGTTGGGTTGCTAGGAGACATCTCTAATCAGAGTCTGACCCCTGCTAAGCTAACGGGAGCATTGCAGTTCCGAATGTCGGGGAATGGAATGCATTTATGGTCGGAGATATCAAGTAGAAATATCCCACGTCCAACTTGAATGGAACGCAGCATAACCGTGTACCCTGAAGAAACAAAATTTATTGCTAGGAACATTTAAATCACAAATATTATTAGATAGATTTTTCCAGGTATTATAGACCTCCTTGGTAGATTCATATGAAAAATTATGATTTTTGAATGTCTGTTTGGGAGATGTTCATTTCACAAAACCGTCATGCTGCAGTTAAAATTAGGCTTGCTTGAGCATTAAGTGTCATTTCAAGTTCTGGCTTTCATACGTGGACATGTTTTTAAAATGTCAATTGGTATTACTAGTTAGCTGTGACATAATGTATGATGCCCAAATGCATAGGGTGTCTTATTCATTGTGAAACTGTGTTTTCTTAATGGCATGAATCACACTGAAGGCCTAGACTTTAAATGCACGGCCCGCCACTGGATATCTAGTCACACTGCTGTCAAGAAAATGTAGAAAAGAGTGCTGCATAGGTTTTGTTAGCCTAGGGTGAAGCGTGATGTAGCATGCTATATTCAGACTTGCCATGTCTATTAGCTTACAGGTAAACCCAAACAAAAGGTGCCAGTTGCCCCTCTTCAGCCAATTCTAGTTGTGTCAAATCCTTTTGAACATCTATTGATTGATAGTGTGGATCTACTAGCTCGTTCAAAAGCTGGGAATTGTTTTTTGTTAACTATAATGTGCCAGACTACTTGCTACCCAGCAGAATATCCTGTAAGATCTATCACCAGTAAGAGTGTTCTTAAAGTTTTGATGACATTCATGTCCATCTTTGGCATTCCCAAGGTAGTACAAACTGATCAGGGGACAACATTTATGTGCAGACAATTTGGCAAAGCTCTACGACAATTGAAAAAACAATTAAAAACCAAAACATAAAGTACAAACCATCCCCAAAGTCTAGGTGGTATTGAATGTTTTCAAGAGATGTTGAAATCACTTTTGAGCTTGTGTTGTGTGGAGAAGGGTTCTGATTGGGAGGAGAGACTTCCTTGGTTGCTTCTAGGGATTTGTGAGGTTACCCAGGAAAGCCTAGGATTTAACCCAAATGAGCTCGTATTTGGTCACAATGTTTGGTGACCTATGGCTGTCTTGGCTGACAATAGAAAGCCCCTAAACCCCCAGAGAATGTACTCAATTATGTGAGTGGTTTTCGCTATCTTTTGAATGAGGCCCTGATACTTTGCAATATATGGTCATGCCCTTTGGGGTCTGCAATGCCCCAGCCACATTTCAAAGTATTGTTAATTGGGTGCTTTCAGGTTCACATGGTTGCAATGCATACCTAGATGACGCTGTCTTGAACAGTTCCACCTGGTCAGAACATTTGGACTGTATTAAATAACTGTTTAATCAATGAGTTAATGCAAATCTAACTATTAACCTCCCTAAGTGTGAATTTGGGAAAGCTACTGTGACCAATCTTGGTAAGGTTGTGGGGAGTTGAAAATACAGGCCAGTGGACGCAAAGGTTGAGGGCGTTACATTTATTTCCAGTTCCAAAAAATCATCAGGAATTGTATAGATTTTTGGGCATGGTAGGTTATTATTGTGTATTTTGCCACATTCTTGCTACCATAGTTGTACCATTAACAGATCTCTTAAGCCCAACAGTTCCTGTGGTCTTCTTCAAGAGGCTTTTGTGGGGGTTAAAACCTTGTTGGCAAATGCACTAGTGTTAACTGCCCTGAATTTTAATAGGCCATTTCATCTTGCTGTAGATGCCAGTGACTATGGACTTGCTGCATGATTAATTAAATGAAATGTACCTTTAGCATACCAATGTTGCTTTTAATAGCTAGTTGTTAACAGCAAGAAAGTCTTAAAAAGAAACTGCTTTGAAAGAATGAAAATTTAAGTTTATACAAGGATACTTTATAAGTCAAATTTATTTTTGCGTACTATGAAAAAAAGGAGGATCTGTTTTCTAATCAGGTGCACAGTAAACTGTAAAAACCTGCTGGGCATTATTATTTGCCTGCTGCACCTCTGACAGTGCCTTCAGTCCAGCTGCGGGGTCATCAGCTGGTAGCCACCCATCATAGATGTTTAGCCTCATAAATCCAGGAACATCTGCTGATGGTGAGGCAGTGGTCAGGGACATCTTCCTGCAACGCCCCCGGCTGGACACGAAATATTTTCCATTTCCTCTCATTCTTGCCTTCCCATCAAGACCTTTGTCCCTTACAGGTCATAGCATGAAGACAAGGTTTAATACCCCTGAGAAATTCTACCCAATGTCCCATGGCCCATCTGCTGCCCATACGACACCATACCCATTGTGCATCACATAACCTCCCATGTGACCACACATGCCAACCTTGTGGCTGAGGCGATGCTAGCCCCACTGGCATCGTTAATGAGCGCTCAGTGCCCCCGCTTCCGTATGGCATAACCTCCTATATGACCATACGTGCCAACCCAGTGGCTAAGGCTGTACTAGCCCACCGTACTAGCTAAGTGCCACCGGCTCAATATGGCATACTACACCACACAACTCTGCATGCCAACTTCTCCAATAACCCTAGCTAGCATACTAGACACACACATTCTAATTGTACCACACATTATCTTAAACATCACAAATGTTCCCTATCCCTACTTTCTACCTACTGCTTTTCTCACTTCTGCACACCCACCTTTTTGTCCTTCCTCCTTAACCGTAGCCAGAAGTTCCCTTTCCTGGCTTCAATTTCCTTCAAAGTCTTTAAAATGTATAAAATATAACTGCAAGTGGCAGTTTTCAGGGTCAAAGCAGGATTGGAAAATAGGCAAAATTTGGCCTAAATTGCCAGTTTGAAAGAACAGATCCTTTAAATGCTTTGGATACATTTGAATAGATTTGTTGGAACAGTTTGGAGTATTGTACTAAGTTATAGCACCCCCTAGCATTGTCAAGTTAAATGATTTTCATTTGTATGGCACTTATCACAACATACATAGTTTCAAAGCAGCTTTTCAGAAAATTATACTGTAACAGAAAATGAAGCTGTAATGCCTTTAATGTCTTAGAGTCATAATTGTGCGGTTTGGTGAAAACGTGATTGCAGATTATGCCTTATATATATGTTAAATGCTTGATTCTGATTGGTTCACGGACATTCTAAAGTGTTATTATTTTTCAAGGAAATGCACGGCTATAAAGTAGTTCCAGGTCTTGACCACATAACGGTTCCATATCACTTCGCCAAATTATTTAAGTTATTTCAAAGAGCCCTCCAGGCCAGCACAACATAATAACCAGTTAAAACAAAGACATTGGTTAAAGTAAATCGGTTAAGAACATGGTCTAAAATATCCTACATTTATTTCATTTTCGGTTAAAAAGAGCCCTCGTGCTCCCTCGTCTCCCCTGCACACATACATACACACACACACACACACGCACGCTAACACAGTACACAAACATGCTCACACACACACACAAACACACACACACACACTAGATTCGAGTTGCGACCAACAAATAGAGCCGCACCCTGTGTTTCAATGTATTTCGCCCTAATCAGCCACACATAGCTATAGTAGAAATTTATAGTAGACTTTTCTGTTGAAGCAAAGAATTGTGGGTTGTGAGTGCCCACGAAGGATACACCTCATGCATCCTCCGAATTCCCATGAAAGAGGGTCACATTCGAAGGCTGCATTCGAAGTGTCCTACTCGCTTTTATGAAACGAGACAGCCTCGATGACGTATGCGGCTGAGAAATGCGACCTCCGGAGGACGCAGCCTTCCAAATGAGACACAACCAGAGTCAGCGCACTATTGCATCTCAGTGGGGATAAAAAAAAGTTAAGGTTTATAATGGTGTAGGTTCTACTGGTTGTTTAGGACAGTGTTACTATCAGAAATAATTAATAATTATTTCTTTAGTTATTAATTAATATTTAAATTAAATAATAGAATCTAACTCATTAAAGCCTCATACGGGGCACCAGTAAATAGTGCGCTACATTCAGGAGCGAGTTTGGTTATTAGCAATAATTAATAATTATCAAAGATAATTATCAATTATTAAAATCAATAGAACATTGATTTGAATCAATGTTAGCTCTTTTAATCCTTCACATCAACAAAGATAACCATCAAATTAAATAGAATATTAATTATTATCAAAGATAATCATTAATTATAAAAATCAATGGAACATTGATTAGAATTAACACTAGCTTATTGATCCTTCAAATTCAACAATCATCAAAGATAATTATCAATTATCAAAATCAATAGAATATTAATAAGTATTAATATCACCAGGGCACCACCCTGGAATCATGGACTAATAACCAGACAGTGTAACAGTCTCAATATTAGATTCCTCTCTTAAGAAAATCGAAATTCAAAAGGAAACAGTGAAGGTTTGAATCCGAGCACTGACATCTCCTGTCAGCATTTGGCACCGGTGTATGCAAAACAAACCAAAACACTTCTCTTTGAAATATAACAAAGTTTATTTATGCAATAATTTCAATTAATAATCAATACAATGCAGTCAATAAACTTCCGACTTACAACAACAAACTAAACAGTGACATGATTAGATATGGTAACCAAAATAAGCCTATAACACATGAGAGGATGGTAGGTGTGTGTGTGTGTGTGTGTGTAAGGTGTGACGTGCACAAAATGGCGGACGTGACTCTCATGGAGAGTATGTCACACAAGATTTCAGGCCAGAGAATATGGCCGCGAATGTGGGCAGAGAAGCCGGTTAATGGCGTCTGCCCGTTTACCGCGTGTCTCCGCTTGTACGATAACTTAGGGACAAAGCTGAGCTTTATCACGAAGTTATCTACAAGCCAAAAGTGTGTGTGAGAATGTTTGTGAGAGGTCGCGTGTGTAAACTGTTAGTTTATCACTCAGAGACGCGGTGGACGGCTCGTAAACCGTCCCGTGGTCTTTGGTTCTTTAATGGATAAACTCAGTTTGCCGGTCTCACCCGCGATGGCGGAAATACACAACAGTCCAATGTGGTTGGACTACAACACAGCAGATCTCATTCGTGATAACAGTACATTACAGTAATACCTTGAGTATTATTAGCAGCAATGAGCGGATTCGGCAGTCCGTAAACTGTACAAGCAACAATCTTGATACAAAAGAATAACACACTATAATATTCTATCTCTGCCCAGACGTAAACTTATTACTCGAATCGTATGAGGATGCAGATTGAATGTGTGTACATCCGTCCTTTAACTCCGACTCGGTTCCTCGAGGCTCGGGTGATGACGGGAGGCCGTTTCCTCGATCTGTCGGCGGGCGTTACGGCTGCTGATTCTCGGCGGGTTGGCGGAGAAATCAGCATCGTTGACTTGATTGAAGAGGGAAGAGAAATCTTTTTCTCTTCACTTATGCAGGCAAACGGATGAAGATGCGGATTGCTTGGCGGTCTCCTTTGGATCCTTTAGAGTGTTCGGTGGAACACAGAGTAATCTCAACTCATCCAGCAAGATGGAGATTGTATGGCCACAGTTTCAAGTCAAATGTTACTTCCTTGTGCCACAAGGCTACACCTGAGAGTTATTTCTACTCCCGATGACATCATGGTTGAGGGCCGTTCTGTTGTGTGCCTCATCCAATAGGAGTTGAGAGTTCGATCCTTTAGTGAGCAAGGCTTCATGGGATTTGTAGTCTGTTTTGGACTCTCTTTGTTTGATTTTGGTGCAGTTTTTATCAGTAAGATTTATGACTGTTTGTGGGCCTCAGTCAGGTTTTACGACTGTGTTAGGCCTGCCTTTGTCTTTTGTCTGAATACATGAGGCCCAACAACGGGTAATATGGCGACACACATCTTGGCGATTTTGAAGCGATATTACTTTTGATGAGAGCTGCAACAAAAAAGGTAATCCCAGATGCGATCTCTCTCATTTTCTGAGTTTCTCTCTTTCGATCCATCAAAAACAAACTCACACACACATGCACAAATGCACTACCTTATTACTCCAGTATGTCCTCAAGTAAAGCAGTGCAGGCCTCTGTTGCTAGTTCTAACGTGACGTTTTTGAATTAGCAACGAAGGCTCGGACTGTATTAAAGCAAGATGCTGAATCCGTGGCGGAAGAAAGTAGTTCCACTCATAAGAGCATTTTAGGGACGAAAACCAGAAAATGCCTTGAGATAAAACCCTGAATGATGTCTTAATGTGTGGTAACCATGGTATAAGCAGAATAATTGACTCCAGCCCGTTGAATTGTTGAAAAATAATGCACACCTATTACCACCTCGGCTGTGCATTATTTTTCAACAATTCAGCGGTCCGTCATCAATTATTCCTTATACATACATATATATCAGTGGCGGCTGGTAGAACATTTTCTAAGTAGGGCTGTACCACATACAACAATTTCAGTATGATTTAATGCAAAACAGTGAAAGTTAAAGAAAACGTTTAAGAAAAACAGTTAAAGGGATAGTTCACCCAAAAATGACAATTCTGTCATCATTCACTCACCCTCATGTTGTTCCAAACCTGTATGACTTTCTGTCTTCTGTGGAACACAAAAGAAGATATTTTGAAGTATGTTGGTAACCAAACTACATTGGTGCCCATTGACTTCCATTATATGGAGAAAAAAAACAAAACATTGAGACATTTCTCAAAATATCTTCTTTTGTGTTTTACAGGTTTGGAACAACATGAGGGTGAGTGAATGATGACAGAATTGTCATTTTTGGGTGAACTGTCCCTTTAAGAGAAGGGAGTATTCAAAATAATAAACAATCTTGTAAATGTCAACTGACCTCTTACACATGGAATTAATTGAGATTTATTTTAAAATGTCAACTATACACAAAAACACCACACTGGGGCTCAACATGAACAAATGTACACTACCAGTCAGTGTTTGAGTACATCTCCTTGACACCTGGTTATTCATTAAACAGCTATGAGGAATTAATTTACCGGTTTCAATTAAATGGTGATGCCTCCATGACCAAGTTAAACAAATGAGACTGAGGACAACTATGTACAAGAAAACTCAATGTGGTGAAAAAACCTGCATGTTTTCCTGACAGCTTATTTGTACAGGAATTTGCTCTTCTCTCCTTCTGAGTGGCAAACTTCTTGGTGACATTCTTATTGAAGTCAGGAATGTTCCTGACAAGTTTCTTCTCCATGGAAAGCATAGCCAGAGCATTAAGGCGATCCTGTTTCATAGTGTTTCTCAGGAAGGTCTTGATCCTCTTCAAAGTAGAGAAGCACCTCTCTGATTCTGCTGTTGTCATGGGTGTGATGATAAAGATCTTGAGAAGACTGACAGTCTCTGAGAAAGTACTCTGAAGATTGTTCTCCATGAAAAACTGGCACAGAGGCACTGCACCACTGCTAGCCTTGAACTCACTGTTCTCATAGATGAGGGACAGTTCTGTTTTGAGCTTGGCTGTTGTTTCAAACGCTGCATCAGGGAACTTCACACTCTTACCATGTGTAAGAGGTCAGTTGACATTTATAAGATTGTTTATTATTTTGAATACTCCCTTCTCTTAAAGGGACAGTTCACCCAAAAATGACAATTCTGTCATCATTCACTCACCCTCATGTTGTTCCAAACCTGTAAAACACAAAAGAAGATATTTTGAGAAATGTCTCAATGTTTTTTTTTTTTCCCTCCAATATAATGGCAGTAAATGGGCACCAATGTGGTTTGGTTACCAACATACTTCAAAATATCTTCTTTTGTGTTCCACAGAAGAAAGAAAGTCATACAGGTTTGGAGCAACATGAGGGTGAGTGAATGATGACACAATTATCATTTTTGGGTGAACTATCCCTTTAACTGTTTTTCTGTGCTGGTGAGGTGCTGAGTGATGGAGAACCGCTCCTTGGCATGCATCAGTATGGTGTCACATACCTGTAAAATATACATCATCAGCTTAAATTTACAATAAAGCTATTTTGATGAAAGTGATTCTGACTGAACACATGCCTATGTCCAAGTCAGTTATATGATTACTAAGGTTTTAACACCAGTATTCTTAATTGCACTTTACAGTATGTTTACTTCTCCTGATCTTTAACTTGCTATTGGTTTCCCCAACAAAACAAGGTCTACAGGGGCATGTCAATAAATAAACCACCTATTTTCTGTTACATGTGAGGATGCCTTATACACTGAATTCCTTTCCTATGTGTGTGGATGACAAAAAATCATCATGCTGCTTGTGACTGCTCTGTCATAAACCTGGAATCTACGGAGTGAACAAAAATATGAATGCAAATTTAAATTGCAGACAGCCTGCTGCATCATTTGACCGAAGTCAGCTGTGGTAATATGCCATCCTGTGTCTGTTTCATTTTTTATTTTATTTTTTTTACCTCTAGCCAGCCTCTGTTGTTCTCCTGGTCCCAGCATCCTCCATCAATTTATGGGCTGGTGCTGTTGGTCAGATGCACTGTCCCCACACAATCTCGTCATGCCCACGCAAAGCCAACTCAAAAGCCCCGCAGGACTTCACACAATCGATTATTGTGGATAAAATGTGCCTGTTTTTATCCACCTCCTCATTGTGTTTCCTCATTGCAATCCTGTGGCCGTCATTGAGCTGCATAACGATGTTCACTCTTCCCAATATGGCTAGCTTGACAGAATTATCCATGTGTGCCCTGGTGTTCTCGTGTTTCCTTACTTTCTCGACAGGTGCTTCATATCTCTCACTCCCATTGCTGTCCATGCTGGATCCGTCCCCTTGTTTTAAAATGCAAGCACAGAAAGCAAAATTATGCATTAGCATAACCGCACCCACATAGCAAGGCCTTTTTGGTGTATCAACTATGAGAGAAGCCTCGCATTTACGACTTCCCTTTTTCGCTAGCCTGCTGTCTGATTGCGAGGTCAGTTTGATCTGGGCCCAGCTCTTTCACCTCTAGTTTTTCCACCAAAGTTCTCCTCTCAAACAGACTTTGGAAGAGAGATTTTAGGGTTAGGGAGAGTTAGGGTTGAGTCTGGAAGCAGTGATAATTGCGCTTGCCATTGTCATGTCATAGCGTCCTCTATTGGCCAGCCTCCACTGATATATACAGTATATATATTTAAGATGATGGTAAGAGCAATTCACTTGTAACTTTGATAAGTGAAATCTCTGTATTATGATGGGGCCTGAATCCTGACTGAAATTCTTTACATATACATACAGTGCATCCGCAAAGTATTCACAGTGCTTCACTTTTTCCACATTTTGTTATGATACAGCCTTATTCCAAAATGGATTAAATTCATTATTTTCCTCAAAATTCTACAAACAATACCCCATAACGTGAAAGAAGTTGTTTGAAATCTTTGCAAATGTATTAAAAATAAAAAACGAAAAAAAATCACATTTACATAAGTAGTCACAGCCTTTGCTCAGTACTTTGTTGAAGCACCTTTAGCACCAATTACAGCCTCAAGTCTTTTTGAGGTTGGACAGGGAGTGTCGGTGCACAGCCATTTTCAGATCTCTCCAGAGATATTCAATCGTGTTCAAGTCTGGGCTCTGGCTGGGCCACTCAAGGACATTCACAGAGTTATCCCGGAGCCACTCCTTTGTTATCTTGGCTGTGTGCTTAGGGTCGTTGTCCTGTTGGAAGATGAACCTTCACCCCAGTCTGAGGTCCAGAGCACTCTGGAGCAGGTTTTCATCAAGGATGTTTCTGTACATTGCTGCATTCGTCTTTCCCTCGATCCTGACTAGTCTCCCAGTTTCTGCCACTGAAAAACATCCCCACAGCATGATGCTGCCACCACCATGCTTCACTGTAGGGATGGTATTGGCCAGGTGATGAGCGCTGCCTGGTTTCCTCCAGGCATGACGCTTGATATTCAGGACAAAGAGTTCAATCTTTGTTTCTCATGGTCTGAGAATCCTTCAGGTGCCTTTTGGCAAACTCCAGGTGGGCTGTCATGTGCCTTTTACTGAGGAGTGGCTTCCGTCTGGCCACTCTACCATACAGGCCTGATTGGTGGAGTGCTGCAGAGATGGTTGTTCTTCTGGAAGGTTCTCCTCTCTCCACAGAGAAATGCTGGAGCTCTGTCAGAGTGACCATCGGGTTCTTGGTCACCTCCCTGACTAAGATCCTTCTCCCCCGATCACTCAGTTTGGCCGGGCAGCCAGCTCTAGGAAGAGTCCTGGTGGTTCCAAACTTCATCCATTTAGGGATGATGGAGGCCACTGTGCTCATTGGGACCTTCAGTGCTGCAAAAATGTATCTGTACCCTTCCCCAGATCTGTGCCTCAATACAATCCTACATACAAGGACTCGATACAAGGTCTACAGACAATTCCTTGGACTTCATGGCTTAATTTGTGCTCTGACATGCACTGTTAACTGTGGGACCTTATATAGACAGGTGTGTGCCTTTCCAATCATGTCCAATCAACTGAATTTACCACAGGTGGACACCAATCAAGTTGTAGAAACATCTCAAGGATGATCAGTGGAAACAGGATGCACCTGAGCTCAATTTTGAGTGTCGTGGCAAAGGCTGTGAATACTTATGTACATGTGATTTTTTTTTTTTTTTCGAGTTCCGAGCAACATAGCAGTCATGACAATGATGAGACATATACCAATTTACAATAAACATCAGATTTACACAACACAATTTACATATCTAACATACACATAATTACACAACACAATAATAATATACAATGTACAGTATACAATACACACAATACAGAAAACACATAATATAAAATACACATACAATAAAAATAGTATATAAAGTATATATAAAATATATAATAGGTTGTATTGTACTGTATTGACATTCAGGCTGTCGGTTGATAGTCAGTTGTCAGTGTGTTGTTAAGAGAGAATATAATTTATGACAGTCGGTGTGAGATAATAAGATTAATAAAGTGCAGTGCTGATGTATATTGATCGTGAGAGATCAAGAGTTCAAAAGTCTGATTGCTTGGGGGAAGAAGCTGTCATGAAGTCGGCTGGTGCGGGTCCTGATGCTGCAATACTGCCTGCCTGATGGTAGCAGTGAGAGCAGCCCATGGCTCGGGTGGCTGGAGTCTCTGATGATCCTCCAGATTTTTCACACACCGCCTGGTGTATATGTCTTGGAGGGAGGGAAGCTCACCTGTGATGATGTGTCTGGCAGTTCGCACCACCCTTTGCAGTGCTTTGCGGTTGTGGGCGGTGCTATTGCCGTACCAGGCAGAGATGCAGCCAGTCAGGATGCTCTCTACAGTGCTGGTGTAGAACCGTGTGAGGATGTGGTGGTTCATTCCAAACTTCCTCAGCCGTCTCAGGAAGAAGAGGCGCTGATGAGCCTTCTTCACAATGGCCTCAGTGTGGATGGACCATGTGAGTTCCTCAGTGATGTGGACACCCAGGAACTTGAAGCTGCTGACTCTCTCCACTGGTGCTCCATTGATGGTGATGGGGCTGTGTTCTCTTTCTCTTCTCCTGAAGTCCACCACAAGCTCCTTTGTCTTACTGACGTTGAGGGAGAGGTTGTGCTCCTGACACCAGCGTGTCAGAGTGTGCACCTCCTCTCTGTAGGCTGTTTCATCATTGTCAGTGATCAGACCTACCACCGTCGTATCATCAGCAAACTTAATGATGGCATTGGAGCTATGTGTTGCCATACAGTCATGTGTGTACAGAGAATACAGGAGTGGGCTAAGAACACAGCCCTGCAGGGCTCCAGTGTTGAGGGTCAGTGATGAGGAGATGTGACTGCCCATTCTAACCACCTGGCGTCTGCTTGACAGGAAGTCCAGGATCCAGCTGCATAGTGAGCTGTTAAAACCCAGAGTCCGGAGTTTCTCATCAAGCTTGGAGGGCACTATGGTGTTGAATGCTGAGCTGTAGTCTACAAACAGCATTCTCACATAAGTGTTCCTTTTTTCCAGGTGGGAGAGAGCAGTGTGTATTGTAGATGCAATGGCATCATCAGTGGAGCGGTTGTTGCAGTAAGCAAACTGCAATGGGTCCAGTGATGGAGGCAGCACAGAGCAGATGTAATCTCTTATTAGTCTTTCAAAGCATTTGTTGATGATGGAGGTCAGAGCAACAGGACACCAGTCATTTAAGCAAGTGATTTTGGTTTGCTTTGGTACAGGCACAATGGTGGACATTTTAAAGCATGTGGGGACTACAGACAAAGAAAGGGAAAGGTTGAAAATGTCCGTAAAAACACCAGCCAGTTGGTTCGCGCACGCTCTGATGACGCAGCCCGGAATGCCGTCTGGACCCACGGCTGTACGGATATTCACCCGTCGGAAGGATCGGGTTACATCCACTACAGAGACGGAGAGTGAGCTAACTTCTGTAGCTTCGGCCGCAAGAGCTCTCTCTGTGAGGGCTATGTTATTTCCCTCGAACCGTGCATAAGAAGTATTTAGCTCATCCGGGAGAGAGGCAGTGGTTTTCACGGCGGAATTTTTATTCCCTTTAAAGTCTGTGATGATATTAATTCCCTGCCACATGCTTCTAGAGTTGGTGGTGTTAAACTGTCCTTCAATCTTGTTCCTGTACTGGCGTTTTGCTGCTTTGATAGAGGGCATATGCACTGCCGCGTGAACATCGCTCTTAATCCAAGGTTTCTGGTTCGGGTAGATCCGTATTGTTTTGGATGGAACAACATCCTCTAAGCACTTTCTGATGAAACACGTTATGCTATCAGCGTAAACCTCGATGTCGTCATCAGAGGCGGACCGGAACATCTCCCAGTCCACGTGATCAAAACAGTCTTGTAGCACAGAGTCTGATTGGTCCGACCAACACCGGATCGTTCTGAGGGTGGGTGCTTCCTGTTTCAGTTTCTGCCTGTATGGTCCAAAACCCGGTCCCCTCGTGTGTTAAAACTGATGTGTTGGTGGTATTTCGGTGCAATTGATTTAAAATTGGCTTTTTTTTATTTTTTATTTTTTTTATTTAAAATTGTTTAAATTCTTCTTCGCTATGCTATCAAATTCCTTGAAATAAGAGAGGGGGACATCTACAGGGAGAGATTGTAGTAGGTAGTTAAATTTTGGAATACAATTCATTTTAATAACATTAACTGTCACAATCATCGATAAATGTAATGAAGCCCACCTGCTGACATCGCTCAAAAACCTTTTTATTAAAGGGTCAAAATTAACACTAACTAAATCAGACAAATTTGCTGGGAATAAAATCCCCAAATACTTAATGTCCTGTTTGGGCCACTGGAAGGTGCCCGGCTGAAAAGTCATTACTGGGCAGTACGCTGTCGAAGCCAAAGCTTCAGATTTAGCCCAATTGACTTTGTATCCTGAGAAATTGGAAAAGGAATTCATAATTCTGTGGAGGCAAGGCAAAGATCTAGTAGGTCCAGAGACAAATAATAAAATATCATCTGCGTAAAGCAGAAGCTTATGCGGCACACCTCCCGCCACCACCCCTGGAAAATCATCCTCCTTTCTTATCGCAGCTGCTAATGGTTCCAGGGCAAGACAGAACAATAATGGGGAAAGAGGGCAACCCTGCCAAGTGCCCCTATTCAAAGTAAAATAATCTGAGATTAATCAATTTGTTTGTACTGCTGCTACAGGGAGTCTATAATGTAACTTAATCCAACCAATAAATGTACTCCCGAACCTGTACATTTCCAAAATCTTAAAAAGATAATCCCATTCTACCATATCAAACGCCTTTTCGGCATCAAGTGAGATGGCAGCGATTGGATATTGATCATTCGCTACTGACCACATGATATTGATGAGACGCCTGATGTTATCAGAAGAGCTGCGGCCCCGAATAAACCCCACCTGATCTATATGTATAAGTGATGTCATAACTTAATTGATTAGCCAAAAGTTTTGACAATATTTTTACATCTAGTTGGATCAGGGAAATTGGACGGTAACTTTTACACTTGGATCTTTGTCCTTTTTAAGAATTAGACTGATCCGGGCTTGTGTCATGGTTGGAGGAAGATTTCCATTCTTTAATGATTCAGTATAAACTTCTAACAAAAGTGGAGCCAGTTCTGTAGCATAGGATCTAAAAAATTCTGCGGCAAAACCATCTGGCCCCGGAGCCTTGCTAGTAGGTAGGGACTTAATTACCTCGTCAAGCTCCTCCAAGGTTATCTCAGAATCAAGAGAGTTTTTTTGCTCAATCGTAAGTTTAGGAAGATCTAATGGTTCCACAAAGTTTCTAATATCTTCATCAGTAGACGAAGACGTGGAACTATAAAGCTCAATATAGAACTCTTTAAAGGCATTATTAATATCAATGTCTGAGGTAAATATTTCACCACCAGCAGATTTCACTGAGGGAATGGTAGAAAAAGACTCTCTCTGCTTTATATATCTAGCCAAAAGCTTCCCTGCTTTGTCACCCGACTCAAAGTATGACTGTCTTGCCCTGAATAACTAAAACTCCACTTTCTGCGACAAAATAGTATTATATCTATATTTCAATTGGGTCAATTCTCTGAGGCCATCAGCTGACATACGGCGCTTCAGCTCTGCCTCTGAACTTTTAATATTTCCTTCCAACTCCACAAGTTCTCGTGCTTTGGATTTTTTGATGAATGAGGCATACTGTATGATCCGGCCCCTAAGAACCTCTTTAAGTGCCTCCCAAGCCACGCCCACAGAGGATACTGAGGACCAGTTGGTCTCCATATAAACATTGATTTCAGTCTTTAACATTTGTTGGAAATCAGGATTTTGCAGAAGGGATACATTAAGGTGCCAACTATATGATTTCTTTTTCTCTATATGTGGCATCACCTCTAAACTCACCAGGGCATGATCTGAGACTAAAATGTTTCCAACTGAGCAATCAACAACAAATGAAATGAGGGATTTGGACACAAAACCGGCATCCCGGTTCCCCGGATGATCGAGTCAATTCACTCAGATGCTGCATAAAAGTATATACCATGACTTACACAATCCGTCAGCTTTATAAATGACATCCTTTGTGTGAGCATGTAGATATTTTGCGGTCATCCATAGTGTCCACTCTCAATCTGTCCGGGAACTTCAATGCAAAAGTTGCTTTAAGGAAAGTGTTATTCACAAAACAAGCTCCAGCTGCACGGCGGAGCCAACGCAAAAAAACCTAAAATGTTGCCCAGCTTCCTCAAGAGTAAGTACAGCGAGTCAGGTCCACTCACATGAGAAACATCCAATGGTTTACTCAGACATTGATTCTATAAAAGATATTGCCTGATTTGGACATGTGAATACTTTGCGACCGACCTTCATTTCTATTCTCAGTTTGGCAGGAAACATTAGAGCAAACGAGATCTTTTTCTGATGTAAGAGTTTTTTGCATTCCTTGAACCGATCACGTTTCTCTCTTGTCGAACTCGCGAAGTCCGGGAACAAGAAAATATTATGGTTCTTCCAAGAAAGCTTCCCTTTGCTCCTTGCCTGGCACAACACATGATCTTTATCGGATGATCTCAGAAATCTGGCCAGAATCGATCAGGGCCTGTCTCCCTCAGCAGATCTGTGAGCTGGGACTCTGTGAGCTCGCTCGATTTCCAGCTTGTGGCCTGTTATGTCGAGCAGACTCGGGAAAAACTCGTCTAGGAATTTCACCATATCTCTGCCCTCCTCATGCTCAGGAATTCCAACAATTCGAACATTATTCCTGCGGTTTCTATTCTCAAGATCTTCAAGCTTTTCAAGGAGATATTCCAAATCAACTTTGGTCGTGGGTGGATTAGCGGTTAATTCCCTCTCCGTAGATTCCAGAAAATCGATTCATTTTTCAACATCAGTCACTCTTGTAGCTAACTCAGAGAATTCTGTTTCCATTGCCGTAATCGATCGATGTATTACAGCGAGATCCTCCAAGTCAGCAAGAATCTTCGTCAACATCACCGACATGTTGGACAACTGACGCTGGATCTTCTCTCCCGCCGCGCCATCCAAATCGAGTCCCCGGTCTGTAGGCCTGTCGGGGCTTTCATCTTGAACACGTAAGTGTCTTTTAATGTCTCCAGAGCCCGAGGATTTTGACTTCTTTGCCATGTTTTGCAACAAAGGACAAATGTGTAACTGGGTGTATCAAATTTCACCAGATTATAACATGAGAATAATCGAAAATTCAGCAAAGTGTGCAGAGCTCGTCGCTCACACGTCCGCTCCTTGCATGGCGTCATGTGACCCCCTAAAATTGGCTTTGTTAAAGTCCCCGGTCACAATGAACGCGGCCTCAGCGTGCGCGGTTTCCTGCTTGCTTATAATCCCGTACAGTTCCTTGAGTGCCCGGTCTGTGTCGGCTTGTGGGGGGATGTACATAGCTGTGATAATGACTGCTGTGAATTCCCTCGGTAGCCAGAATGATCGACACAGAAGCATGAGAAATTCCAGATCAAGAGAGCAGAAAGACTTGATAGAATGTACGTTCCTCTGATCACACCAGGATTTGTTGATCATAAAACATACACCACCACCTCTGCTTTTACCCCGCGGGTTCGATGGCTGAGTCTGGAATCTCCGCAGACATCCAAGTTTCTGTAAGGCAGATAATGCAGCAGTCCCTTGTCTCTCGTTGGAAAGAGATCTGCACTCTCAGCTCGCAGAGCTTGTTGTCCAGAGACTGAACATTTCCCAGTACAATACTGGGTAGCGGGGGTCGATTTGCGTGACGTCTTACTCTGATGAGAACGCCGAATCTGTTTCCCCTTTTCCTTCTGCCTTTTCGTGGCCGGGCAGCCCAGACAAAGGGCTCCGCTGGTGTGTTTGTAAACAGCAGGTCAGCACTGAGGAATTTGAAGTCCGGTTTATGGTGTGTAATTGCAGAGAACCAATGTCCAAAAGTGTTTGTCTGTCGTAGACAATAAGGCAGACAACATCCAAGACAAAAAACATAAGAATTGTAAACAAAACAAACAAAAAACTACAATGTTGTTTCGGAGCTCGCAACGCAGCAGCCATACTCGGTGCCATCTTGAGTCCATTGCAATATCAAGGTTGAGGGTTTGATTTTTAGGGAACATGTGTACTGATAAAATACTATATACTGTAGCTATACTATAACTGTCTGTCAAATGCATAAATGTAGATAATGAGTACATTTTGTTTGTCATTTTCTACTGCAGACAGATCTGGGTTGGCGATCGGTATTGGATGTGTGCTGTTGTTTCTTCTCATACTGCTCTGCTGCTGCATACTGCGTAAGAATATAAATACTTGCATTTTCAAATTTTAGTAGAACATCCACATTTATACATTCAATCAAAAGTGGATTGAACAAGACTTTAAAACAAACTACACTTTTTACAATTTCTGAAGACAGTGTAAGTGGTTCTTGCTCTACAACAGTGCTAGAGTGTTGTGGGTGGTTGTAATGTGGTTACAAAGGTTTCTGAGTGGTTTTAAGCACATTGCTAGGCCGTTACTAGACTTTTTGGGTAGTTGCTAGGTGGTTGTCTTCTGGTTCACAAATCAAATGAGTCTACCCTCAATTTGAGGTACAGTATCGTGTCTGTTGGCATGTAAGAGGGACGAGTTACATCACTACTAAAAATCACTACCCCTTAACTATGACAACCATCCCAATTAGCCTAGTATTGCTCGAACAAAAATCTTGATTTGGTTTCTGAAAAAATATTTGTGAAACAATTGACCTGTTTCATGTGATGTCACTGTATGACGACGCCATTATGTTTGTGACCAAAACCCCATATACACTCACTGAGCACTTTATTAGGAACACTGTGGTCCTAATAAAGTGCCCAGTGTGGTCTTCTGATGTTGTAGCCCATCTGCATCAAGGTTCGACCATAGCCTTTGTCAACTCAAACCAGTCTGGCCATTCTCCGTTGACCTCTCTCATCAACAAGGCCTTTCTATAGGCCTTAGTCATATTTACACAGCAAGTGATATGGAAAATACTGTACGTTTAAAAAAAATTTATTATTAACCTATAACTAAATTAACTTTTTAAATGCATGACAACATAAATAAAACACTATAGTAGTTAAACTTTAGGTACACTTGGATAGTTGTGTTCACCTCAGTTGCTCTGTGTATTTTCATCAGCTAAAAGAAGCTCTTACATTCCCACAGACAGGATCATCACAGATGTTTTGTTATATTGTGACCAAATCAGAGCACAAAACAACATGAAAAATCTGAATGAAGGATATTCAGGGTGATGTACCGAAGGTGTGTGTACTCGGCGGTCACACATCAGCCTCGCCGGCGTATGGAGATGAATCATGGATAAAATATATTTAAATGTCCGCAAAAGTCAAATTTGGCAATATTTGTGCTGCCTATAACTGTTCACTGTTTTCTTGAGACTTGGCACAGATCAAAAGCAATTGATTTATTTTCTTGATATAATTTCACAGGTTTTTTTTTCCATTCCCCGACATTGCTTTCTCCCACTGATGGTCACAATTATGGCCGCTGCAATGAAAAAGAGATGTCACTGAAACAATAGAAATTATTCCATGTTTCTAACAATAATAATATTGTTGTCACATGAACTCATCATGTTGAGACGTCTAGTTTTTATTTTACATACAAAAATGGTATTTTGCATTTACTGTTCAATTTCATATGAAAATGTCTTTACTTTTGGCAGTCCAATCAAATGATGATTTAAAAATATATATATTTTTTTTGGTGCCTGATATTATTTCCACTCCTTTTTTCCCCTTCAGGTCAAATCTATTTGTCGCGTCACAGCTCTGTGAACAGAACAGTGTCGGTGCGAGTGTTGGTTGTGTACCCTGCAATAGATGGCTTATTTCAGCGTGCAGTGATGGTGCTGGCAGAGTTTCTGCAGAGTGGTGCAGGTGTACATGTCATCATTGAAATGTGGGAGAGAGGAAGTCTAGCAGAACAAGGGCCACTGCGCTGGCTCAACTCACAGAGCGACCTCGCCCAGAGAGTTCTCATCATCTTACCTCCTCAACTCACACACACTGGTAATTATGTACTGTTTGCACCAATTCATTCTCTGGAAACAATGCCATTAGTGCCATAATTCAGTACATTACAATCAGTAACTGCTGAATTTTCAAGAAATCATATTATCCCAGCTCAGGCCCAAAGTACCAGGGCTATAACTAACTGGGTTTCCTTCCAAATTTGTGTGCTCGCTTGTGGTGGATACATTTTATATTTGATAAGAAATGTGCATAAACTATGATGGAAACGCATTTACAGAATAAACTACTATTGCATTTATTAGCAGGATTGGGGAGTAACGAAATACATGTAATGGGATTACGTATTTAAAATACAAAATATAAGTAACTGTATTCCACTACAGTTACAATTTAAATCATTGGTATTTAGCATACAGTTACATTTAAAAAAGTATTTTGACTACTGAAGAGATTACTTTGCACTTTATTGTCATTTGTTTCATTTAATATTTTAGTCCTTTCAGATGGAAAACATTTATACATATAAATGATGCAATCCAAAGTGCATTTGAACAGCGGTGAAACACTTTCTTATGATGTGTTACATTCATACGAGCGACAGAGAAGTAAGTTTGGAGCAGAAGAAATAGAAATAAACCTTGTGTAAATTGTCAGCTTTACGCTAAGCTAAAATGCTATTTCTAGCCATTTTACATGCACGTTACCAGATACGATCATATTTGTTTTATCAAGAAAATTCACGTTGGAGCATAATTTCTTTTTTTTTCTAGTAAGACCTTTGATATTAGGGCAAAAATCATATTCTTGATAGTAATTTTTTTATTGTTTTCCTGTATAAATATCTAAAAATCCTGTAAATAAGATAAATTTGATTTGTCTTGTTTTAGAAACAACACTGCGTAAGATATTTAGGTTTTTCAGAGAATGTATTTTTAACGTGTATTTTGTCTTACTGTACTGGCAGAGTTTTTATAGTCAAAACAAGTGAAAAAATCTACCGGTGCAGAAGAAGTAATCCAAAGTATTTAGAATATGTTGCTGACCTTGAATAATCTAACGGAATACGTTACAAATTACATTTTACGGCATGTATTCTGTAATCTGTTGTGGAATACATTTCAAAAGTAACCCTCCCAACCCTGTTTATTAGATATACAAGATGTGCATAAAAAATAAAATTCATGTGACTGAATTACTAGCTCATAACTGGACTAACCACCGGACCAATCATCACATCTGAAATGTTGCTCTGGTCATCCTGAAATAACGGTGTATAAAAAATCCAAAGCCATCATAGAAAAAGAATAAGTCGAATACAAACTTGAACTGTGCAGAAGAGCAGATTTATTGACACTTTTGAAAAATACATTATAGAAATGCAAAGACATAAGGAAGGAATAATGCACACACATAGTGCTCCCAGAACTGTTTGATGCTTCATGCCATCTGCCGCGGCAACCATGCTCAATTCACCATGCACCCCACCGAGAGTGAACCACATTATAGCGACCATGAGGAGTTTACCCCATGTGACTCTACCCTCCCTAGCAACTGGGCCAATTTGGTTGCTTAGGAGACCTGGCTGGAGTCACTCAGCATACCCTGGGATTTGAACTAGCGAGCTAGTGAACTCCAGGGGTGGTGGCCAGTGTATTTTACCACTGAGCTACCCAGGCCCCCCCCACCTTAGCTGATCCCTCAAAAGCTCAATGGGGTTAAGA
The DNA here is from genome assembly GCF_019703515.2 of Myxocyprinus asiaticus. Lineage (NCBI taxonomy): Eukaryota > Metazoa > Chordata > Actinopteri > Cypriniformes > Catostomidae > Myxocyprinus > Myxocyprinus asiaticus. The sequence continues at coordinate 45,664,892 of NC_059367.1, forward strand.
TCCATAACACTCTTTTCCAATTATCTGTTGTCCAATGTCTATGTTTCTTTGCCCACTCTAACCTTTTCTTTTGTTTTTTCTATTTCAAAAGTGGCTTTTTCTTTGCAATTCTTCCCAGAAGGCCTGCACCCCTGAGTCTTCTTTTTACTGTTGTACATGAAACTGGTGTTGAGTGGGTAGAATTCAATGAAGCTGTCAGCTGTGGACATGTGAGGCATCTATTTCTCAAACTAGAAACTCTGATGCACATATCCTCTTGTTTAGTTGTACATCTGGGCCTTCCACATCTCTTTCTGTCCTTGCTTGAGCCAGTTGTCCTTTGTCTTTGAAGACTGTAGTGTACATCTTTGTATGAAATCTTCAGTTTATTGGCAATTTCAAGCATTGTATAGCCTTCATTCCTCAAAACAATGATTGACTGACGAGTTTCTAGAGAAAGCTGTTTTTTTGTGGCATTTTTGACCTAATATTGACCTTAAGACCCATTTTTGACCTAATATTGTGAGTGGTGGTGGCGTAGTGGGCTAAAGCACATAACTGGTAATCAGAAGGTTGCTGGTTCAATCCCCACACCCATCACCATTGTGTCCTTGAGCAAGGCACTTAACTCCAGGTTGCTCCAGAGGGATTGTCCCTGTAGTAAGTGCACTGTAAGTCGCTTTGGATAAAAGCGTCTGCCAAATGCATAAATGTAAATGTAAGACATGCCAATCTATTGCATACTGTGGCAACTCAAAAACAAACACCAAGACAATGTTAAGCTTCATTTAACGAACAAAATAGCTTTCAACTGTGTTTGCTATAATGGCAAGTTATTTTCTAGTACCAAATTAGCAATTTAGCATGATTACTCAAAGATAAGGTGTTGGAGTGATGGCTGCTGGAAATGAGGCCTGTCTAGATTTGATCAAAAATGACTTTTTTCAAATAGTGATGGTGCTGTTTTTTTCACATCAGTAATGTCCTGACTATACTTTGTGATCAGCTGAATGCCACTCTGGTGAATTAAAGTACCAATTTCCTTCTGAAACAGCAAAATCTGTACATTATTCCAAACTTTTGGCCACCAGTGTATATGAATTGACTGATCATTAACATGCTACCTGAACATTGGATGTCATGCATACAGTACTCTATCTAACCCTAACCCTAACCCTAACAACGTCTTATAGCAAGAGAAAAAAAAAAAAAGAAAAAAAAACTTTTTTTAAAACCAGTAACTTTAAAAAACAAACAAATACAAAAACAGCAGAACATTTCAAAGTGACTCTAAATGTTGGTGCAGGTCACAAACACAAAATGATTACAATTACTTATGAAAATGTTTCTGGTGAGTTCACAATGTAGCCTAATACCTTTCTCTTAATGTAATAATAATAATTAAAAAAAAAAAAAAAAAAAAAAAAAAAACTTTTGTGCTTATAAATGTATTGTTAAAAGTCAAATATTATAAACATTAGGCTACGTTTCACTTACACATTGTGTGCTGTTATTACATTACAGTTGTGCTCAAAAGTTTGCATACCCTTAGAGAATTGGTAATATATGTACCATTTTTAAAGAAAACATGAGTGAGCAGGCAAAACATATTTCTTTTATTTCTTATAGGATTCATATTCAACTGTAGGTTATAACAGAATGGCACAATCATAAAACAAAACATGGCAACAATGAAAAAAATGAAATGACCCCTGTTCAAAAGTCTGCATACCCATAGTTCTTAATACTGTGTATTGCCCCCTTTAGCATCAATGACAGCGTGCAGTCTTTTGTAATAGTTGTCTATGAGGCCCCAAATTCTTGCAGGTGGTATAGCGGCCCATTCGTCTTGGCAAAATGCCTCCAGGTCATGCAAAGTCTTTGGTCGTCTTGCATGAACCGCACGTTTGAGATCTCCCCAGAGTGGCTCGATGATATTAAGGTCAGGAGACTGTGATGGCCACTCCAGAACCTTCACGTTTTTCTGCTGTAACCACTGGAGGGTCAACTTGGCCTTGTACTTAGGATCATTGTCATGCTGGAAAGTCCAAGAGCGTCCCATGTGCAGCTTTCGTGCAGAAGAATGCAAATTGTCTGCCAGTATTTTCTGATAACATGCTGCATTCATCTTGCCATCAATTTTCACAAGATTCCCCATGCCTTTAGAGCTCACTTACCCCCAAAACATCAGTGACCACCATGCTTCATAGTGGGGATGGTATTCTTTTCACTATAGGCGAACTACCCCACTACCCCTCTCCAAACATAGCGCTTATGGTTGTGACCATAAAGATCTATTTTGGTCTCGTCACTCCAAATTACAGTGTGCCAGAAGCTGTGAGGCATGTCAAGGTGTTGTCAGGCATATTGTAACCGGGCTTTTTTGTGGCATTGGCACAGTAAAGGCTTCTTTCTGGCAACTCGACCATGCAGCTCATTTTTGTTCAAGTATCGTCGTATTGTGCTCCTTGAAACAACCACACCATCTTTTTCCAGAGCAGCCTGTATTTCTCCTGAGGTTACCTGTGGGTTTTTCTTTGTATCCCGAACAATTCTTCTGGCAGTTGTGGCTAAAATCTTTCTTGGTCTACCTGCCCTTGGCTTGGTATCAAGAGATCCCTGAATTTTCCACTTCTTAATAAGTGATTGAACAGTACTGACTGGCATTTTCAAGCTTTGGATATCTTTTTATATTCTTTTCCATCTTTATAAAGTTCCATTACCTTGTTACGCAGGTCTTTTGCCAGTTCTTTTCTGCTCCCCATGGCTCAGTATCTAGCCTGCTCAGTGCATCCACATGAGAGCTAACAAACTCATTGACTATTTATACTTAGGGACTAATTGAATTTAAAAAGCCATAGGTGTGGGAAATTAACCTTTAATTGCCATTTAAACCTGTGTGTCACCTTGTGTGTCTGTAACAAGGCCAAACATTCAAACATTCAACATTAAACTTTTTTGATCAGGGCCATTTGGGTGATTTCTGTTATCATTAAGATTTAAAAAGGAACCAAACAACTATGTGATCATAAATGGCTTCATATGATCACTATACTTAAATAAAAGACAGTTTTGTTGCATGATCAGTCATATTTTCAAAATCAATGCCAAAATTTCACAATTTCTGCCAGGGAATGCAAACTTTTGAGCACAAATGTATATACTGTGATTATGTCATGAGTTGCTTCAATGAACTCATAATGTAATTAATTTCTCACAATATAATAACTTATTGCATTAATTTAAACTGTGCTTTTTCGAGCTGCAGCACACAATTTTTCACTCAAATTTAAAAGTTCACCATTCACACATACTTTTGACTAATTGCAAAAACTTGGTCTCGTTTTTCAGAGAACTGCCCAAATAAAATAATAAAAATAAAAAAGACTCGAATTATTCATAAAAATATTATAATGTTTATAATCTAATAATAAACCAAAAAAATTGTAAACAATTTTTTTTTTTTTTTATCCTAACTTCGTAAACGTAATTCTGGTTCTGTTTCAACCTCACTTTGAAAGGTCTCATTTTATTCCACAAGGTGGTAGAAAGCACTAGAAAAAAAAAAAAGATTTTTTTCTCTATCACATTCCATCACAATATACAGATCTGAAATGTAGGTGGCGCTCTAACACATTTTAGCCCTCACAGATGTGCTCGTCCATAGACATTTGGTCTAATTTTCAGTTCAAGCGTCACCCTTATTGCTTCATTGAATATCTCAGCCTCTGAGTGGACTAGAAGCTCAGTCTAGGTGTCATTAGAAAGCTGAGATCCTCCCCTTTAATGATATATATAATTTTATTATCAGTAGTTGAAAAAATATTTTCTGATGATTTATTTTGTATGCTTTTCTTCTGGATGGCATATTTTGTTCTGGACATCTAAGATATAACATTGGATTATTCAGCCAAGCAAGCTCACAGACAAATAAACAATGGTTCATTGTTTAGCTAACTTCTTAAGGTAAAAGCAGATATAGCTTTTAGCTATTTGGGGCTTACAGCAGCAGTTATTTGAGCATAAAAGAGAAGTTTGAATTTGATGACTTACAGAAATCAAAACTTTTGAAAATCTTTCGAACTGTGGTATTAGGGAAACAAAATATACACTATACAGTCACATTCCTGAGAGTGAGAGCTTTCATTTGATATATGACTTGTCCATTCATGTGCTATATGATGGACTTTTATTTTCATATAAATATTTCTACCCCATTACCTCTAGAGGGCGCTAATTTTCAACGCGAATTTTTTTAGGCCTTATTTTGTTATTATAAGTAACAAATGCAGAAGGGATGATATCTCTGAAATGTTCAGATTCTAAGCTTTCAAAGGAAACCTCATATTCCTGACTTGTGTATACGGAGACTTTAATGTTTTAAGCGGAAACTTTTTTTTGCCATATAGCACCCCCCTTTGGGCCCGTCAGCGGGTCCACAGAGTTTAAGGGATTAAGTGAAAAACTTTATCACATCATGCGCTCAAAATTTTATTACATTTTAATAAAATGATTACATTTTGAACATTACATTTAACTTATAACTTGTGTGCGGTTATTACACTATGTTTTATTACACTGCTACAGACCCATTTGTGTCACCATACTAGGCAGTTATTGCTACTTACTGCATTACATACTTATTGCATTTATTTTATTTTATCTATGAATATCTGTCTTTACAGAAAATCTTGAACCAAACGCAGCACCTGGTACGACCGATCACACTGTCTCAGCATCTGCTGACAGTCTTTTTGCCCTGGTGCTTAACCTAGTAACCAGCGCTGCTCATGACCCACAACAACTGGAAAAGTTCTGGACCATCCACCTGGATCAGAGCAAAGAGAAGAGAAAAATGCCTGCTGAACTCAGAGGCTGCAGGACATTTCATCTGCCCAGAGACTTACAGAAGCTCCAAGAGAATCTGTCGGGCGCAGCAGAAATGAAAAGATCAACCCTGAGAAGATCCTTCAGCTCTTTCAACGACAATGACATGTCCTGGAGGGTAAAAGAAGCCCTACAACAGCTGGACATCAACAGAAACGTAACGGCCTGTGCTGAAGTCAACAGTTTAGATGAAAGTCCTAAACACCTTGACTAATATGTGATTTTCTGATTGTTTTAATCAGATCAAAGAGTCACCGTGAAACTTTTAGTTTGTCCTAAAACATAAAAAAAAAAAATGTTATTTAAATATTTGCTTGCTATTAAGAGTCTGGCTTGTGCAATTCTTATTTTTACCTAATGACAATTGACATAATGATACACTTTCTCATGATTCCTCAGCCACATAATTGTTTAGTTATTTAGCTGGATTGATAATAAGAGTATACTGCAGCTTTTATCTCTTTATTAATTCGCTCTACTCTTTATCATTGTGTTTTTTTTTTGTTTTTTTTGTCATACATCTGAGTGCAAGAATTGTTTAATGTTGTTTTCTAGTCTGTCAAAGACCTCAAGCATTAAAACTGAGTTTGCATGCATTTTAATACCTACACAAGGTTCCTTTATAAATAAACATTAAATGTAATAAATCCAAGAGTGTATTTTTTGTTTGTTTTGTTCTGATAATATATAGGGGACACTACATAAGTCTATGGGCATGGGGACGTGGTCGTGTATCAGTCTGCGGGAGAGGGAGAGCGGTAAGGTTTGTTACCTGAGGTGTCATTATCTCTAACACCAGTGTCTTGTTATAGTGATGGTGGAGGGAGACCTGAAAAGGCAGACAGATGCATCAGACAGGAGAGAGACACACAGTAGAGAGAGTTGGCTGCATGTTTCCACTATTATAGTCTGAACTCTCATCAACTCGTTTGTGTATATATATTTGGCCACTAAGATCCTCTTTGATTAAGTTTTGTGTGATGCTGAAGGAGTAATAAAAATATTCACATTGACTATTCACTGCCTCCTGACTACTCCATTGCCCCGAAAACACGAACACTGTCACAAAGTCCAATAACACAAAAATGAGTTTTCTCTAGCAGAAGTCTTTCTTCCAAATAAAATGTTCAATATCATATTTTGCTGTAGCTGTAAACAAGTGAACACAATCGAACCACACTAGCAAACACTGCAAGGGTCAACTATACCATGAATTATCCCCTTTTCTCCCCAATCTTGCATGCCCAATTCCCACTGCTTACTAGGTCCTCGTGGTGGCGCAGTTACTCACCTCAATCTGGGTGGTGGAGGACAAGTCTCAGTTGCCTCCGCTTCTGAGATAGTCAATCTGCGCATCTTATCACGTGGCTCGCTGTGCATGACACTGCGGAGACTCACATCATGTGGAGGCTCATGCTATTCTCTGCAATCCACGCACTACTTATTACCCATTGAGAGCGAGAACCACTAATCGCGACCACGAGGAGGTTAACCCATGTGACTCTACCCCTTCCTAGCAACTGGGCCAATTTGACTGCTTAGGAGACCTGGCTGGAGTCACTCAGCACGCCCTGGATTCGAACTCGCGACTCCAGGGGTGGTACTCAGCGTCAATACTCGATGAGCTACCCAGGCCCCGTGATCTTAACAAAAAGTTTAAACTATGTTTTCAGGACAAAGATATATTTCATACATGTCAGGTTGGGACAAGTTACATTTTTGTTGAGGAAGGTTGTAAACGTGAGTTTATCAATTATAATATGTTTACCCAAAACAATGGTTTGATATTTTTGCACCTTTTCCATTTTTGTTGTTTTAGTGTATGAATCAATTTCATAATGAATCAATAGGCTGTTTAATGCAACATCAGGATAACGCAAGAAATCATGTATTAGTTCCAAATGTTGTTCCATCTAAAGTGCTGATTTCTGAACAAGTGCCACCATGCAGCTAATGTTCAAGCCCTTGAAAATGCACGCTGTGCCTTTGATGTCACATTCCTTTTGATCTCTGGTTATAAATTTGCACAGAAGTGAAATAATGCTGTCTTGGTCTCTGTGCTGTTAAGGTTAGGATTAGGGTTAGGACTATATTGATGTAAATACTACACAAATGTTGTCAGAAATCAGGCGTGATGTGCCTTTTTTCATGTCACATCCATTCGCATATGCAATTGGGGAATGTTGTCACATGCAGTCAATGTGTGTTCAATAAACTGTTTCATTTTTCCCTGGGCAATAACAGTGAAAATGTTCAATAGCTCAAAGACGTTAAGGTACAGAGGTAAACATTTTAATTGACTAATAAAACATACCCTAAATAAACCTACCCTAGGAAATACCCTAAAGTCAAAAGCATAACAAACAACCCCAGTGTCCCCTATTTAATGAAACAAAAGGCAAATGTCACTATATTTCATTTCATACAGGTCAATCTGTGGCCTTAAGGAAATCAATACCTGCTCCCCCTGGCAAAATATTTTGTGAATAGTCACATCATTTGAAAAAAATAAAAAAATAAAAATTACCATGTCCAATTTGTTTTGTTTGCTATAACCTCTGCCCATTCACTTGTTTACAAGTCTTGTTACATTTATTGAATTTGTTTGTTGATTCTGCTGTGTTGCCTGAACATCTGACCTGTGCCTGTCCCTGACCTGTGTGCTTTTGTCACTCATCGACTTCAACAAAAAAAATCTTTATAGTTCACTCTGTCTCTAAACCCAAAAGGTGGAAAATTACACATATACATACATTCACATCTTATGATTTGTGCTAACTAAGGCTACGTCCAAACTAATATGTTTTTTGTTTAGAAACACTTTAATTTCACTATGTTTATGCCTTTCATCCAAACTACAACAGTGTTTTCCACCAAGTGTTTAGAAAACGATTCAATCAGTGTGGATGTGGCTTAAGTATAATAAAATATTTTAAAATAAATTGGGGTTTAATTAAATAATCTATGACATAAATGACATTAAAAACAAAACACATTAACAAAACCTGATGATCCATGTTATCCCTTCATGATTTGACAATGTGCCAAAGAGCATCTTGTGTGCTTCAATGGAAACAAGAAGATCTGATCTTCCATACAAAGGAGTTAAAGCAGATTTATACTTCTGTGTGTCTTACAGAGGTGGGGATAAAGTCTTGTATAATCAGGCCAGGAACACACTGAATAAGGAAATCAGAGTGACTAAAAGAAGATACTCTGAGAAGATGAAAAACAAATTTACAGCTAACAACCCTGCATCAGTGTGGAGTGGCATGAAACAATTTACGAATTACAGGACTCCTGCCTCCAACCCTGTGGTGGACCAACAACTGGCTGACGACCTGAATGTGTTCTACTGTAGATTTGAAAGGCCCAATCTCACACCCCACACCCGCTCTGACACACAAACACCAACACCTTCTGCAACCCCCCTCCTCCCCCCTCCTGTTACTCAACCTGCACTTAAGATCTGTGAAGAGGAGGTGTGCCATGTCTTCTGAAAACAAAAGACAAGGAAAGCACAGGGCCCAGATGTCTTTTTGCCCATGTGTCTTAGATCCTGTGCTAACCAGCTGGCCCCCATCTTCACACTGATTTTCAAAAGATCACTAGAGCAGTGTGAAGTCCCATGCTGCTTCAAACGCTCAATCATCATTCCTGTCCCAAAGAAACCAAAAATCACAGGACTTAATTACTACAGACCTGTCACCCTGACGTCTGTGGTCATGAAATCATTTGAGAGACTGGTGTTGGCCCACCTGAAGGGCATCACCGGACCCTTTCTAGATCCCCTTCAATTTGCTTATCGAGCAAACAGGTCTGTGGAGGATGCAGTCAACATGGGATTGCATATCCTGCAACATCTGGACAGACCAAGGACAAATGCAAGGATCCTTTTTGTGGACTTCAGTTTGGCTTTCAACACCATCATCCTAGCTATACTCCAGACTAAACTACACAAGATCTCAGTTCCCACATCTATCTGTCAGTGGATTACCAGCTTTCTGACGGACAGGTAGCAGCTTGTGAGACAGGGGAAATTCACTTTCAGCACCTGTACAATCAGCACTGGTGCCCCCCAGGGATGTGTGCTCTCCCCAGTACTCTTCTCTCTCTACACCAATGACTGCATCGCCAAGGACCCCTCTGTCAAGCACCTGAAGTTGCAGACGACACCACTGTCATCTGCCTCATCCGAGATGACAATGAGTATGCATACAGAAGGGAGGTTAAACAGCTGGCTGTCTGGCGCAGTCAAAACAACCTGGAGCTGAACAGGCTCAAAACGGTGGAAATGATTGTGGACTTCAGGAGGAACACCCCAACACTGACCCCCCTCACCATTATAAACAGCACTGTGGCAGCAGTGGAGTCATTCAGGTTCCTGGGCACTACCATCTCACAGGACCTGAAGTGGGAGACCCACATCTGAGAACAGTTTTTTCCCTCAGGCTATCCATCTCATGAATAGTTAAAACTGCCCCATTGAGCAATAATTATGTGCAATTCACAGTCTAGTCTTTTTATATTTACCAACACATCCAACCTCTTCTGCTATTACATTCCCTTGCACTGTATATAACAGATTTGTATTTAGATTTGCACTACGTATGTGTATGTATGTATATGTATATATATAGTCTTATTGTGTATTCTATATATACTTTATTTCCTATTCAATTTATTTTTATTTTTTTTTGTATTTATTTTTTTTAATTATTTTTTATTATTGTCTTGTTGCTGTTTTGTATTGTTGTGCACTGGAAGCTCCTGTCACCAAGACAAATTCCTTGTATGTGTAAGCATACTTGGCAATAAAGCTGATTCTGAATATAAGCCGTAGGCTATGCATAGCTATGGCTACAAATTTAACAATGTGTTTCATCAACGCAGACCACAATTGCTGTGGCCATTCGTACACTTTGTAACCAGAGACCGTCCCCGAGGATGATAAAAAAAGATATCTGAGGTAGCGTCGCATTTTCTTCTAATTTAGTTTAAGACCTTTGCATCAAATCATTGAATTTGCACTCGGGAGCATTGTTTTATTAAAAACTTTTTTCTCCGGGCTTTTATTTGATATATGCACTCACTGAGCACTTTATCCTCCTGAGACCCCCGCGTGACTGCTGTGTCAGACACTTCATTCAGGAGCGGGTTTGGTTATTAGCAGTAATTAATCATTATCAAAGATAATGATTAATTATTAAAATCAGTAGATCATTGATTAGAATCAACATTAGCTTTTTAATCCTTTAAATCAACTATCATCAAAGATAACAATAAATTATTAAATTCAATAGAATATTAATTATTATCAAAGATAATTATTAATTATTAAAATCATTAGAACATTGATTAGAATTAACATTAGTTTATTGATCCTTCAAATCAACAATCATCAAAGATAATTATCAATTATCAAAATCAATAGAATATTAATAAGGATTAATATTGCTGGGGCACCATCCTGGAATCAGGTACTACTAACCAGACAGTATAGCAGTCTCACTATAGGATTGTTCTCTTAGGAAAGTCGAGGTCAGGAGAACATCGACATTCAAAAGGAAAACAATGAAGGCTTGAATCCGAGCACTGACATCCCCTGCCAGCCCTTGACACAGGTGCACGCAGAACAATACCTAAACACTTCTCTTTAAAGTATAACAAAATGTATTAATGCGGTAATATCAATTAATAATCAATACAATGCAGTTAATAAACTTCTGACTTCCAACTACAAATAAGCCTATAATACATGAGAGGAAGGTATGTGTGTGTATGTGTGAGTGGGTGTATGTGTATGTGTGTGTGTGTATGTGTATGTGTGTAAGGAGTGGAGTGCACAAAATGGCGGATGTGGCTCTCATGTCACGCGAATGTGGGCGGAGAGACTGGTTAATGACATCTGCCCGTTTAACACGTGTCTCCGCTGGTACGATAACTTAGGGACAAAGCTGAGCTTTATCGCCAAGTTATCTACTCACCACATGTGTGTGCGGGTATGTTTGTGAGGGGTCGTGTGTGTGTGGTTAGTACGAGAGAGAGAGAACAGAGTGACAGCACTGAAGCAGGTTTTTTTCTCCCCTTTTCTCCCCAATTTGGAATGCCCAATTCCCAGTGCGCTCTAAATCCTTGTGGTGGCGTAGTGACTCACCTCAATCTGGGTGGCGGAGAACGAATCTCAGTTGCCTCTGTGTCTGAGACCGTCAATCCACACATCTTATCATGTGGCTTGTTGAGCGCGTTACCGCGGAGATGTAGCGCATGTGGAGGCTTCACACTATTCTCCGTGGCATCCACGCACAACTCACCACACGCCCCACCGAGAGCGAGAACCACACATTATAGCGACCATGAGGAGGTTATCCCGTGTGACTCTACCCTCCCTAGCAACCGAGCCAATTTGGTTGCTTAGGAGACCTGGCTGGAGTCACTCAGTACACCCTGGATTCGAACTCGCCACCCCAGGGGTGGTAGTCAGCGTCAATACACAATGAGCTACCCAGGCCCCCCGAAGCCAGTTTTAGCGATCGTGGGAGAGAAGGCAACTGTTAGTTCATCACTCAGAGACGTGATGAACGGCACGTAATCCATCCGCCATGGTCGTTGGTTCTTTAATGGATAAATCCAGTGTGCCAGTCTCACCCGCGATGGCAACTCATCCAGCGAGATGGAGATTGTATGTCCAAATTTCAGGTACGTACGTTACTTCCTTGGGCTATGAGGCTACACCTGAGAGCAGCAGGGCTGCATCTAGACGAAGCACATACTGTCGCTGGAATCGAAACCTAGAGAGAATTTCCAGGTTTTATACTCTCGATGATGTCATGGTTGGGGGACGTGTTCTGTTGTGCCTCAACTCCTATTGGATGTCATTTCATCTAATAGGAGTTGAAAGTTCAATCCTTCAGAATTTCACACATAGGTGTAAATTGAGCAAGGCTTGATGGGATCTGTAGTCTGTTTTGGCCTCCCTTTGTTTGATTTTGGCACTGTTGTTGTGGTATCAGGCTTTGAGTGTTCCTACTGGCCGCAGTCAGGATTTATGACTGTGTGTAGGCCTGCCTTTGTCTTTTATTGGAGTACATGAGGCCCAACAGCTGTGTGCATTTTCCATTTTTGATTGGAAAGTAGTAGCACCTAATAAAGAAGCCCAAAAACTCCTAGAGCAAATTGATGTCCACATATGTGGGACAACGAGACTATGTTGTGAAATTTTAAATAACACTAAGCTATAGAATGTCAGATTTTTTTCATCAAATTGTTTATTATGTTTCCAGGAGTGTTGGTTATTCATGTTTTTGAGAAGTTACAGACATTACAGCTGATTTTCTGTAGAACTGAATAAATAATTCTGATTCAAGGTAATGTCCAGCATCATCCTATCACTGCCAACCATATTAAAGTAAAATGTAGCATTATAAAATTATGAATCTATGTACTGATTACCATTGTCCCATGTCTGTCAAACATTTTGAGTGGTCCAAACATCATCTGCAGCCTGAACTGAACTTTTGGTCAGATTTTAGGATTAAATGCACTTAGAAAGCTGCATAGAAAGCTATAGAATGCTCCCTTGCTCCCTATTTAGTAAATACCTTAAACTCCAGTGTGCTGTCTGTTTTCACTGGTCTCAGAACTTTGAAATGCACCTTATTTTCATCCTAACTCCATATAAAATTTTTCAGCTTTTGGATGAACCCATTTATTCTCAGTGTGAAAATGCACAGTAAATATAGGAATGCATTTATTTATGTTAATGAATAGAATCGTATTGTACAGTGATAACAAAATATAATATAACAATATGTAAATTAAAATAATAAATGACCCACAGATGTTTTAGAGTAGAAAGTTATTCAAAATAACTAACATGTTTTTTTTTCTACTTTTGAGGAAATACGGTACCAGTTTGTGGACATCATGTTTATCAGGGCACTGACGCATGAAAAATTAACAGATTTTTAATGCAGCATATCAAACAAAACTAAAGACACTCCTCTTTACAACCAATCAGGTTTCAATAAAAAAAACGTAGAGATTTCTTACCAGAGGCACTTTTGTTGGCAATGCAAAGTTTAACCCTTTAAATGACAGTCTAGAGTCTTGTGAACAGTATTCAATCCGTTTTTATTAATTTAAATTATGCATTGCATCTAGCTAAGTCAAAATATAACATCCACACGGGGTCACATGAGGTTATTAGGAACACCTGTACACCTACTTATTCATGCAATTATCTAATCAGCCAATCGTGTGGAAGCAGTGCAATGCATAAATTCAGATACGGGTCAGTAGCTTCAGTTAATGTTGACATAAACCATCAGAATGGGGAAAAAATTTTATCCCATTTATTTCAACCATGACATGATTGTTAGTGCCAGACGGGCTGGTATGAGTATTTTTGTAACTGATGATCTCTTGGGATTTTCACGCACAACAGTCTCTAGAGTTTACTCAGAATGGTGCCCAAAACAAAAAACATCCAGTGAGCAGCAGTTCTGCAGATGGAAATGCCTTGTTGGTTTGAAAGGTCAACAGAGATTGACCAGACTGGTTCAAGCTGACAGAAAGGCTACGGTAACTCAGATAACCCCTCTGTAGTGAGCAGAATATCATCTCAGAATGCACAACATGTCGAACCTTGAGGCGGATGAGATACAAGAGCAGAAGACCACGATGAGTTCCACTTCTATCAGCCAAGAACAGAAAGGTGAGGGCACAGGCTCACCAAAACTTGACAGCTGAAGACTGAAAAAACAGCCTTGTATGATGAATCTCGGTTTCTACTGAGGCACACAGATGGTAGGGTCAATTTTGCACCAACAGCATGAATCCATGGACTCAACCTGTCTTGTGTCAACAGTCAAGGCTGGTGGTGGTGGTGTAACAGTGTGGGGAATGTTTTCTTGGCACACTATGCCAATCAATCATCGCTTGAATGTCACAGCCTATTTGAGTATTGTTGCTGACCATGTGCATCCCTTCACGGCCACAATTTACCCATCTTCTAATGGCTACTTCCAGCATGATAATAGACCATGTCACAAAGCAAAAGTCATCTCAAACTGGTTTCATGAACATGACAATGAGTTCACTGATCTTCAGTGGCCTTCCCAGTCATCGGATCTAAAGCCAATAGAACACCTTTAGGATGTGATAGAATGGGTGATTCACAACATGCTGACAAATCTGCAGAAATTGCAAAGTGCAATCATGTCAACATGGACCAGAATCTCAAAGGAATGTTTCCAAAATCTTGTGGCCACAAAGAATTAAGGCTGTTTTGTGAGCAAAGGGAGGCTCTATCCAGTATTAGTATAGTGTTCCTAATAAAGTGCTAAGTGAGTGTATTTCTTATGTGAGTACACAATATTTGTTGTATTACAAAATGTGTAATTAATATCATGAGGTTCAGGAAATGAGGAAGCGGGAGATAGCGATTCCAACACAAGAATGTCCTTTTATTTGACAAAAAAACTATGTTCGCTTGAAGCACAACAGTGTAGCTTCAAAATAATTATAAATGGCAGCAGCCAACACACACGTAACTTCTCAGCTGGGCTCTCTCTCTTGACTGCCGCTGTCTCCTCTCCTTAAAAGTCCCAATCACTCCTCACTGAAACACAAGACAGGTGTTAAGCACAGGTGGAAATCATTCACCACTCATCTCCCCTGCTTCACTCTCCACAGCATGGTGATCGGCCACACCTCTGCCTCCACAAACCCCCCAAACAGACAAACAGGGGAATGCAACAGTGGACCGCCACAGAGTGAGACATTTACTTGTAAAAAAAACTGTTGGCACGGCTCCGTCCTCTGGACCGGGTTTGGCGCTCCCTTTTTAGTGAGATCAGTCAGCGGGCTGGTGACGTCTGAATAATTGGGTACAAACCTCCGATAATAGCCAGCCAACCCCAGGAACTGTCTCGCCCCCTTTTTGGACTTGGGCCTCAGACAAGCTGCAATGGCTGCTGTCTTATCAATTTGGGGATGCACTTGTCCGTCACCCAAGTGGAAGCCCAGATACCATACTTCCACCCACCCAATTGCACACTTCAGAATTGCCGTGAGTCCCACCCACCTCAGCGACAGCCCTCAAATGCTGGATGTGCCGCTGCCAATCGTTGCTATAGATGACGATATCATCCAGATAGGCAGCAGCAGCATATGTGGCATGTGGGAGAAGGACTTTGTCCATGAGCTGCTGAAACGTCGCTGAGGCCCCAAACAAACCAAATGGAAGAGTAATGAATTGGTGTAAGCCAAGTGGAAAAAGCAGTTTTTTCTCAGGACATGGGAGTCAAGGGAATCTGCCAGTATCCCTTTGTTAAATCCAGTGTCGAGTAAAAACGAGCTGCACCCAACCGATCGAGCAGTTTGTCAATGCTTGGCATTGGGTATGCATCAAATTTAGACACCACGTTCACTTTTCTATAATCCACATAAAACCAGACTGACTCTTCACTCTAAGGGACTAAGACTTAGTCTTAGTGGAATTCTTCAATTACCCCCATATCAAGCATAGCCCTCGTTTCCTCCCACACTCTTTTTTTTTGTGTGTCCGTGTAAACGGTAGGGATGACTGCATACTGCTGCCCCAATGTGTTGAGTTTTGCTCTCAGGTCAAGAACGTATTGAATTCGTTTTTGCTGTTTCAAGGTCCCTCCTCACAATTTTTCCTCACGATGTCTAAGACACCGCAAGGCTTATGCCCATACAACAAATCAAACGGGGAGAACCCCATGGAGGCTTGCGGGACCTCTCGCACTGCGAATAACAGGGGTTCAAGCCACTTATCCCAATTCCAAGCATCTTCGTGCACGAATTTACGAATCATGTTTTTCAGGGTTTGATTAAACCATTCGACCAAGCCGTCTGTTTGCGGATGGTATACACTTGTCCAAATCAATTTAATACCCAATAATTAATACAGCTCGCATAGTGTACGTGACATGAAAGTAGTACCTTAATCAGTGAGGATTTTCTTCAGAATCCCCACTCGGGAGATGATTCTGAAGAGTGCCTCCGCAACACTACGTGTCAAGTCAAGTCAAATAATTTTTATTTATATAGCGCTTTTCACAACATTTTCAACATCATTTCAAAGCAGCTTTACAGGAAATCATGCATTAACAAAAAATGAAACTGTAATATCTATAAAGACTTAGAGTGATCATTGTGTAGTTTGATTAAATAGGACTGTAAATTGTGTATAGAAATTAAATAATTATATAATAATTGTATTTAGAACCCCTGTGAGCAAGCTGAAGGCGACTGCGGCAATGAACACAAAACTCCATAAGATGTTGGTTAATTGAGAAAAAAAACCTTGAGAGAAACCAGGCTCACTGTGAGGGCCAGTTCCCCTCTGGTTAAACAACATGAATATAATGGCAATATTAGTTATTTATGCGCAGTGCAAGTCATGGTTTTAAATTTGTAAATTAAGTGTTAAGGTCCAATGTTTAGTGATTAAATTTTGCATAGAGGCAGTGCTTCTGGATATCACATTGCGTAGTCCACCAGAACCAACACAAAGCGATGTCCGCGTGCCGTCCACTTTAATGGCCCAACGAGGTCCATACCAATTCTTTCAAAGGGGACGTCGATCAAAGGAAGCGGATGAGTGAGACGAGGACTAACCGCCACCTTTCTCTATATTTTTGCCCCTGAAATTGAACAGCCACGGGCACTAAGGGATATTCATGAACGTCCCCATGCACACACAGTGCTCGGCCACGCCTCTGTCTCCACAGTGTAATGTGTTGACCGTATGTTTGACAGCATGGTGTACAGAAAAAAACATATTTAATAAGTTATGAAAAAAGAACACTTCTAATTTGTCAGCAAATTAAAAAGCACTTGTTTAGAGTTGGTTTGATTGCCTTTAGGCATTGTAAAGTGTTTGTCAAGCAAGTAGTTATTAATTAATTTTATTTATATAATTTAGTCAAGTAATTTTTATTTGTATAGCACTTTTCAAAATACACATCGTTTCAAAGCAGCTTTATAGGAAATTATGCTGTAATGTCTTAAAATCCTCATTTGTCAAAAATTATTGTCTTTAGGCCCCCAGTGAGTAAGCCAAATGCGACTGTGGCAAGGAATCCCAAATTCCATAAGATGTTAGTTAATGGCACAAAAAAAAAAAAAAAAACCTTGGGAGAAACCAGGCTCAGCTGGGGGAGCCAGTCGCACTCTGGCTATACAGAATGGATATACAGTAATGCCAATATCAGTTGTGTATGTGCATTACAAGGCATGTATTAATTGAGTAAACTGAGAAGATATGAGTGGTCAATGTTTAAATCTAAAGGATATAGATTGAACTGTAAAATTAATCAAAGACTAAGTGTCTTTGAAGTCCACCCCAAATTGACTGCGGAAGTGCTCGTAGATGCAGTGTCCTTTGTTATTTAGCTGATAAAGGCTTTAGTTGGCAGTCATTTATTGTCTATGTATTCCACTTTTAGAAAAGTGATGCATGCAGCAGTCAGAGATGTGTTACTTGCGGTTTGATTGGATTGCGGTGGACAGCAGTTTATTCGCAGTGTAGTCTATCCTAAAACCAAGAATATGCAGGCAGTGGTCAGTGAAGTGTGCCTCGCAGTCGGGCTGTAAGCTTGTGGCAGTTTATTTTTGTGAAGTCCAGGCCTTTAACATGCTCAATGACACAAACTGACTATTTTTGATCAGTCACCTAGAAATAGTGCATAATCCATTTATTACTTTTATGTCATAATATTTCTTTGTTTTAAATTTTTTAAATCCTAAAACTTTGATTACTACAAGGATTATATTTTAAATCCCATATTTTCAGTGTAGACTCTTGAACTGCACTCTAAATGTCTCACATCCGTCTCTGAGGTTTTCATTATTTATTTGACTTTATATTCACAATTTTTGTTAATTACTTTTTGTCTGATGTATAAATGTTGTGTACACAAATGGGCATTGAAATGTGCGTATGCAATTTCCCACGCACACATCGTGATTTTTAATAAATAAATGGTGTAAATGGCAATGTCCCAAATGGCATACTTGATGTGGACTTACGGTCTCGTAGCTTTCATTCGTGCATTTCTGTGAAGTCCACGAGACTGTATGGTGTTCCATTTGACATTTTGTCGCTCAGAAGGGTGCTCATGAGCACTCCAAAAAGGGGTGGGAGCTCCAAACTACAATTAAAGATAAAGGGAGCCCCTATATCCCTAAACTTAAAGGGAAAGTTCACCCAAAAATGAAAATTCTCTCATTATTTACTCACCATCATGCCATCCCAGATGTGTACAAAGATTTTTGGAAGAATATTTCAGCTCTGTAGGTCCTTGCAAGTGAATCGAAATCAGACATTTACAGCTCTAAAAATCACATAAAGGAAACATAAAAGTAATCCATTAGACTCCAGTGGTTAAATCCATATCTACAGAAGCGAATTATAGGTGTGGGAGAGAAACAGATCAAAATGTTAGTCCTTTCTTTACTTGAAATATCCACTTCCACTTTCAGATGTGAAGGTAAAACTAAACAGGCGCCACATGTGGATTTCAGATGTAAAAGTGAATGTGAAAGTAGAGGTTTAAAAAGGACTTAAATATTTATCTGTTACTCAATCATATATCATATCGCTTCTGAAGATATAGATTTAACCACTGGAGTCATATGGATTACTTTTATGCTTCCTTTGTGATTTTTGGAGCTACAAAGGTCTGATCACCATTGACCTGCATTGTATGGATCTACAGAGTGGAGATATTCTTCTAAAAATCTTCATTTGTGTTCTGCTGAAGAAAGAAAATCATACACATCTGGGATGGCATGAGGTTGAGTAAATGATAAGATAATTTTCATTTTTGGGAGACACACCCTTTTGGAATTGGCGCAACCCCCTTTTGGAGTAACCACGCCCCCTGCTGGAGTAACTCTGCCCTCTTTTGGAGGTCTCCGGCCTGCAGCTATTGACCTGTTTTAGTGACGTCACTTTTCCCCTGCAGCTGTCATATTTGTGACCATTAGCGGTAGAAAACAATGGTGGTGAATGGAAAAACACCCGTAAAATGATCTAAAAAAAAACTTTTGATCCATGCAAAGTCCCAGGAAAGGTGTATACAGGTCTGAGGTCTGCACATACAGTTGCTATCAAAATGTGAATTAAAACACATCAACTAAAACCTCAGTAAACAGTCAAAGTAAGTTTTTAATACACATTTTGATTGATTTTGAGAACAAAGAGTTCAGTTTACCCAATTTTTAAAATAAAAAATAACTAATTCTCTCCACAAATGTCATGTCAAAAATATTCAACCCCCAAGTCGATCATTTGTGGAGCATCCTTTATCCTTAATAACAGCAAATAAATGTTTCAGGTAAGTGTTCTCAGGCTTCGGACACCTCTCTTACACATTTCTCATGAGCAAAAGCTTCCAGCTCATTTACATTCTTTGGTTTCTGTGCTGCCACTGCTTCCTTGAAATCCCAACAAAGGTTTGCAATGGGATTTTAATGATGGACTGAAATTTCATTAACAAAGACAGAAGGAATGGCCATTTAAGGACATTCCACGACCTATCCCTGAAGCAGATTTTGGACAACTTGGAAGTATCCTTGGTGTTATTGTCTTGCTGGAAAGTCCAATGATCCGAGCTTCAATTTACACACTGAAGGCATCACATTTTTCATGCCAAAATGGCCTGATTCCTTAAAGAATCCATGGTGTCAGTCACATAGTCAGGATAGCCATTTCCTGCAGCCACAAAACACCCCCATAACAGGACTGATCCACCTCCATGCTTGACTGCGGGGATGGTGTCAGTCTTGTCATTACCTTGTCATCTTACTCCAGATGTACTGCTGACCCATGGGTCTAAAACTCATTTTCAGTTTAATGTCATACGTCTATAAAACCATCCAGGACTCCACAGGTCTTTCCTGATTACTTCTTGAATATTCAAGTCAACATTTCCCTTGGTGAAGTTTTGCTTTCTTCCACACCCCATGAAGGTTGCTGTTGTACCATATTTAAAATATGTGTGAATGGTGCTGCCAACTTTGTCTATTGGAAATTGAAGTGCCTTGGAAGGTACTTTTAGCCATGACCTTTCTTGTGTAATGAAATAATCTCCTCTATTAGCTTTTGAGACAGCTTATTTTTAATTGCATTTTTTGCATAGAAATACATTTTTGCTTACAATGCTAAACTTAAATTTTAAAACTTAAATATGTGTCATTGCAGATTGATGACTTAATATTGTTTTAAAACAATTACTTGTGTAGTCTTACATATTTAAGAAACAGCTACATGCAATAGGGGATGAATAATTATGACATGGCTGTATTTAAAAAAAAAAAAATCCTGCTATTTATTCACACTATGACTTTGAATGTGTCACTCAACTGATATAGATGTAAAGTTTAAAAATTCTGGGTCATCAGAAAAGCTTACCTTTGTAAATCCTTACTGTCTTGGGGGGATTGAATAATTTCGATTGCAATTGTATACTGCCAAATTTGACTTTCGCAGACATTTAAATTAGGGCTGGGTGATATGGCCAAAAATATTATCACAATATTCTTTTTCATATCATTTGATATTTATATTTATCACTATATACATTCACATTTGCACATTTTTTTGAATTTTCAAGTTGGCAGAAGAAGAAAAAAAAAACCTAAACAGTCAAAATAGTCTATACAAAACTGCATTGGGGGATCTTCTACTAAACTATTACACTATTTTATTTTGTTTATCAATCAAGTGCAGTTGGATATGAATGTTAAAAGATCATCTGTTCATTTTGAAGCATAATGACACTATATCATTTTTACATTCAAATTATTTTCATATTTCATTACATTCAGATACCCAATTATAGGGGCATAGAAGCCCTTGTGACTGAGGAATGATACTGTATGGGGGTTCAGGGGTGGCCCCTGAGAGAAAATTTAGAAAATGTAAGTCTGAATGGACCATTTTTATATTTCATTAAAGTGAGAAAGACTAGACTACTAGTAATTTTATTGTCTTTCATCCATGCCAGAGATGTTGACATCTGAATAATTTCACAAAATTATAACATAAATCTATTTGTTTATTATTAAAGGCTCGCAACATGCTGATTAATAAAGCTAAATTTAGAAGGCAAAACATTATGGTGCTCTGGACCACGTTAACTTATGTGGCGCCTCATGTCTACTCACATGGGAAAAGAGGCAACATGTGAAGAGCGGGACAGGGCATAAATGAAGCGTGTTCAGTGCTAGAGAAAAATATTCAAGAATACAACACAGAAAGATCAGATCTGGTGTTGTTTTGTTACGCTGCTCACTAGAGATGATGAAAGGGTGCAACCATCATCATGTCTTGCAGTCCGGATGGAATCAATCAGGTGTCCGGACCCGGTTCACGGTGGCTGGCGTAGTGTTGATGTTAGCAACTTCATACATTCTGAAGCTGCGTTTAAACTGACGCGGAAGAAATATGCTCAAAGCTGCACCCAACACTAGGGAACAGCTTGCTCTGCACCGCTGTCAATTCTACGATCCACCTTGCGAGCGTGGCGCTCGGCTTCCATAGGAAGGAATTGGAAGCGCTTGCTCACCCTCGTTCACCACGTGCCAGTGGAATTGTACAATAAGAAAGCCAAACTGCTTGTGTTCCTTTTCGATTCAGTTCACTCAACATTGCCACAAACACACTATGGAGAATTCCTTTTCTCATGACTAGTTGAAGCCCTTATACAATAACACTAGTCTTGTGATTGGCAATGTTGATGTTTATATAGGTGCACAGTTGGCCTATATAAGCAGGTGCGAAATCACCATTTCTTCAGAATTTTCTTCCTTCAAGATAGTGACATCATCTCTCATCTTGAAAGCCCTCTCCAATTTGCCAGAGATATTGTACACTTCTTCAGCGGACAGGATCTTCTCTGCAGATGTGGACAGGACGATTCTCACCAGTATCACTCAGCACTTGCAGCAAGAGGACTCTCCCCTCCCCTGCTGTGTTTCGGCGAAGATTCTCTCCACCTCGCCATGGAAGACGCTTCTCAGTGAATGGGTTTTTCGCTTCAGACGCTCACCGTTGAACAACGCAACGCTTCAGCGAGACACCACCCACTTTCCGCAGCATTCGGGCAGGAGATATTTTATCCTTTTCATATATATGTATTAATATATCAAAAAAGAGCTGCTTGCGTGCAATGCGTCTTTTTCAAGATGTCTTTCCGCAAGTTTTCTGTATGTGAGCTGCACATCCCGTCATCAGATGAACATGAGAGATGCATTCACTGCCTGGGCAGCGCCCACCGTGGCAGCTCTCATGGAGACAGACTGCCCTCACTGCGAGGGCATGAGTCTCTGGATGCTCCGCTCAAGGATCATCCTTGTACTGAGGGATGATAAAGCCTCCTGCACCCTCCTACCCGCCTCCCACACCCCAGGAGCTCGGTTTACAGTGGTCCCCTCCAGTCGAGTCAGAAAGTCTCACATTCACATGCCATTTCACTCCCCTGCCCGCCAGAGTTCGTTGAGACCGGGATATTGCAGAGAATGTTGTTTTGGCGTGTTGTTTGAATAAGGGATGTTCTCATAAAGAGAAAAGTGCTCGTTGCACTGCACGAGGTGCACACACTCTAGAAGAAGCCCTTCACGCTTCTCTTACCCAATGTTGCGTGCAGGAACTTGCAATCTCCTTGCAAAGAACGCGATAGAAATTGTTCCGAACTGTGTCACCCATAAGTGTTCTTCAGCCGCTGTTCTATCGTTCCAGAGTAAGATGACGGACTTCAGCCCATTTTAAATCTGAGATGCTTGAATCATGCACTCGCAAAGCGCCCCATTCAAAATGGTATCTCAGAAACAGATCTTATCACCCATTCGCCCATGGGCTGGTTTGCATCAATAGATCTAGGCGACGTGTACTTTCTTTTTTTTCTTTTTAGAACAAAATATGGGAATACAACAACATAAATACAGGACAAACAAAACAATAAACCAAAAACAAACAAAACAGGCTTTGCATGTGATTATGTGAAGTGTAGGTGTGAGGTTGTGTTGTGTGTGTGTGTACATCTCTATTCAGTATGTATGTAAATATATATGTAAGGCAAGCTGTGGAATAAAGAGTAGAGAGGGGAGAAAAAAAAATATGTATATATATATATATATATATATATATATATACACACACACACACACATATATATATATATATATATATATATATATATATATATATATATATATATATATATATATATATATATATATATATATATACACACACACATATATATACACACACACATATATATACACACACACATATATATATATATATATATATATATATATATATATATATATAATAAACTACGGGGAAAAAAAGGAAACAAATAAATAAAATAAATAAATATATAAAGGGAGGCGGCATACCAAGGAGATACAGGGACGGGCCACTATTCGGGGGAAATCAGAGTAGGACAGTAGGGCACCCCCAGCCAGGACCCAGCACTCTGATGCATCTTCACGACCGAGACCAGCATGCATGTGGCCTGTAGGTCGCCATCAAACCCCACCAGGGAGGGCCAACCCACTGGACAATCTCTTTCAAAAACCTCTCCCAAACCCTGCAGGAGAAGCCAGCCCACTAGGGAGTCAGTGTAGTCAATATCCTGCTGTCCGAATCAGGAGAACTGACCCACCACACAGTCCCCTCCAAGACCCCTCCCAAACGTTGCAGGGGGAGCCAGCCCACCAGGGAGTTAGTGTAGTCACTGTCTCGCCATGTGCATCAGGGACCTCTGGCTGGAAAAATAAATAAATACATAAATAGAAAATAAAAAAAGGGAAGTCTGTAGTTTTATAGATATGTGTTTCCAGAATCTAATATTAATAATCACATGTAATAAGTGTAGTAATAGGAAATAAACATTATCTATTATTATATATTAATAGGTTATAAATATAATTATATGATATGATAATACAGTCATAGTAATCAGAAAACACATATTAAATAAACTATATATAAAGGTATCTCCATAATTGTGTTAATAATAATGACGGTGATGACAATGCTGACAATAGTGATAATAATATTGATGGTAATGGAATAGTATGGTAATGGAACCATCATAATGGTAATAATAGAGATAGTAATAATGACAATAGTGTTATAAATAATAATAATATGAACAATATATAATATCAACATGTATATGCATATATACGGATAAAAACACAAATATATAAATATTTTTATATATTTTTATCCTTTCCCCTTCTTTCTTATAAGTTTGTAGAGCTATGATTGGGAGAGTGCGTGGGTCCGGTTCCAGGTGTTTGATTTAGATTAAAATAAATTAAAAATGGGTTCCAGATGTCATTAAATGTAAATATATTCTTCTTGTGGGTGAATGTTATTTTTTCTAATGTGATGTATTCTGTAAGAAGATTGATCCAATGATTGATATGTATAGATTTTTTTTATTTCCAGTTTAACGGAATTATTTTCTTGGCGATAGTTAGAGAGCTGAGGAATGGGTTTTTATATTTGGTTGGAAGATTATAGACTTCTATGGTGTTATCGAATAAACAAAGTGATGGCGATGGAGGGATTCTACAGCCCATGATAGTGGAAAGTTTATCAGTCACTGCTATCCAATAGGAATAAACTGGCTGACAAGTCCATGTGGCATGGAAATGCTACCCAAAGTGCATCGTGAACAGGTGTCTGTCGCTTAAACCCATTTTAAACTTTTTTTTTTTTTGGGGTGATGTAGGTCCTATGAATAATCTTGTACTGTATGAGTTGTAAATTTTTATTGCTAGTCATAGAGAAAGTATTGTTACAGATTTATTTCCAGAGTTTGGGGTTGGAGGAGAGAGCAAAATAATTTTCCCATTTGATTACTGGTAGTGTTATAGTTACATCAGTATTTGATATTAGTTTATAGAGTTTGGATATTATTATTTTTTATCATTGAGTTTGGTAGGAAGGCAAGGTCTGCAACTAAGGAATTTTTGCACTGATTTTCTTCTAATTCTATCCATGAGTTATTATAATTGTTTTTCTGAATGCATTTCACTAAATATTAGAGCTGGTTTGCTAACAAGTAATATTGAAAGTTTGGTGCATCTAGGCCACCTTGTGATTTTGTCTTTTGTAATTTTGCCAGAGATATTTTAGGTGTCTTGTTTTTCCAATAGAAGTGAGAGGTTAATGAGTCCAGTGATTTAAACTATTTATCTGTGGGTGTTGTTGGAAGCATTGAAAACAGATAGTTAATTTGTGGTAAAGTTTTCATTTTAACTGTAGCAATGAGACCAATGAGTGAGAGTGGAAGATTAGAGACTATCTTTTTTAGAAGAGGGGTATAATTGAGGTTAAACAACTCTGACAGCCTGGGGAAATGCTGATACCTAAATATGTAATGTTGCCAGTGCGGAGTGGGAGAGGAGAGTTATGAGCTGTAGAGTCCCAGGCATCTTCAGAAAGTGGTAGTATGGTCGATTTATTTCAGTTTATTGTGTAATCTGAAATTTTGGAGAAAATATCAATAATTTTGAAGGTTTCCTGTAGTGAATTGTAGGGGTCCTGTAAACAGTAATAAGTTGTCTATTATTTTGTCGTATTGCTGCGGTGAGTGGTTCTATAAAAATTGCAAACAAAGAAGGAGAGAGTGGGCATCCTTGTCTGGTCCCCCGGTGTAGTGTGAAATTTTGTGATGTGACCCCATTTGTGGTTATTGTGGCCCTGGGTGATGCATATAATATTTTTATCCAGTGGATGAGTGACTCTCCAAAACCGAATCTATGTTGAGTGCTGAATAGAAACGTCCAATTTACTTTATCAAATGCTTTTTCAGTATCTAATTACACAATTATAGTTCTGGTTTGTTTTTGTTGGGCAAGACTAATTAGGTTGAATAGTCTATGATATTATCTTAAGCATTCCTGTTTTTAATAAAACCTGTTTGATCATGGTGGATTAATATCGGAATAACTGTTTCTATTCTAGTACCTAGAGCTTTGGTAATCAATGTGTTTGTGTTTATCAGTGACACAGGGCGGTAACCAGAAGGATGAATTGGGTCCTTGTTTGGTTTTAGTAAGAGTGTCATAGTGGCTGTATTCATATGTGTCGGTATTGTGGATGTAGTTTTTATTTCTATAATTACTCTCTGAAATAATGGGGATAACATTTGCCAAAAGTGTTTATAAAATTCAGCTGGCAGTCCATCAGGTCCAGGTGATTTGTTGTTAGGCATTTTATCTAGTGCTTTATAGAGTTCTTCAAGGGCGAGGGGTGCGTCTAATGCATTTGCCTGTTCTTTTGGTATTGTTGGTAATTTTACTACTTTAAAAATATATATATATATTTCTGTTTGATTTGGGTTGTGATCAGAGGAGTATAATTTTTGATAAAAGGTTTGGAATACAGTATTAATTTCTTGTGGATTCTGAACTATTTCGCCTGATCGATTGAGTATAGATGGAATAATTGCTTTTTATTTTTTACGCTTTAATTGATTTGCTAGGTATTTACTTGTTTTGTTGCTATATTGATATTGTTAGTGTTTAAGTTATTGGATAATGAATTGCGTTTTTTGGTGTATGATGCTGTCAAGTTCTATTTTGAGATGGTTCAGTTCGCTTTGTATTTGTTCGGTGGGGTTAGTGGAATTAATATCTGTGAGGTGTTTAATTATTTGTTCTAATTTATTTTCCCATTGTTGTTTCTGCTTTTGATATTGTGAGTATGATATTATATTTCCTGTAATTACTGCTTTTCCTGTTTTCCATAATAGTAATGGTGAAACTTCTGGGGAGTCGTTCATCTCCAGAAAGAATGCCCACTCTTTCTTAATGAAACTGTCAAAATCTGGGTCATGAAGTAATGAGGTATTGAAGCGCAGTCTGTTGTGGAGCTTAACATAAGGTTGAGTGTTTAGTGTGAGAGAGATGGGAGCATGATCGCTGATTATGATTGGGTGAACTGTAGTCTCTGTTACATGTTGGGTGAGTGATTTACTGATGAGAAGGTCAATTCGAGAAAAGGATTGGTGAGAACAAAAGTAAGTATATTCTCTAAGTGAAGGGTTATTCATTCTCCAACAATCGCCAAGTCCATAATGAGTCATGTATTGTTTTATTATTTCTGTTGAATGCCAATTTCTTGTAGAATTGGATACATTTGATTGGTCCATTTGTGGGTTAATGATAGTATTGAAGTCTCCAGCAATAATAATATTACTTGTGTAGTGTAGTAATGAAAAGAAATTAAGAAAAAAGGATGGATCTTCATTGTTTGGCCCATAAATACTAGCTAGTGTGTATATTGTGTGGTTAATGGATACATTGATAATAACGAATCTTCCATCTGGATCAGTGATGGTTGTGTTAAGGATCAGTGGAATATTTTTATTTATTAATATTGAAACTCCTCTTTGTTTGCTATTATATGTTGATGAGAATATAAGGTGGAATTGTTTGCATTTAAAATTTTCAAGTTCTGAGTTTGAGATGTGTGTTTCCTGTAAGAAGCATATATCTGTCCCCAGTTTCATCAGGTGGTTAATTATTGTAGTCCTTTTTGCCTGGGTCCGGAAGCCACGCATGTTCCACGATACCAATTTAAGCTTCTGCATTAGTATTTATTAATTGTCTTACATACATGTTTAGAGAAATACGAGTCGTCTGAATAGAGATGGTGTGTGTAGCCCATGTATCAATGTGTGACCATGTGTGGGGTATAAAGTTAAGACACATATACAAAGAAACAGATACAATGCAGTAAGGCAAAACAGATATGCTTAGGGGACTGGTTGAGGATCACCGTATGGGATAAGATCCATGACAGGAATTTGTTTAAAGAGGGGTGAGGGTGTTTTGTTTTAATGTATAATATGACAGTCACTGATAGTTTGATGTAGCATGGCGAATTAATAGAGCCATGGAGTGATGTTGGCATCGCGGTAAAGCTGTTCTTCGATGTATAGCTCATCCACAATTATATTTGCACGTTTATTGTTTTGTCTGTGTCGTTTCATGATGGTGTAAAGGACTTTGCTCCGGTCATTTATTTCATGTGGAAATTGGTCATTCAGTCCGTAGTTCATGCCTTTTAATTCTTTGCCTTTACTCTTGATAAGATCTTTGTGTTTGTAATGTTCCAGTTTAACAATGATGGGATGAGGTGTTTTATTTGAATGTAATCCGAGACGATGGACTCTGTGAAAGGTGATTTGGTTTACAGTGTCCGGTGGGAGTTTGAGTTGAGTTTCCATAAAATCTCTGATCATTTCTTTGGGGTTATCGGATGGATTTTAGGGAATGCCGGAAAAATCAGGTTACCATGCATGTTTCTACATTGAATGTCCAATATGGTTTCTTTCATTGTTTTGTTTCATGACCAAGTCCATTTTTTCACTGAATGTTTTAACAGCTGCTTGAAGGGAGTTGTTGGACTGTTTTAATTTTTCAATGTGATTGTAGGCGAATTCCAGGCTTGACTGAAGCACTTTTATTTCGTTGTGTAGTGTGACCAATAACTCTAGTTTGTTGTTAGTGGAAGTAAGTACACTGACCTCTATTTCTGTAGACTGTAGACCGTTTGTGTCGGTAGATGATGTCTTTTTCCATTTGTTATTTCGAGTATTTTGCTGAGTTGTGATGTTAGTTGTATCCATTTCGTACCGGTTGTAGTAGTAATCGATGTATGCTTCTAGGTCCATTAAATCAGAATCAGAATCAGCTTTATTGCCAAGTATGCTTACATATACAAGAAATTTGTCTTGGTGACAGGAGCTTCAATACAAAAACAATACAAAAACAGCAGCAAGACATAGATAATAATAAAAAATAATAGTTATACACATACCTACATACACACACAGACACACACATACATATACACATACGTAGTGCAATCTAATACAAATCTGTTATCTGTTATGTACAGTGCAAATGTTTTTTGTTTTTTTTTTCCCCCAGAGGAATGAAATGGCAGAAGAGGTTGGATGTGTTGGATAAATATAAAAAAAGACTAAACAAAAGACTAAACTGTATATTGCACATAGTTATTGCTCAGTGGGACAGTTTAACTGTTCATGAGATGGATAGCCTGAGGGAAAAAACTGTTCCTGTGCCTGATGGTTCTGGAGCTCAGAGCTCTGAAGCATCGGCCAGAAGGCAACAATTCAAAAAGGTAGTGGGCAGGGTGAGTGGGGTCCAGAGTTAATTTTCCAGCCTTTTTCCTCACTCTGGAAGTGTAAAGTTCTTGAAGGGGGGTAGGGGGCAACCAATAATCCTCTCAGCAGTCCGAATTGTCCTATTTAGTCTTCTGATGTCTGATTTCGTAGCTGAACCAAACCAGACAGTTATTGAAGTGCAGAGGACAGACTCAATGACTGCTGAGTACAACTGTATCAGCAGCGCCTGTGGCAGGTTGAACTTCCTCAGCTGGCAAAGGAAGTACAACCTCTGCTGGGCCTTTTTCACACTGGAGTCAATGTGTGTCTCCCACTTCAGGTCCTGTGAGATGGTAGTGCCCAGGAACCTGAATGACTCCACTGCTGCCACAGTGCTGTTTAGAATGGTGAGGAGGGTCAGTGTTGGGGTGTTCCTCCTAAAGTCCACAATCATCTCCACCGTTTTGAGCGTGTTCAGCTCAAGGTTGTATTGACTGCACCAGACAGCCAGCTGTTCAACCTCCCTTCTGTATGCAGACTCTTCGTCATCTCGGATGAGGCCGATGACAGTGGTGTCATCTGCAAACTTCAGGAGCTTGACAGAGGGGTCCTTGGCGATGCAGTTGTTGGTGTAGAGGGCGAAGAGTAGTGGGGAGAGCACACATCCCTGGGGGACAGAAGTGAGTTTCCCATCTCACTAGCTGCTGCCTGTCCATCAGAAAGCTGGTAATCCACTGACAGATAGACATGGGAATAGAGAGTTGGTGTAATTTATTCTGGAGTATAGCTGGAATGATGGTGTTGAAAGCCAAACTGAAGTCCACAAAAAGGATCCTTGCATATGTCCCTGGTCTGTCCAGATGTTGCAGGATATGATGCAATCCTATGTTGACTGCATCATCCACAGACCTGTTTGCTCGATAAGCAAATTGAAGGGGATCTAGAAAGGGTCCAGTGATGTTCTTCAGGTGGGCCAACACCAGTCTCTCAAATTATTTCATGACCACAGACATCAGGGCGACAGGTCTGTAGTCATTAAGTCCAGTGATTTTTGGTTTCTTTTGGACAGGAAAAATGATTGAGCGTTTGAAGCAGCATGGGACTTCACACTGCTCCAGTGATCTATTGAAGATCTGTGTGAAGATGGGGGCCAGCTGGTTAGCACAGGATCGAAGACACGCTGGTGAGACGCCATCTGGGCCTGAAGCTTTCCTCGTCTTTTGTTTCCGAAAGACACAGCTCACATCATCTTCACAGATCTTAAGTGCAGGTTGAGTAGCAGGAGGGGGGAGGAGGGGGGTTGCAGGAAGTGTTGGTATTTGTGTGAATTGAAGGTCAGAGTGGGTGTGAGATTGGGCCTTTCAAATCTTCAGTAGAACACATTCAGGTCGTCAGCCAGTTGTTGGTCCACCACAGGGTTGGGGGTAGGAGTCCTGTAATTTGTGAGTTGTTTCATGCCACTCCACATTGATGCAGGGTCGTTAGCTGAAAACTTGTTTTTCAGCTTCTCAGGAGTATCTTCTTTTAGCCACTCTGATTTCCTTGTTCAGTGTGTTCCTGGCCTGATTGTACAAGACTTTATCCCCACCCCTGTAAGCATCCTCTTTGGCCTGACGAAGCTGCCTGAGCTCTGCTGTAAACCACGGTTTGTTGTTGTTGAACTTTAAATAAGTCCTAGTAGGAATGCACATATCCTCACAGAAACTGATATGATGTAACAGTATCTGTGAGCTCGTCCAGGTCTATGGCTGCAGCCTCAAAAACACTCCATTCCGTGCAATTGAAATATGTGGCTAAATCAGATTTTTTATCTTCAGACTACAGTCACTTTTGTTATCATGGCCACATTAGTTGTCATGGTAACGCAGCAAACTTGTGTATATTCACCATGCATGATATTTTAGTGATGGATATTTTGCCATGGATTAAACTTTTCATGAGGGCAGTATATATATATATATATATATATATATATATATATATATATATATATTAACATTCTTCACAGACAGTGGCTTAAAATGGGAGAGGTGGCATATGCAATGTTTGTTGCTGCTAATGCTTTTAGATCTTAGTGCTGCCTTCGACACGATAGATCACGACATTCTCTTTTTATAGGCTAGAGAATTATGTTGGCATTTGTGGACTTGCATTAGCATGGTTTAGGTCCTATTTAGCAGACTGCTACCACTTTGTCTGTGTAAATAAGGAACTGTCAAACCAAACAAAAGTTTTGGTTTGACAAGTATGGAGTGCCACAGGGATCAGTTTTAGGGCCTCTGCTTTTCTCTATGTATATGCTTCCCCTGGGAGATATTATCAGGAATTGTGGAATAAATTTCCACTGTTATGCTGAAGATACCCAACTTTATATTTCTTCAAAACCTGACGAAATTTCACAATTTTCCAAATTAGCAGAGTGTAACAATGAAATCAAAGATTGGATGGCCAGAAATTTCCTTCTACTCAATTCTGACAAAACAGCATTAGATTTTATACTGCTGGTTGATATTGTAGGAACTATTAACAGTCCAGAATTTTGCGATCGCAACAAACGTGATGGAATATAGTGTGGTAGAAGGTCACTTAAGTACTGCGGAGCTAGACCATTCAAAGCTTTGTACATAGTTAACAGAATTGTAAAATTAATACAAAATTTAACAGGTAGCCAATGTAACGATGATAAAATGCAGCTAATATGACATAATTCTTGGTTCTAGTCAGCACTCTGGCTGCTGCATTTTGAACCAATTGAAGTTTATTTATTGATCCTGCTGGACATCCTCCCTGTAATGCATTACAATAATCTAGTCTTGAGGACATGAACGCATGAATTAGTTTTTCGGCATCAGCAACAGAGAGCATGTGTCGTAATTTAGCAATATTTCTTAGGTGGAAGAATGCTGTTCTACAACTTGTCATGATGAAGAGTTTTGCCACTTGTCAAACTTTTGCTCCGCCCCTTCGTTTTCCCGCTATTTTGGATTGTTTGAAAAAAATTAAAAATGTGCTTGTCCTAGGCTGTTCGCCCAATCGGAAACAAACCAGTGTATAAAAATTTACCATAGTTTCATTATGAAAAGTAATCAAAGGAATTATGAAATGTTGTTTGTCAAACGGTACACCAAAACGTACATAGTGGGAGTGGTCTTTTTACATAAACGGTTATAACTTTTGAACTTCTTGTCTTTATGACTCTGTATTCAGACATTGTTGGATCTGTCATTTTGTACGTCTTATAGAACATTTATATTGAACCTTCTGTTTTTCAATAATAATACAAAAAAATCCATAGTTTTAGCACAATGTGTGGACTTTTCAGACGGTCCCTTACCACACCCTCCACAGAATTAGCACGTTTCAACACAACGTTTTCAGACGACCCCTTTACCAGCGTATGAATAATTTCCAAGTTATATCAATGTTAAATAAGCGATCTGGAATGATTTCGCTGTGACGCCATCTGACAATCTTACGGGACAAATTGTGTTCCGTACTGATTCGATATGGGACACATCATTTCATATTTAAATACGGGACGATCCCGTATGAGCAAAGTTTGGAAGATGTGGAAAATCACGAGGAGTGGAAAAACGGGAGAAACCCTGCAAAATCGGGAGTGTTGGCAGGTATTGACTACTCAATTAATCTCAGTAATTGTCCTGTTATTTGACACTTTCACCCACTGATTAAAGTAATCATGGTTGACTGTCTTCATTTCTACAATGGCATCTGAAACTGAAAACTACTGATTTTAAATGAGGCTGCATCCAAGCCACTCGGTGTCAGTGTAAATCCGAGTGGACTTTTGACCTAGTGGACAAAGTTACTGAGTGCACCTTTGTGTAATTTTCTTTAAATTAAACTATTCCCTATCCCGTCCAGATTACACATAGGTCTACATAGTGTACACCTAGGGTGACATACAACATGGTAAAAACATTAATATTACACTATGCTCCTATAAAATGCCCAATGTGGTCTTCTGCTGTTTTAGCCCATCCGCCTCAAGATTCGACATTTTGTGCACTCTGAGATGCTATTCTGCTTAATACAGTTGTACAGAGTGGTTATCTGAGTTACCGTAGCCTTTCTGTCAACTCCAATCAGTCTGGGCTGCAAAGCATCGCAAGCTTAAGTTGATCATAGAGGCCATTGCCGCCAATGGTATCCACAATCTATTTAGGCTTACGATGCTTTTCGGAAACGCAGCTCTGGCCATTCTCCGTTGACCTCTCTCGTAAACAAGGCATTTCTGTCCGCAGAACTGCCACTCACTGGATGTTTTTTGTTTGTTTTTGGCATCATTCTGAGTAAACATTGTGCATGAAAATCCCAGAAGATCAGCAGTTACAGAAATACTCAAACCAGCCCGTCTGACACCAACAATCATGTCATGGTCAAAATCACTGAGATCACATTTTTTTCCATTCTGATGGTTGATGTCAATATTAATTGAAGCTCCTGGCCCACATCTGCATAATTTTTTGCATTGCTGCCAGGCGATTGGCTGATTAGATAATCGCATGAACAAGTAGTTGTACAGATGTACAATAAAGTGGTTGTGAGTGTATGTATCCCTTTATTTTTTGAACAACAATGGATGATGTGATTAAAAAAACTAATCCATTTATCTTGAAACATTGAGCGAATAACTGAATGCGGGCGCACACACACATGAAACTCATGGCCAGTAGATGGCATATTTGTGATGAAACAGATGGAGACGTTAAAAGAAACAAAAACGGTTTTGTAACATGCACAAGTCAAAGTATTAAAAACAAAAACTGAAAATATTTTATGAATTTCTTTTTCATTTTTGTTAGTTTTGAAGCAATGCATGATAGTTTCAATTTAGTTTTTTTTTTTTTGGGGGGGGGGGGATGTTATTTTAATTTTGTTTTTCTAGGTTATTTTTTGGAATTATGTTTTAGTTTCAGTTAACTATAATAACCTTGATCACAACAACATTCCGCAGTCAATATGGCGTTTGACTATGGAGTACAATTTGCCAAAAACATTCACAGTTCAAATGTTGACGTAATCGAACTAAAGACATTCAAATCTGCTTCTGCACCATTGGCACAGAGAGAGAGACTGGTTATACATATGGATCATTCCAACAATTTGGTTCCTTTAAATCCCCACTACTACCCACTATGTTGTGGTATTTATAACGTTTGAATTCACCCGATTACAATTATAATAGGATTGGAAAAAAGAATAAAGATTATTTATAATGTTACACACTGCTGTGGGCCCAAATAATTGAAATAATTTTCAATTATTGCACTAGTCTAGCGTCATTTACTCATGTCCCCAGAGCTACACATCAATTATCTTTAACATAAAACATTTTCTGTATTTTGTGATGTTAGTTATATGTGGTAAAGCATAACATGTCTACTGTTATGGCAAGATACAGGGAAAATTTAAGCACATTTACAAATATTTTAGTTATCATTAACGGACCATGTTGTAGCTAATTTATCCACTGAATGTCCTCCCTGTTATTTTCCACCCTGACCCTGTCCATTAAACCAGATGGACATCTGAATTTTTAAAGTCATTTAGCATGACTGGTATGAATTATAAAATCTTTAACATGTCCTTTTAATTATGAAACATGAAGATACTTATAAAAGTTTTTTTTTTTTTTTTCACAAGTTTCACAGCCAAATTGTAGGAATGACTCACATAACATGAGCTCCATTTATTTGGAAGCTTTTCCAATGATATAACATGAATCCCAGCGTTTGTCTTTCTCAATTAAGCCGTGACATGTAAACAAATATAATAAAAATTTACTGTTTTCATCATCCAACAATGTGTACATAACACTGTAGGGCATTTTTGCTTTTTTTATAAATATTCCTAAGTGACCTATTTGAATATTTGTCATTATTCCCATCTTCTTAACATTGCTGTATTTCCTTTAAGAATTACATCTTGTCTTCAGTCAGAGTGGGCAATTTGTAAGCTTTTCAAGGCTACCACTCACAAATCACTCCAAGCGTACTCCCTCCACCCAGTGGAGAGTCAAGAGAATGAACGCAAATGCCATTATTTAGTTTTTGTTTTCTTTTAAAGATAATAACACTGCATGGCTGGATAGGAAACAAATGATCACTTACATGATCTAAACGGTCAACATCATTTACTTTATTGAAGCAAATTAATCATACAGAGTCTGCTACAAAAACATAACTTTCATAAGATATAAAAAAAAAAAAATGGTTTCAGTGTGTGTGTGTGTGTGTGTGTGTGTGTGTGTGTGTGTGTGTGTGTGATGTTCTGTAATGGTGGTTGTGGTTTGGCTGCCATAATCAGCCACTCTGGCCCCTTGGAAAAGGAATTCCCAGCGCAGCATCATGAACCTGCAGTGACGGGCAGCAGCAGCCATGAAAAGAGGAGTATGGACTGTGTGCACGCTGGAGCTTTAGACAGCTTATGTG
This sequence comes from Myxocyprinus asiaticus, assembly GCF_019703515.2. NCBI lineage: Eukaryota > Metazoa > Chordata > Actinopteri > Cypriniformes > Catostomidae > Myxocyprinus > Myxocyprinus asiaticus. The sequence goes on from NC_059367.1 coordinate 45,700,413, forward strand.
AGCAGCACGTCACACCCCTCTACGCCTGCATCAGTGTACAGGCGTTTACCTGTGCATGACAGACGGATCAAAATAAATGCCATTCTCAACGCATGTATTTGTAAGTTTGTTCTGTGGGTTATTCAGTCTTACTCACCGTCCTCATCCTCCTCCACCCATAGGAGGAGGGGTGGGACCTGCACCATGGTTTATTCTGCCCATCCGTCTGCGCCCAGGGAAACCAGGAGGACTGCAACAGTATTACAATATAAACACAAATAAATCAGTGCTGAGGATCACTAGTGGTGTTTCAGTCATGAACAACTTTTTTTGAACAAATCGTTTTAGTGAACACATCAATCTCATTCACTTCCATGGAGATTACTAGTATTGTTTGTTATAAGCCGAGAAGTCTCTCCTTCTGACTGCTTTTTTTTGGTGAAAACCATGATCTTGATACAATTACCCATGGTTTTACTGTTTTACTACAGTAATACTGTAGTTTCCATGACCGTTTTAACCATGGTTATTTTGTGGTTACTATGGTTTTAATACAAATATCATGGTTAAGCTATGATTACTGCAGTAAAAACACACTTAATTTTCTTAAGGAAATGTCACCCTAATAAAATATATAACTATCAGTTGATATTATTGATTTCAATGTCATCATCCGATTGCTATACAGTATATCTAAAAAATAAAAAAAATCTTTACATAGCTTCAATGTAGTTAGCTACACTACAACCTACAAACAAAAATGTGCTAACTACTTAAGTAGAGTATATGCAGAAGATTACAGTGCAACAGTTCTTGTCAGAGCAACAGGCCACACCGACTTATTGAGAGGGGCAGAAAACAGAACCAGCAGTTTATGAGAGCTACTGGTATTAGGGATGCTGCGATCAGGATTTTTACAGCCGATACCGATCATTTCACTTTTAAGAAGGATCTTTGTCATAACTAGCTATATGCAAGCTTCTGCACATGGTCACTTAATTGAATTTTCCTCTTCCCAGTAATATCACTTTGCCTAGTTTTTGCTGACAAAAACAGTTTAAAAAGTGTATTAAAAAGGCTTTTTTTAAAAAGACTTTAAATCAAGTACAGGCTAACAATATATTCTCTATATTAAGATAAAGTCAAACTGATAACCCAAAGGTGCAATTAAACTTAATGTGACATTTGTGGTTATTGATTCGTTGTCATTATTTCATATAATTATTATTATTCCTTATTTTATTTCGATTGTATTTTTGCATTATATTGAATACATTATATTACAGTATCTTAATATTATATAAAGAATTCTTATATTTATAAATTCCTTCCTTGCCTTTTCATTTAGTTGGATGATTGTATTAATAGTTCATTTTTTACTTGTTGCTGCTTGAACTTTAATGAGGGGAACATGCACTCTCTCATGAGGTCAAGAAATGAAAGGAAAGCGGAGAAAGAGCGCATGTTTTTGGACTCTACAGGTGCTACTATTGTTAATGCCATTTATTCAGGAGATATTTAATAAAGATATCTGAATTACCGAGATGCCTATAACCGACTGAGAAGCTGCCACCATGAACGATAACAAGGACCGTTTCACAGCTCGCGCTGTTTTCCCTTTGCCTTGTTGCATGTAAACAGCACATGAACATTACAGTACATAAGCTTTTCATATTTGCCATACCTCTCCCACTGCATCGTTCTTAACTGCTGAATCAAGTTTATTGTACAACACTATACCAGTATTCCCCACACTCTGTGATGCCATGACAGTGCTGCTCAAGCCTTAAAGGAGTATTTTGCAACATGAGTGATCGGTTTATGCAATTGGCCAAATTACCGATTGAATCATAGGACATGATCGGATCATCCTTGCATACCAGTTAGGGATGCTCCAATCGATCGGCCGATACTGATCTGTGGCCAATCGATCGGAGCATCCCTAACTGGTATGCAAGAATAATTCCCGGTACTGTGAAAAGCACTGCACATCATTGCCGGTACAGTGTACCGGTGAGTACCGGCCCACTTTGAGCACTGATCACTGGGATGCATAAAAATCTCCATCTATGGGATTATGTGTATGGCAGTTAAATGTGAATATGTAAGGCTTGACAGACGTACCCTCTGCCATCACTGAAGCGACTTGATGCACTGTTGTGTCCATCTTTAGACAGATCTGGCTGAAAAAGAGTCTGGAAGCTGGTGACACATAATACAGATCCTTTTTAACATTATGCACACATTAAAAAATTATGAATATAGCTTTAAAGAGAACAAATAAACTTACAACAACCCAATAAACTCGACTGCACCCCAGAAGAGATCACTAAGGAAAGACAATCTCCATGGCGACTGGGTCCTACTGTCCAGAACCTGACCTGAAACCACACGAAAAGTACCATAAAAAATGTTATATAACTTTATTATATAAAAACAAAGTTTCAGTGCGCTCATATACTAGCTTTGTTTTACCAAGTAGTAAGGCGTGTCCTAGCGAGGTAAAGTACTTAAACAGTGCAATCAATTGCCTTCTCAGGAGAAGCAATCTACCAGCAGAAGTCAGCAGCAGCGTGTATGTGTGTTTATTACTTGTTTCACTCGTTTTAGAGTAGTTATCGTTGCTAGGAGACGCTTATTTGTTTACTGTGTGAAGTCACGTTTGTTCATTTGCTCATCTCACGTGAGCTTTCAGTTTCAGTTTGCGCTCATATACTAGCTTTGTTTTCCTAAGTAGCGAAGAGTGTCCTGCTGATTTCAAGCATCAAAGTTACAGCGGTGTATATATTTGATACACGCCCCGCGGCAGGGGCAGCCCTCGTGTGAAGACCAGCGAGTCTACCTGTGTGGGTCCACCGAGCAAGGACACCGACAAGGCACTTAAGTATCGCACTTATTATCTTCTTTTCTTGTCTACTGCTTTTTGACATCTTTCTTCTCTATCCTATACCACTGTGCTTCCAAATTCCTACTATCACTAACATTCGTTACTCATGCTCCAGACACAGGAGACAGCACAATCTTAACAACTTGTGCACTATCCCCACTTCCTCTGCTAAATTTTTTCTCTTCCTATCGGTCTTTGGAATTGCCATTCTGCTATAAACAAAGCTGACTTCATTCCGTCCATTGCAAGTCATTCAGGTCACAACATTCTGGCTCTGACTGAGACCTGGATCAGACCAGAGGACACTGCCAAACCCACAGCCCTCTCCACCAACTTCACTTTCTCCCACATGACCCGTCAGACTGGGAGGGGTGGGGGAACGGTTTCTCTTACTGTCTCCTAATATCTCCTTTGAATCATATGCGATTACTATCACCCACCGTGTTAAAATCCATTTTGTAGTTATATAGTGCCCCCAGATCAGCTAGATAACTTCTTGGAGAAGTTGGATGTGTTGCTCTCAACCTTCCCTGAAGATGGCAGCCCCCTTGTAGTACTTGGGGACTTCACCTGGAAAACCTCAGACTGCTGACTTCCACACTTTGCTCACCTCGTTTGACCTCAAACAACTCACAACTGTGGCAACTCACAAGTCAGGTAACCAACTGGACCTCATCTGCACATGTAACTGCTCCACTGATCGTGTTCTTGTTACTCCACTGCACACTTCTGATCACTTATTCCTTGGTTTCAACCTTAACTTGCCTCCTGGCGCAACACACACTCCTCCTCAGGTCTCTTTTCATCGTAACCTACGCTCACTCTCGCCCTCCCGTCTCTCCTCTACGGTGTTATCCTCATTTCCTCTAACCAGTTCTCCTCACTTTATGCAAATAATTCTACTAACTCTCTATGCTACACTTTAACATCTTGTCTAGATAACATTTGTCCCCTCTCATCCAGGCCAGCCCACGCTACACCCTCCACCTCCTGACTATCCGTTGTTCTCCGTGAACATCGCTCTGAACTCAGAGCAGATCGCAAATTGAAAGATCTTGCTGACCTAAGTATGTATCTGTCACTCCTCTCTTCCTTCTCTGCTAATGTCTCCACTGCAAAAACATCATATTATCACAACAAAATTAACAATTCTTCTAATAGTCGCACACTTTTCAAAACTGTTTCTTCTCTCCTTCCCCTCCCGCATCAGCTGTAACAGCTGATGACTTTGCCACATTTTTCATAGATAAAACAACAACCATTAGCGCTCAATTCTCCACACCACAAACCCATGAACACACATTAACATCACTCTTCTTTCTTTCCCCTCTCGGAAGTAGAAGTCTCCAAACTTCTCCTTTCCAGCCATCCTACTACATCCCCTCTTGATCCTATCCCCTCCCACCTCCTTCAAGCCATTTCTCCTTCAATCTTACCTGCACTCACTCACATCATTAATACATCTCTTCTCACTGGTACCTTTGCCACGGCATTTAAGCAGGCTCGGGTAGCCTCATTCATCGCTTAAACATTTCAATGAGTTGTGTTCAACCAAGTCTGATCTTTTCTTACACAGAACAACCTGCTAGACAGCAACCAGTCTGGCTTCAAAAATGGACACTCTACAGAGACTGCCCTGCTGTCAGTTACTGAAGCTCTGAGACTGGCGAGAGCAGCATCCAAATCATCCATATTCATCCTGCTGGATCTCTCTGCTGCTTTCGACACAGTAAACCACCAGATTCACCTCTCAACCCTCACGACAAAGGGCATCCCAGGAACCGCGCTTCACTGGTTCAAGTCTTACCTCACAGGTAGGTCTTTCAGGGTGTGTTGGAGGGGAGAGGTTTCTAAGACTCACCAACTAGCTACCGGGGTGCCTCAGAGTTCAGTGCTTGGACCGCTCCTCTTCTCCATATACATGTCATCACTAGGATCCGTCATTCAGGCACATGGCTTTTCCTATCACTGCAATGATGATGACACACAACTCTACCTCTCATTCCAGCCTGATGATCCGACGGATATCAGCCTGCCTAGCAGACATTTCATGTTGGATGAAAGATCACCACCTCCAACTAAACCTTGTTAAGACCGAGCTGGTTGTGCTTCCAGTGAGCCCAGCAATTCATCACAACTTCACCATTCAGCTGGACTCGTCAATGATTACACCATCCAGGACATCCAGAAATCTTGGGAGTCGTGTTCGACGATCAGTTGAACTTCATAGACCACATCGTAAGGACTGCCCGATTGTGCAGATTTGCCTTGTACAACATTAGGAATATCAGGCCCTTCCTATCAGAGCATGCTACAAAACTCCTTATCTAAGCTCTTGTTCAGCATGTACTGTCAAACCTCTGCAACTGATCCAGAATGCGGCAGCAAGAGTGGTCTTCAACGAGCCCAAGAGAGCGCTTGGCATGCCACTCTTCATCAAATTTCACTGGCTGCCAATGGTTGCTCCCGTCACAGCTTCATCGGACTGAGCATGTTGTCATTACAGGCACTCAACGCTGTGCTTTACAGGTACCATTCCTGCAGGATCATCCTGACATGACCCTCCAGCATGACAATGCTACCAGCCATGCTGCTCGTTCTGTGCGCGATTTCCTGCAAGACAGGAATGTCAGTGTTCTGCCATGGCCAGCGAAGAGCCCGAATCTCAATCCCATTGAGCATGTCTGGGACCTGTTGGATCGGAGGGTGAGGGCTAAGGCCATTCCTCCACCACCACCCCTGGAAAAGCATCTTCCCTTCTTATTGCAGCTGCCAATGGTTCCAGGGCAAGACAGAACAATAATGGGGAAAGAGGGCAACCCTGCTGGGTGCCCCTATCCAGAGTAAAATAATCTAAAATTAATCCATTTGTTTGTACCGCCACTACCGGGTGTCTATAAAGTAACTTAATCCATCCAATAAAAATATTCCCGAACCCATATCTTTCCAAAATCTTAAAAAAATAATCCCATTCTACCATATCAAATGCCTGTTCTGTGTCAAGTGAGATGGCTGCGACCGGAGTCTGATCATTTGCCACTGACCACACGATATTGATGAGACACCTAATGTAAATCAGAAGAGCTGCAGCCCCGAATAAACCCCACCTGATCTATATTTATAAGAGATGTCATAACTTAATTGGTTAGCCAAAATCTTTGACAATATTTCAACATCTAGCTGGATCAGGGAAAATGGACGGTAACTTTTACACTTACTTGGATCTTTGTCCTTTTTAAGAATCAGACTGATCCAGGCTTGGGTCATGGTTGGCGGAAGCTTTCCATTCTTCAATGATTCCGAATAAACTTCTAGCAAAAGTGGAGCCAGTTCTGTAGCGTAAGATCTAAACAACACAGCAGCAAAGCAATCTGGCCCTGGAGCCTTGCCTGTAGGCAAGGCCTTAATTAGGTTATCTCAGAATCAAGTGAATTTTTTTGCTTAGTTGTCAATTTAGGGAGTTCTGATGATCCACAAAGTTTATAATATCTTCATCAGTATATGAAGATGTGGAACTATAGAGATCAAGATAGAATTATTTTAAAGCATTATTAATATCAATGGCAGAGATAAAAATGTCACCACCAGCAGAATTCATTGAAGGAATGGTTGAAAAAAAAAAAAAAAAACTCTCTCTGCTTTATATATCTAGCCAAAATCTTCCCTGCTTTGTCCCCCAACTCAAAATATGACTGTCTTGCCCTGAAAGCCAAAACTCCACCTTCCATGACAAAATAGTATTATATCTGTATTTCAATCGGGTCAATTCTCTGAGGCCATCAGATGACATTCGGCGCTTCAGCTCTGCCTCTGCACTTTTATTATTCCCTTCCAACTCCATGAGGTCTCATGCTTTGGATTTTTTGATGAATGAGGCATACTGTATGATCCGACCCCTAAGAACAGCCTTAAGTGCCTCCCAAGCCACGCCCACAGAGGATACTGAGGAACAATTGGTCTCAGTCTTTAACATTTGTTGGAAATCAAGATTTTGCAAAAGGGATACATTAAAGCAGCAACTATATGATTTCTTTTTCTCCATATGTGGCAACACTAAACTCTAAACTCACGAGGGCATGATCTTAGACTTAGATGTTTGCAATTGACCAATCAACCACAGATGAACTGAGAGACTTAGATATGTATATAAAAAATGTATTCTGGAATAAATCTTATGGACTGATGAATTTTTTTTTACAATCCCTACCAGATGGGTTTAAAAGTCTCCAAATATCTTCAAATATCAAACATCCTGTGAAGTGTCAGTGTTGCTCTAGTGGGCTTACACACTTTTGCTTCACTATGATCAAGGACTGAGTCCATCAATAGATTAAAGTCTCCTCCCAATATTATATCGTGAGGGGTGCCAGCTGCTTGCAACATCCTTTCAAGATCTATAAAAAAGCCCTGATCATTGAGAGAGTCGCGTGGCACCATGCGAGGGTTGGACGTGTGAACAGCGAGATCTGTGCACTTTGCTAATTTTTAATACTTTTTAGGTCATAAACCGGTGAGATTCTATACACCCTGATCCATAATTGTTCTATGAAGACAATATGTCAAAGAATTCAATATCCTCGGGCTCTGGAGACATTAAAAGACACTTAAGTGCTCAAGCTGATACCCCTGACAGGGCTGCAGACCAGGCACTCGGTTTGGACGGTGTGGCAGGAGAAATTCAGCATCAACTGGCGAATACGACGGCAATGCTGGCGAAGGTTGTAGCGGACTTGGAGGATCTTGCTGTAATACGTCGATCGATCACTTCCATGGAGACTAAATTATCTGAGTTGTTTACTAGAATCGGGGAAGTCAAGAAACGGATCGATTATCTGGAGTCATCGGAGAAGGAATTAGCTGCTAACCCACTAGCGGCCAAGGCAGACTTGGAACGCATTTTGGAAAAATTGGAAGACCTTGAGAATCGTAGCCGGCGAAACAACATCCAAATTGTTGGAATTCCTGAGAACAAAGGCGGCCGATATATGGTGAAATTCCTACACGAGCTCTTCCTGAGTCTGCTTGACATAACAGGTGTAGGGCTTTACTGGTTGTTTAGATCAGTGTTACTATCAGAAATAATTAATAATTATTTCTGTAGTTATTAATTAATATTTAAATTAATCAATTGAATCTAACTCATTAAAACCTCATATGGGGCTCCAGTAAATGTAATGCGCTACGTTTAGGAGCGGGTTTGGTTATTAGCAATAATTAATAATTATCAAATATAATTATTAATTATTAAAATTAACAGAACATTGATGAGAATCAATGTTAGTTTTTTTTTAATCCTTTAAATCAACAATTATCAAAGATAATCGTTAATTGTTAACATCGATGAAACATTAATTAAAATTAACACTAGCTTTTTGATCATTCAAATTCAACAATCATCAAAGATAATTATCAATTATCAAAAATCAACAGAATATTAATAAGGATTAACATTGACGGGGCACCACCCTGGAATCAGGGACTAATAACCAGATAGTATAACAGTCTCAATATTAGATTGTTTTCTTAGGAAAATCAACATCCGAAGAATATCGATTTTCGGGGAAAAAAACAATGAATGAAGGCTTGAATCCGAGCACTGACATCCCGTCAGCATGACACAGGCGTATGCAAAACAAACCAAAACACTTCTCTTTGTAATATAAACAAAGTTTATTTATGCAGTAATATCAATTAATAATTAATACAATGCAGTCAATAAACTTCCGACTTACAACTACAAACTAAACAGTGATATGATTAGATATGGAAATCAAAATAATCCTATAACACAAGGGTGTGCGTGTGTGAGAGAGCGAGTGTGTGTGTGTTGGGAGGGACACGCATAAAATGGCGGACGTGACTCTCGTGGAGAGTCACGCGAGACTTCCAGCCAGGGAATATGACCGGGAATGTGGGTGGAGAGAAACCAGTCAATGGCGTCTACCAGTTACTGCGTGTATCCGCTTGTACGATAGCTTAACACATAAAATGTGTGCCAGAATGTTTGTGAGGGGTCGGTGTGTGTGTGTGTGTGTGTGTGTGTGTGTGTGTGTGTGTGTGTGTGTGTGTGTGGTTAGTACGAGAGAGAGAATTAAGTGACGCCCCAAAGCTGATTTCGCGATCGTGGGAGAGAAAGCAGCTGTTAGTTCGTAAACAGTCCTGCGTTCTTTGATTCTTTAATGGGTAAACTCAGTTTGCCGGTCTCACTCACGATGGCGGAAATGCACAACAGTCCAATTTGATTGGACCACAATACAGCAAATCAAATTTGTGATAATTAATACCAATAAAGAGAGTATTAATAATGAGCGGACATGGCGGTCCGTAAACTGTACAAGCAAAAAAAAAACCTTGAAACACAAGAATAACACACTATAATATTCTATCTCTGCCCAGACGTAAACCTCTTACTTGAATCACATGAGGATGCAGAATGTGTGTTCATCCGTCCTTTAACTCAGACTCGGTTCCTCGAGGCTTGGGTGACGACGGGAGGCCGTTTCCTCGCTCTGTCGGCGGGCGTGCGGCTGCTGATTCTCGGTGGGCTGGGGGAGAAATCAGAAATGTCGACTTGATTGAAGATGGAAGAGAAATCTTTAATCTCTTCACTTCTGCAGGCAAACGGACACAGAGGTTGAACACGGAGTAATCTCAACTCGTCCAGCGAGATGGAGATTGTATGGCCACAGTTTCAAGTCGGACGTTACTTCCTTGTGCCACGAGGTTGCATCTGAGAGCAGCGATGAGCTGCATCTACCCACTGCAAGCAAAGTTGCTGGAAGCAAATCCCAGAAGCATTTCAGAGGTATTTCTACTCCTGATGATGTCATGGTTGAGGGACGTTCTGTTGTGTGCCTCATCCAATAGGAGTTGAGAGTTTGAACCTTTAGTGAGCAGGGCTTCATGGGATTTGTAGTCTGTTTTGGACTCCCTTTGTTTGATTTTGGCACGGTTTTTATCAGTAAGATTTATGACTTGGTATGTGGGGGCTGAGTTAGGTTTTACGACTGTGTTAGGCCTACCTTTGTCTTCTATCTAAATACATGAGGCCCAACACAGGCCATAAGCTGGAAATCGAGCGAGCTCACAGAGTCCCGGCTCGGAGATCTGCGGATGGAGACAAGCCCCGATCAATTCTGGCCAGATTTCTGAGATCATCCGATAAAGATCTTGTGTTACGTGAGGAGTAAAGGAAGGCATTCTTGGAAGAACCACAATATTTTCTTGTTCCAAACTTTGCGAATTCGACAAGAGAGAAACGTGATCGATTCAAGGAATGCAAAAGACTCTTACATCAACGGAAGGTCGCTTTTGCACTGATGTTCCAGGCCAAATTGAGAAGAGATGCTAAAGATGGCTGTAAAACATTCACATGCCCACAGCAAGCATTATCCTTCATAAATGTGTGACGCAGCTGAGTGGACCTGACTCACTGAACATTCACTGTTCGTGGAAGCTGGTCGCCTTTTTTTTTTTTTTTTTTTTTTTTTTTTTGTGCTGGTTCCGCCTAGCGGTTGGAGTTTATTTTGTGGAGGAACACACCTTCAGAACAGTTATGTGGAGGGTTATGAGCCTGTGTTCATAGTCTGAGCCACTTCACCACCAAGTTCAGCCGAATACCACTGCTATCTGAGAATATTGCTACTCTATTTACAAATGTGGTATTTTGCTGTTATTATGAAGCTTGAGTCTGGAGAAGTAGGAATCAGTGCAAGTGTAACACCATGTGAACTGTCTACTGAAGCGTTTTCCCCCTTAACATTTGAGAATATGGACGAATAAAAAATTTATTTTATGCACATTCTTTGAAAATGAAATGCTCTTTTTAACAGCCAGGATAGGAATGTTCTATGCAATAATATAATGGTGCTGAATGGTTTATGTATTTATTGTGCCCTCTTGTGGACTAAGGAAACAGCATCAATTTAAAAATCAGCTGACTTTAAAATTTGAATATTAGTTCATATATATATTAATATTTATATATTTATTTCATTTAAAAAAAGTACAATAAATTTGAATGGTTCCATCAGAACTGTTTATTTTTGTAATAAAGTTCAGCACTATTTTACTTTGAGTGTTATTTTTTCATTCAGTATCAATTTTAAAATCTATAGGTTGATTAATTAACTAAGTTATCAGTATCGGTAAAATCTACTATCGGTTGACCTCTACTTTGGTGCGTCCCAAACTGCACACTTCTGCACTATTCTATGCCATTTTGTAGTGTTAGTAGAGTGAGTGTTGTGTTTACACTGAAAAGGCAACAAAAAGAAATGTGGCAACTAGCATAACTTCAGTGAATACAGCCCCTTACAAATGTTAGTTGAATGCTTTATCATCACTTCATGCTATGTGAATATTAGGGATGCACTGATATGGAATTTCTGGGCCGATACCAATAACTGATTATTCACAGCTCATTGTGGCCAATACCGATATTTAAAAAAAAGTTTTTTGTTTGAATCCTTCAACCTGGAACAGCTAGCTAATACATTAAAATCTTCATTTAAAAGCTTGGAATTTTGACTTGCTGCTATTTAAGGTTTGGCAGATGTAACATGAACCAGATATGTGCCTACTGATGAATGCTGCTTTGAATGAGAAATAAATGAAAATACACTTGCATAAATTGTATGGTGCCCATTTATATGAGTGTTTACAGTAACTCTGATGACGTGCAAACAGAAAGAAAATAATGAACTTCTAACTGTAATAATGCATTAAATAAAAATGAGGTGATAAACAGCATGTTACAAACATTAAACAACAAAACACACAGTACTAACCCTAATCTCTGTGTAATATTTAAAATAACAGCCAGACAGTGGTGGTTTGTGTGTGTTATGGATGTGTGCTTATTCGTGTCTCATTCACAGACGCATGTTACAGCGCTCATCTGTGACAGTTCCACTGTATAATGGGAATAGGTAACATCATAAAGATCGAATAGTCATGAGTCATAGTGTTTGAAATGTCTCAACTCGTTAAATACAACAAGCACATTCGTTTCACACACAAACTAATGTTTTTAGCCATCTTGAGTCACTCTGTGAAACTGTTTTCAAGATCTGTGCACCGTGCTAGGTTGTGTTTGGGCTTGTTTTAATCACAGTGCTAAGTAACGATGTGCTATTTCCCACATTCTGTATGCTTCATTAAGTAATAAGCAAACATGATCCCAAGTAACATACATGTTGTCGTCACGTTTTCGCTAGATGCCTCATGAAACATAAACAGTCGCAGAAATAATAACCATTCCAAAAACAGAAAGCCCTGTCGCTCATCATGGCTGGTTAGGACAAAAACTCGTATTAACATGGAAAAGATACCTTTTATCGAATGTCACGGCATCACGTCATGTCTGGTTAGGTCACGGTGTTAACGCATGCCATTAATTAAATTTAACGGGTTCATTTTTCTTAATCGTGATTAACACATTTATCGTTAATACAGCATAAACACTGGTGTGAAGTGCGGAACCTTTGTAATGTGTCATTACACTGACGCACACGCAACAGTGCCAGAGCCCCTCTAGCAAAGAGAGCCTACAAGCTTAGCATACACGGCGGTCCCATAGACATTCTATGGGCGGAACGGTCTTAACACGCTAAAGTTGACCATTACGCTCTCTCGTATGATAGAGCCGCGGAGGCTGTATTCTCATTAAATAAAAGAATCTCTGACAGTGCTTTCCTGTCAGTGATAAAATGATGGCAAAAGGAGCTCTTAGCACTATGTGATGTATAAAATAAGACCAGATGGGACTTGACAGAAATCAAGTATTTTTCAGCCTATGTAAGGCGCTCAATGCGGCGCTCGACGCTGGTGTTAACGCCTGGACGCGAATCATGAATGCAGCTTTACGATTGCTGTAGGAAAGTGGATAGCCACAGTCTATTGGCATTAACCATGCGGATGATGAGAGTTTAAGAGATTTAATGCCCATTGCAATGAATATGCAACCTATGTGGGAACTAGTTCTTTCAATTAGTCAAACTCCTACTTACAGTAGACTTTGGGAAACGTTTGATGTTACCTGAATTGGTGCTATTTTAATGCATTTCTATGTTTATATTGTGGAAGGCTTTGTTTGTAAAATGTTAATAAAGCAATATATTGCTACATATTGTTTTTTTTTTCTTCCTAAGATGAAAATAAACATTTTGACAAGAAGTATATTCAGTGTCAAATTTCAACATTCAAAATCTGCGTTTAATTGTGATTAACAACAAAAAACTATACGATTAATTATTTTAATCGACTGACAGCACTAATATGTATACAGTATATATGTATGTATGTATGTATTATGTATATATATAATACATAGTGCCCGACATTTTACCGATATGCGCCAATATGAAAACTTTTTTTCAGAACATATAATGCAGAAAACAATGCATTAGAATTGGTGTCATTACGTAGTTTGTCCAGCAGAGCGCGCTCCGACTCTATTGTTTACAGAGCTGAGCTGTGTGTGGCTCTGCAGACAGGGCGGAGTTGAGTTGTGTGTTGATAAGTTGCTTACTAGTTTGTGAAATACATACTGGAAAGTTAATAAACAATGACCCATCACTTTCCCTTTTCAAGATTACTAATATAACATTAACCCTGTCCCTGACAACCATGTCACTCATGTCTGTTTGCTGTTAGCCAGCTATAGTTTGTCAGTGCAGTAAGTAATGTAGCAGATTGAAAGGTAAACATCACAGCATCTTTTTGCAGCTCAGCAGACAACGGTGCGGTGGTGGATTGTGTGTGGTTAGTGTTGATTTCATGCTACGCTGTTACCTAGTTGGTGAGACACAATGCTGGAAAGTAAAATAAACAATGTCAGTCTTTTACTCTCCGTGACAACGAGCTTATAGCTAATTAGCTAATCACGTAGCTACTTTAATTGTTGTCAGCTGAGTGGAAGCTAATGAGTAAACATGTATTCACCAAACTGTTTTGTTCAGGATTCACAGTTTGGTACCCCCTTCAACCGAACAATTCCAGTCATTGCATTTACAAAATGTAATATTTAAAAGTCTGGTTTTCCACCGTTGAAAGCTTCCCCTGAACTTGTATAGCAGAATACGGTGTAACACCGCTGCTGCCGTTTATCTTGACTTGGCAATATTAATATAGTCAGCATCTGACCGATACTAAAAAGTGATACTGATGTTTATTTAGCTATTTATTTTATTTTAATTTATTCTTTATTTTAATGGTCAGCATTTGACTGATACTAAACAGTACTGATGTTTATTTAGCTATTTATTTTATTTTTATTTATTCTTTATTTTCTCAGTGTTCATTTCTAGAATTTGTTGACAATTTATAATAATAAATGTCAAATATTCTTTGATAAAAATATTTAAAGCAGCCTTCTGAGTACCTTTGCATAGTCATATCAGTGCAAAATCAGTGAGAAATCCACATAGAAAAGGTCTGTTTTCATTCTAGCACAAAAATTAAATATACCGGCCACCATATCGGTAATCGGCGAATTTTGATAATTGGTCTCAAAAATCCCATATCCGTCGGGCTCTAATTTATATATATATATATATATATATATTATATATATATACACACAGGTGCTGGTCATATAATTAGAATATCATCAAAAAGTTGATTTATTTCACTAATTCCATTCAAAAAGTGAAACTTGTATATTATATTCATTCATTACACACAGACTGATATATTTCAAATGTTTATTTCTTTTAATTTTGATGATTATAACTGACAACTAAGGAAAATCCCAAATTCAGTATCTCAGAAAATTAGAATATTACTATATATATATATACACATACACACACACACACACACACACACACACAGTTGAAGTCAGAAGTTTACATACACTTGGGTTGAAGTCATTAAAACTCACTTTTTTTAAACACTCCAGTTTTCATATTAGCAAACTATAGTTTAGGACATCAACTTTGTGCATGACACAAGAAATTGTTTACAGAGATTGTTTCACTTTTAATTGACTATATCACAATTCCAGTGGGTCAGAATTTTAAATACACTAAGTTAACTGTGCCTTTAAGTAGGTTGGAAAATTCAAGAAAATTATGTCAAGCCTTTAGGCAATTAGCTTCTGATAGACTAATTGGAGGCAACTGGAGGTGTACCTTTGGATGTATTTTAAGGCCTACCTTCAAACTCAGTGCCTCTTTGCTTGACATCATGGGAAAATCAAAAGAAATCAGACAATACCTCAGAAAAAAAATTGTGGACCACCACAAATCTGGTTAATCCTTGGGAGCAATTTACAAACACCTGAAGGTACCAAGTTCATCTGTACAAACAATAGTATACAAGTAAAAACACCATGTGTCCACGCAGCAATCATACCGCTCAGGAAGGAGATGCATTCTGTCTCCTAGAGATGAACATATTTTGGTGTGAAAAGTGCAAATCAATCCCAGAACAACAGCGAAGGACCTTGTGAAGATGCTGGAGGAAACAGGTAGACAAGTATCTGTATCCACAGTAAAATGAGTTCTATATCAACATAATCTGAAAGGCTGCTCAGCAAGGAAGAATCCATTGCTCCAAAACCACCATACAAAAGCAAGACTACAGTTTGCAAGTGCACATGGGGACAAAGATCTTACTTTTTGGAGAAATGTCCTCAAGTTTGATGAATCAAAAATTTAAATTTTTGGCCAAAATGACCAGAGGAAAAAGAACACCACCCCAACCGTGAAGCATGGGGGTGGCAGCATCAGTTGTGGGGGTGCTTTGCTGCAGGAAAAACTGGTGCACTTCACAAAATAGATGGAATCATGAGGAAGGAAAATTGTGCATATACTGAAGCAACATCTCAAGACATCAGCCAGGAAGTTAAAGCTCTGTCACAAATGGGTCTTCCAAATGGACAATGACCCCAAGCATACCTCCAAAGCTGTGGCAAAATGTCTGGCCTAAGACAGGGAATGTTTTCTATGATTAAATGCCAGGAATTGTGAAAATTGAGTTTAAATGTATTTGGCATATGTAAACTTCTGACTTCAACTAACATATATATATATATATATATATAATTTTTTTTTTTTTTTAGGGGTGTAACGGTACATGTATTCGTCCCGAACCGTCATGGTACTGATGTCACGGTTTGGTGCATGCAATCAGACAAAGAATACATCTGTCAGTAACAGGCGATCCACACTCCAATCCAGAAGGGGGCGCGTGCGGTAATGCAACGCTGTTTGCTAACCGCCACAACAGGAAAAAGAGCAGAAGAAGAGAACATCTTATGCACCAACCCAAAACAAGAATGGCTTCTCCTAATGCACAAGTTTTATTTTTCATTATTCTATTTATTTTGTACTTTTATAACACGAGATGCTTTTCAGTTTTGTAGCTGATTGTGACCAAATACCTTCTGTTTTTTGTCAACCCTACAAAAAAATATGGCCCATGCAAGATTCTGTTTACTGCTTAGTGCTTAATACACTAAAGGAGGCTGTAATGTACCAACTACCTCAGGGGGGACTAAATGCTGCTAGGTGGAACAAACTGTAATTTGCACTACTGTCTGTTCAAAATAAATGAAAAGAAACCTAGCATTTGGGATTTGTTGCTTTTTCCTGGTTGTACTGAAATTGTACCGTGACCCCCAAAACCGAGGTACGTACCGAAACGTGACCCCTAATATATATATAAAGCTTTATTTATCACAACATTTCACATAATAAATGTTAGAAAAGCAGACAGAAAAAGAGGGGGGCAAATCACATAGTTTTACTATATACAAAGGGGTATTAAAAGAATGAATGTAAGATAAGCCACTTAATTTAAAAGCCATAGAGGTCTCCATAGATGGAAACTATAGAGCTGATTGAGACGCACTCTCTGCTTCAGAGCGCCGAAGCGAAAATTATACATTTTAATTATCATCATGATGAATAATAAATAACGCAATGTCACATTAACACCATATGCTTAAGTGATTTGTTGGTGAGGTAAGGTTGCAAATTAGACCGGCGAATGAACAAACGGCTTCATTACTATTAATTAGAGAGGATACAGGGAGATTTAAATAAAAACGTCACACGTCACATCACCTTAAATTACTATTCATGACCAGTGCATTTACCATAGTAGGATCTGAAGAATACTTCCTCCGGATTTCATCGCTATAACATTGACGAGACAAATGTTAACATGTTTGTTAGTTCAAACAAATATAATGTGTAACAATTAAAATCTGTAATTTAAGCAAAGTTAAATACAAACCACTAATAATGGACGTATTCTCACTTAGCTGACGTAAAACAAACGCAATAACGCTAAATGTCGAATTTTAACCAGTCAGTTCGAAATATTCACCGTAAATAGGATTGTACGCATTTACAAAACAAATATTTACACAGTTAACCCTTTTTCTTTTCGAAACAAGAGTTTGTTTTTAGCACTTACCATTCGATACATACACCATCGTCACTGTTGCAGATAAAACCCGGATGCTGAGCTTCACTTCCGGTAATGCGCAATGTTCGTGAAGTTTGACGTGTTGCTTTCACTGATTGTTTTGCATTCATACAAACCATAAAGCCTACATACGTTATATAGAGGACAAAAGTAATTTACAATAATTTACAAAAGTAAAAAATCATTACATAAATAAATGGTTAAAAACATCAAAAATTAAATGTACTGTTTTATTTTATTGCATGAAAGCACAACACTTGTTTTAAACACATTTAAATTATTATCTTTTTAAATAATAATAATAACATTAATAATAATAATAATAATAATAATAATAATAATAATAATAGTATAGAGGTAGACTATTATGTAACATTGTAATGTAAGTACATGTAATATGTTTAATGGGTCAGTATCAAAATATGGTGACAAATATGTCCCATGACTTTTCAGTCAAAAAATAATAAATAAATAAATAAATAAATGTTTCAAATAGTAAAAAAAAAAAAAAAAAAAAACCTTTCAAAAGGCATCTTTCTATAATCTAAACTCGATATGAAATGGAAATGGTTTGACTTGAATGGTTTATTGTTTTACACATTTTTAGAAAATATTTGAATTTGTCAATTGCCTTGTTTAGGCATTTATAGTTATTTATGTGTTTATTTTTTACTCATTTTGTTTCAGATCAAGCATTAGTGTAAGGCCTAAAAAGTGTGCAAAAAAAGAAAAACAAAAGTAATTTTAAAAGAAAGTTTGTCCTTTGATTTCATTTCATTAGTGTTATCAATGATAAAAAAGTGTATTTTGAAAATACAAAAAGTTGTTGAAAAGAACTTCCAAGGTCAACGTTCAGAGGAAGAATAGGCTGCTCGAATGTGCATAATATAGTGATTTTCCCACCATGATGAAAAAGTTATTAATTAACTGTAATTTTTTTTCACATGAAAAAAACCATTTAATTGTATAGTTTATTGATTTTAGTCTGATTAATGGTTTATGTTTTGTGATGCAATTGTCACCATCTTAGAAAATTAAGAGAATTTGTCACTGTGTTATCGTCACTGGTGATACAGCCCTTGCTTAATTTGTTTTAAAAAAATAATAATAAAATGACGAACAACAGTCAAGTTGACCTTTATGAATAAAAACAACGTCAAGTTGTTAAACATTTTTTACCCTTAGCATTTATGGGTGAATTCATCTGAATTCAACTGAATTGAAAATTTCAATATTTTGTAAGTTGGAAAGTCAACATTTTTTGAGAATGATATGAGGTACTGTAACCTTCAATTGTAATACATATTCATGATTTTAAATGTTCTCATAATGATCTTAATTTCCTTTTTTATTATTTTCCATTTTTGAACATGTGCCATTTCAGTTTACAATAACAATGCATCCAATAACATGTTCCAACGTTTATCTCACTTTTGTCCCACCCCATGTCTTCTATCAAAACACACACAAAGACAAACAAAAATTCTAAATAATAAAAAATAACAAGAAATAATAATAATAACAGGACAATAAAAATGATGATAATAAAAACTGATAATTTAAAATAAAGTTAACCTTGAATAAATTTGACTTAGACCTTACAATAAGAAGAGTTATCAGCAAAGAGATAAAATTCAGCATTGACAAGAGTGCCTTGGTTTGGCTATTATTGTCAGTGGCGGTTCTAGCTTACTTGGTGCCCTAGAAGAGATTCGACATGGTGACCCCTTTAATATCAACAAAAATATGAGAAACAGATCAATATTTAAGTCCTTTTTATACTCGAAATCTCCACTTTTACTTCTGAGGTAAAAGTCTGACTCAAGATAGCGCCGAGTATGGCTGCTGCGTTGCAAGCACCGACACAACATTGTAGTTTTTTTGTTTGTTTTGTTTACAATTCTTATGTTTTTTGTCTTGGATGTTGTCTGCCTTATTGTCTGTGACAGACAAACAATTTTGGACATTGGTTCTGCAATTTCACACCGTAAATTGGACTTCAAATTCCTCAATGCCGACCTGCTGTTTACAAACACGCCAGCGAAGCCCTTTGTCTGGGCAGCCCAGCCACAGAAATGCAGAAGGCAAAGGGGAAATAGAGCCGGTGTTCTCATCAGATTAAGACGTCGTGCAAATCGACCCCCACTACCCAGTATTCTACTGGCAAATGTTCAGTCTCTGGACAACAAGCTCTGCGAGCTGAAAGCGCAGATCTCTTTCCAATGAGAGATGAGGGACTGGTGCATTATCAGCCTAACAGAAACTTGGATGTCTGTGGAGATTCCAGACTCAGCCATCAAACCCGTGGGGTTCTCCGTGCACCGAGTGGACAGGGTGAAAGACCTCTCAGGTAAAAGCAGAGGTGGTGGTGTATGTTTTATGATCAACAAATCCTGGTGTGATCAGAGGAACGTACATTCTATCAAGTCTTTCTGCTCTCCTGATCTGGAATTTCTCATGCTTCTGTGTTGACCATTCTGACTACTGAGGGAATTCACAACGGTCATTATCACTGCTGTACAGACCGGACACTCAAGGAACTGTATGGGAGTATAAGCAAGCAGGAAACCATGCACCCTGAGGCTGCGTTCATTGTGGGGATTTTAACAAAGCCAGCTTCATGTTAATAGCAAATTGACTACCAACACATCAGTTTCAACACACGAGGGGACCGGGTTTTGGACCATTGCTACTCTCCCTTCCAGGATGGCTACAAATCCCGCCCACCATTTGGAAAATCGGACTACTCTTCTGTTCTGCTTCTGCCTGCTTACAGGCAGAAACTGAAACAGGAAGCACCCACCCTCAGAACAATCCAGTGCTGGTCGGACCAATCAGACTCTATGCTACAAGATGCTCTATGCACAGACTGGGAGATGCACCAACTGGCTGGTGTTTTTACGGACATTTTCAACCTTTCCCTCTCTTTGTCTGTAGTCCCCACATGCTTCAAAACGACTACCATTGTGCCTGTACCAAAGCAATCCAAAATCACTTGCTTAAATGACTGGCGTCCTGTTGCTGTGACCCCCATCATCAGCAAATGCTTTGAGAGACTAATCAGAGATTACATCTGCTCTGTGCTGCCTCCCTCACTGGACCCATTGTAGTTTGCATACTGCAACAACTGCTTCACTGATGATGCCATCGCATCTACATTACACACTCCTCTCTCCCACCTGGAAAAAAGGAACACTTATGTGAGAATGTTGTTTGTAGACTACAGCTCAGCATTCAACACCACAGTGCCCTCCAAGCTTGATGTGAAACTCCGGGCTCTGGGCTTAAACAGCTCTGCTGTGCAGCTGAATCCAGGACTTCCTGTCAAGCAAACGCCAGGTGGTTAGAATGGGCAGCAACATCTCCTCATCACTGATCCTCAACACTGGAGCCCCACAGGGCTGTGTTCTCAGCCCACTCCTTTATTCCCTGTACACACATGACTGTGTGGCAACACATAGCTCCAATGCCATCAATAAGTTTGCTGATGATACGACGGTGGTAGGTCTGATCACTGACAATGATGAAACAGCCTACAGAGAGGAGGTGCACACTCTGACACGCTGGTGTCAGGAGCATAACCTCTCCCTTAACGTCAGCAAGAC
Organism: Myxocyprinus asiaticus; assembly: GCF_019703515.2. Lineage (NCBI taxonomy): Eukaryota > Metazoa > Chordata > Actinopteri > Cypriniformes > Catostomidae > Myxocyprinus > Myxocyprinus asiaticus. The sequence continues at coordinate 45,721,323 of NC_059367.1, forward strand.
AAATGAGCTTGTGGTGGACTTCAGGAGAAGAGATAGAGAACACAGCCCCATCACCATCAATGGAGCACCAGTGGAGAGAGTCAGCAGCTTCAAGTTCCTGGGTGTCCACATCACTGAGGAACTCACATGGAATGTCCACACTGAGGCCGTTGTGAAGAAGGCTCATCAGCACCTCTTCATCCTGAGACGGCTGAGGAAGTTTGGAATGAACCGCCACATCCTCACACAGTTCTACACCAGTACTGTAGAGAGCATCCTGACTGGCTGCATCTCTGCCTGGTATGGCAATAGCACTGCCCACAACCGCAAAGCCCTGCAAAGGGTGGTGCGAACTGCCAGACACATCATCGGAGGTGAGCTTCCCTCCCTCCAGGACATATATAGCAGGCGGTGTGTGAAAAAAGCTCGGAGGATCATCAGAGACTCCAGCCACCCAAGCCATGGGCTGCTCTCACTGCTACCATCAGGCAGGCGATATCGCAGCATCAGGACCCGCACCAGCCGACTTCATGTCAGCTTCTTCCCCCAGGCAATCAGACTTTTGAACTTTTGAACTCTTGATCTCTTACAATCAACATACATCAGCACTGCACTTTATTAATCGTGTTATCTCATGCTGGACTGTCATAAATTATATTCTCTCTTAACAACACACTGGCAACTGACTATCAACTGACAGCCTGAATGTCAATACAGTACAATACAACCTACTGTACATTTTATATATACTATATATACTATTTTTGTTATTGTATAATGTGTATTCTATATTGTGTGTATTGTATACTGTACATTGTATGTTATTATTTGTATATTGTGTTGTGTGTAAATATGTGTATATTAGATTTTAAATTGTGTTGTGTAAATCTGAAGTTTATTGTAAATTGGTATATATCTCATCACTGAACACTGCTATGTTGCTCGGAACTGCACCCAAGAATTTTACACACTATTGCACTTGTGTATATGGTTGTGTGACAATAAATGTGATTTGATTTTTGAAAGTCACATTTGATGCCTGTTTAGTTTCACTTTCATGTCTGAAAGTGTAAGTGGAGATTTAGAGTAAAAAGGGACTTAAATATTGATCTGTTTCTCACCCAAATCTATCATGTTGCTTCTGAAGACATAGATTTAACCACTGGAGTCTTATGGATTAGTTTTATGCTGCCTTTATGTGCTTTTTGAAGCTTCAAAGTTCTGGCCAACATTTACTTACATTTTATGGACCTAGAGAGCTGAAATATTCTTCTAAAAATATTCATTTGTATTCTGCAAAAGAAAGAATGCCATGTTTCAGGAATGTCATGAGGGTAAATGTTAGAGTAAATTATGAGAATTTTCATTTTTGGGTAAACTATCCCTTTAAATAAAAATAACTAGACAATGAATATAGAAATGAAGAAATGAAGTAACTATATATAATGTATGTATGTATATATATATATATATATATATATATATATATATATATATATATATATATATATATATATATATATATATATATACATATATATATACGATAAGGTACCCCGTCGTGCCGCCCCAGAGAGCGTTGCCGCCCTAGGCAGCTGCCTATATCACCTATGCCATGATCTTCTACTGATTATTGTACATTTTTCATAAAGTCAAGTGAACCCATGTTTTCACATAAAATCATAACATCTGGAGACATAACTGTCAACATTGGACATAAGTTCTAACCATGGTCGCCAGTGTAGGTGTACACTCTCAGGTGTAATAATACGCAGCATATATGAAGCAGGGTTCTTGTTTAATGACAGACTGAGTACCTTATTGACAAGTTATATAATTTTCTGCCATAGTTCTTGAACCCTGACACATTCATACAGCATTGTTCTCATTTCTTTATTATGCTGCCAACACACTGCATCATCTCTTAACTTTATTCTAGCCAGTCTGCTTGGGGTACAATAGCAATATTGGACTTGACAGGCAGTGGATTGCCAATTTGTATATCAAGATGATTATTCAAGCGTTTTATCCACCACATATTAATGTTAAAAAGCAGTCTTCAGGTGGGTTGTACCCATAAAATAGCCTCAATTTAAAGGTGCAGTATGTAAGATTCAGAAGCCCTTGTTATTAATGACACCTGTGGCCATTAAGTGAACTGCAGCCAGCTATCTGTTGCTTGAGCTCACGCTCGTACACACACTCCATAAGGACGTGAGCGAGCATCGGCCAAAACAATGACGTAACATACAAAGAGACTGAACGTGATCCACCGGCATCATGCTGACAGATAGCATAATTAAAATTACACAGTTATGATTGTTTTACTACAGATTTTGAGACTAAACTAAACTAATACTGATACACACATACAGCTACATACTACCAAACTATACCAGACAGTTTACTGTTGCACTGCACTGTTATGTTGCACTATTGTATGTTTTGTATGTCATATGTTGTAATACAATCAAGAAACCAGCATATTTGCTTAAATTTATCCTGTATACCTGACTTTTAGTATAAAGAGAAGATTGTTGAAATTATTTGAAAGTTACGAAGCAAGGTAGCTTGCAATTCATTAGTGTTAGCAGGCAAGATCAAGTTACCTATTTTACACAGATTTATCTAAGTCCCTCATTTCATCTGTTGTGGATTACTCAATTGGAAACATCTTAGTCTCAGATCACGCCCTGGTGAGTTTAGAGATGTTGCCACATACGGAGAAAAAGAAATCATATAAATGGCACTTTAATGTATCCCTTTTGCAAAATCCTGATTTCCAATAAATGATAAAGACTGAAATCAATGTTTATATGGAGACAAACTGGTCCTCAGTATCTTCTGTGGGTGTGGCTTGGGAGGCACTTAAGGCAGTTCTTAGAGGTCGGATCATACAGTATGCCTCATTTACCAGAAAATCCAAACCACAAGAACTCGTGGAGTTGGAAGGGAATATTAAAAGTGTAGAGGCAGAGCTGAAGCAACGAATGTCGTCTGATGGTCTCAGAGAAGTGACCCAACTGAAATACAGATATAATAATATTTTGTCACGGAAAGTGGAGTTTTGGTTATTCAGGGCAAGACAGTTATACTTTGAGTCGGGGGACAAAGCAGGGAAGCTTTTGGCTAGATATATAAAGCAGAGAGGGTCTTTTTCTACCATTTCCTCAGTGAAATCTGCTGGTGGTGAAATTTTTATTTTGATATGAATAATGCCTTTAAAGAGTTCTATCTTGATATTTATAGTTCTACATCTTCGTCTACTGATGAAGACATTTGAAAATGTGTGGAACCATTAGAACTCCCTAAATTGATGACTGAGCAAAAAAAATTCTCTTGATTCTGAGATAACCTTGGAGGAGCTTGAAGAGGTAATTAAGGCCTTACCTACAGGCAAAGTTCTGGGGCCAGATGGTTTTGCCGCTGAATTTTGTAGATCTTATGCTCGGATCAGTCTGATTCTTAAAAAGGACAAAGATACAAGTGAGTGTAAAAGTTACCGTCCAATTTCCCTGATCCAGCTAGATGATTAATTACTAACCAATTAAGTTATGACATCTCTTATACATATAGATCAGGTGGGGTTTATTCGGGCCTGTAGCTCTTCTGATAACATTAGGTGTTTCATCAATATCATGTGGTCAGTAGCGAATGATCAGTCTCTGGTCACTGCCATCTCACTTGACGCCCTTACGAAAATGGGGCCAAATGACGATCTGGAGGCCTTCCTCGACCTCTTTGAGAAAACTGTGGAGGTTTGGAGGTGGCCTCCCGATCAGTGGGTGGCCCGCCTGTTGCCCCTGCTCTCTGGGGAGGTGCAGCTGGCGGCACAACAACTCCCCGCCGCCAGCATCCTGGACTACAATCACACGAAGAAGGCCATCCAGCAATGGGTCGATCGGACTCCGGAGCAGAGTCGGCAGCTCTTCCACTCGTTGAGCTTCAGGAAGGATGGCCTCCCGTTCGCTTTTGCGCAGCAGCTCCGTGACGCCTGCCGGAAATGGCTGCTGGTGGAGGGAACCCGCGGCGTCGTGGAAGTGGTCGATCTGGTGGTACTGGAGCAGTTCGACTCCCAACTTCCCCGAGGCATGTCCGAGTGGGTCCAGTGCTACCGCCCAGTGTCGTTGGAGGGAGCCTTCCAGCTGGCAGAGGAATACATGGTGGCATTCCCAGGAGGTGGTGAAGCAGTCTCTTCTTCTCGCTCTCCTCTCTCTTCTCTCTCTCCACCCCCTGTGCCTCCTGTTCCCTGCCCTCCCCCCCGTTCCCCTCACTCTCGCCCAGTTCCAGGTCCTCGGAGGTGGAGAGACCCGCCCAAACCCCTTGTCTGTCTCTCCTACCCCCGTCTCTCTCCGCTATCCCCTCCAGGTTGGCGAGACCGCCCCCACGAGTGCGGAAGGAAGACCTGGGCCGGTCTGCTGGAGCTGCAGGGAAACCGGACACAGCCAGGAGCGGTGTCCAGTAATGGAGGTAGGGACAACTGGTCTGGATCCCCGATGCTCCACAGGGTGCCCCCGATCGGGCAGGGGCGTATCGGATACCGGTAAGAGTAAAATGGTATTCACATCAAGCTTTGGGTGATACAAGTTGTTCTCAAACCTCGATCCACCAACGCTTGGTGCAAGGCAGGGAATTGGATAAAAATAAACTGGTGAGGGTGAGGTGTGTGCATGGTGACATTCACAGGTATCCGGTGGTTACCATTGAGATACGATTCAGGGGAAAAAGGCATAGAGTCGAGGCTGCAGTTAATTCCCGCCTCACCCATCCACTAATTCTGGGAACCAATTGGCCCGGTTTTAAAAATCTATTGAGGGTAATATGTGTGGATGGGTCCTGCAAAGTAGTGGCGTAGGGTGTGATGTGCGATACTATGGCTGGTGATGCGGTGCCAGGGCCGTCAACATCGGCTCCACGTCAGGATGATGCAGACGAGGGAATTCCCGTTCTCAGAGGCTTCCCTAAGGGGGATTTCCCTCAAGCACGCCTTCGACCAATTGAAAGTAATTGATGGTCAACAGCTCCAACCCGGTGTTGCACTCACACCATACCCGTACTTTTCTATTATCAAAGAGCGGTTGTATCGAGTGACGCTAGACACTCAAACCAAAGAGAATACAACTCAGCTGTTAGTACCAAAGAGCCATCGGAAAACACTTTTCCAGGCAGCTCACTATAATCCAATGGCTGTCCACTTAGGTCACAAAAAGACTTTGAACCGTATAATGGCCCGTTTCTTTTGGCTGGGCATTCACGGGGATGTTCGCAAGTGGCGTGCGGCGTGTTGTGATTGTCAGTTGGTAAATCCACCGGCCACCCCAAAAGCGCCATTTCATCCATTGTCGTTGATCGAGATCCCCTTCGAGAGAATTGGCATGGATCTCGTCGGGACATTAGACCGGACTGCACATAACCGGACAGAACTTTGTATTAGTTCTGGTGGACTATGCAACGCGATATCTGGAAGCAGTGCCTCTAAGCAACATCTCAGAGGCACTCTTCAAAATAATCTCCCAAGTGGGGATTCCAAGGGAAATCCTCACTGATCAAGGCACAACATTCATGTCACGTACACTACGTGAACTATACAAATTATTAGGCATTAAGTCGATTCGCACCAGCGTTTATCACCCGCAAACCGAGGGGTTAGTCGAACGATTTAATAAGACCTTAAAAAACATGATTCATAAGTTTGTGCACGAAGATGCTAAAAACTGGGATAAGTGGCTTGAAACCCTGCTGTTTGCAGTACGAGAGGTCCCGCAAGCCTCCACCGGGTTTTGAGCTACTGTATGGGCGCCGGCCGCGCGGCGTGCTTGACGTCATACGGGAAGCTTGGGAGGAAGGACCTTCGAATAGTAAAAATCTAATTCAATACGTTCTTGACCTTAGAGCAAAACTCTACACTTTGGGGCAGGTTACACAGGAGAATTTGCTTCAAGCGCAAGAACGTCAACGCCGACTGTACGACAGGGGCACTCGACTACGGGAATTCACACAGGGATATAAAGTGCTTGTATTGCTGCCCACCTCAAGCTCCAAATTACTCGCCAAGTGGCAAGGACCCTTTGAGGTCACACGATGAGTCGGAGATCTCGATTATGAGGTTAAGCGAACAGATAGGAGAGGGGCACGTCAAACCTACCAGAAAGTGAACGCAGTGTCCAAATTTGATGCTTATCCAATGCTGCGAATTGACGAGTTACTCGATCGGTTGGGCGCGGCTCAATTTTACTAGATGCTGGACTTAACGAAGGGTTATTGGCAGATCCCTTTAACGCCAGTGTCCCGATAAAAGACGGCTTTTTCCACACTGTTCGGATTACACCAATTTGTGACTCTTCCGTTTGGTTTGTTTGGAGCCACGTTTCAGCACCTTATGGACAAGGTCCTCAAACCACACACGGCATATGCTGCCGTATATCTAGATGACATCATCATTTAAAGTAATGATTGGCAGAGACATATGCAACATCTGAGGGTGGTCCTAAGAGCGCTGAGACAGGCCGGACTCACGGCCAACCCGAAGAAGTGCGCAATTGGGCGGGTGGAAGAAAGGTATCTGGGGTTCCACTTGGGTCACGGGCAGGTGCGTCCACAGGTTGACAAAACCGCAGCGATCGCAGCCTGCCCAGCACCGAAGACCAAAAAGGGGGTAAGGCAGTTTTTGGGGCTGGCTGGCTACTACCGAATGTTTGTGCCTAGTTATTCTGATGTCACAACCCTCTGACTGACTTTACTAAAAAGGGGGCTTCCGATTCGGTCCAGTGGACAGAGTTGTGCCAACAGGCCTTCCCAGACTCAAGAGCATATCCCCAAGTGTCTACAACATTCTGTTCTGAAGATATCCTTCTAAGACATTTTGAATGGAAGTTAATGGGGGGTGGTTGCTAGGGTCTCATAAATGGTTGCTAGGGCATGGCTATGCCATTTCCAAGGTGATACTTAAAGAGTGATAGGTAGCCCGATTGAAATGAGCCTGCCCCAATGTCTCTATGTCATTCTGATTTGGAGATATGATCTGACAACTTTCTTGCATTGACTGCCATAGTAGGAATAAAAATCCTTTACCATAGTATGCCTATGGGGCAGATGGGCCAGTTTTACCCCCCCAGGGGTACATCTTACCCCCAATGTAATGTTATGGGCTTGCTAGGCCAAATTAAAGGAGTCCACCCACATGTCTCTACGAAATTCTGATCTGGAGATATGAGCCAACAAAATATTGTTCAATGTTAAGTCAATGGGACATTTTGGGATGGTTTTGTGCCCCTCAGGGGTGCACCGTACCACCCACCCCTTAGAAAAGCCATAGCACAGGTGTAGTAAATAGGCTGGTCGATTTGACACCTCATTCATGGGTCTACGCCAAACGGTGCGGGAAAAGTTGGTGCCGAAGTTTTGTACTGAAGAACAATATGAATAACTAGATAGGTACATTTCCTGAAGAAAATGTGAGTGGTGCTTGCCCTGGCAAAATTTCTCACCACAATGTCCCCCCAACTGCCCCAAGTTGAAAGAGGCAACCCCCATGACAGTAGGATGTTTTGGTGCAGAGATATTGGTGTTGTTCTATGGTTGCAAGGGTGTTCCATCTGGTTGCTAGGCAGTTACCAGAGTGATACTCAAAATGCTCCTTGCTAGACTAAGTCAAACAAGCGAAACAAGAAGTCTCTACGATTTTCTGGTGCAGAGATATGATATTTGTTACTTTGTTACTAGGGTAAACCCATCTGGTTGCTAGGCAATTACCAGGGTGATACTTAACATAGCTCCTTGCTATCCTGAGTAAAATAAATCAACCCGGAAGTCTCTATGATTTTCTGGTGCAAAGATATGTGATTTTTTACATGATTTTTTACCCCCAAACACAGGGTATGTTCGTAGACAGCTTGCCAGCTCAAATCAAATTAGCACCCACATGTTTCTAGGGCATTCTGATCAGAAGATATCACACTCAGACATTTTGAATGGAAGTCAGTGGGGATGGTTGCTAGGGTGCTCTAAATGGTTGTTAGGGTGTGGCTAACGATTAAACAGAGTGATTCTTATTGGCTGCTTACTAACCTGACACAAAAGAGCCAATCCCCAAGTGTCTACGACATTCTATTCTGAAGATATCCTTATGAGCCATTTTGAATGGAAGTCTATGTTGGCAGTTGTTAGGGTGCCATAAATGGTTGCTAGTGTGTGGCTACACCATTTCCAAGATGATCCTTAAAGACTGATTGGTAGCCCGAGTGAACCGAGCCCACCCCCGTGTCTCTACTGCATTCTGATTGGGAGATATGATCCCACAAAATTCAGTATCTCGTTATAGTTGGGGAAAAAATTTTTTTTCATGGGTGAGACCCTCGCCATAGTATGTCAATGGGACATTTATGGGACGTTTTTTGCCCCCCAGGGGTGCACCATACCCCCAACCCCTTAGAAAAGTCATTGCACAGGTGTCGTCAACAGGCCGGTCAATTTGACAACTTATTCGTGGGTCTACGATGAATGGTGCGGGATGAGTTAGGTGCCAAAATTTTTACAGAATAATAATAATAATAATAATAATAATAAGTATGTGAGATTACAATAGTGATGCTTTGTTCCACAAGCACCACTAATAATAATAATAAGTATGTGAGATTACAATAGTGATGCTTTGCTCCGCAAGCACCACTAATAACTAGATAGGTACATTTCCTGAAGAAAATGTGAGTGGTGCTTGCCATGGAAAAATTTGTCATGAATGAAGTGGATGGGCTCACGGTATGTGAACAGGGAAGGTGAAAATGAGAGTTGGCTCATGCTGCGTTTGAAAGGGAGGGCTCACACTGCAATTCGAATGGGAGACTGCTCTATAGAGAGAGAGCGCTCATGGCATTCGAACAGGTAAGTCCAGCAAGCAGTTGAACGGGGAGAATGAGAACGAGAGTTGGTTTGCTATGCTTTTGAAAGGGAGGGCTCAAACTGCGATTAGAACGGGAGACTGCTCCATAGAGAGAGAGCACTCACGTCATTCGAATGGGTAAGCCCAGCAAGCAATCGAATGGGGAAAATGAGAACGAGAGGAACAGGGCTTGTTTGCAGGGGTAGCCTCACTCAATAGACTACCCATAGATAGGGAAATATGGTGCTTTGAGAAGAGGAGGTGGTGACCGCTATCTCCTGTAATACTAGCTGCAGCTGCTGAGAAGTGAAAAAAAAAAGGCTTTGGCGGAAGCATGGTAAAAAAGCTGCTGCGGCAATAGAGTAAAGTGGGCCTTCTGTGGGAGCGGAGTTTAAAGCACTGTGGCGGCAGTGGATTGAGTATTTGGGGGCATAGTGAAGGAGCTCCTGTGGGAGCACTGCTGTGTTTTGCTTTGAGGAAAGCAAAACATTTTGTTAAGAATACAACTTTATTACATTTGTCATGGTGGGGCACTGTTGCTGCGGTATTAAGTAGGGTACAAAAGACTTCATTAGAATCATCAACACCTGTAAGGGAAGCAAAGGTTAGTTTGTACTTACCTGTAGGGGGAGCAAATATTAGTTAGGAATATGTACCTTTATATACGTCTGTAAGGGAAGCAGAAGTTTAGTTATAGAAAACGTGTCAATTACGTTTATATGCAGCATTGAGGGAAGCAAAAGGTTAGTTAAGAATACAACTTTATTACGTTTGTCATGGCAGGGTGCTGCGGCAGTATCAAAATGCGAAAAGTGGTGATGCTGTAGCATAATTGAGAGTATGCAGTATCGAGCGTGGGCTGCAGCACATTATCTGGGGGGGCACTGTGGCTGCAGTATCAAATAGGGCACACATTGTTTATCACATTTAAATCAAATCAAATCAAATCACTTTTACTGTCACACAACCATATACACAAGTGCAATAGTGTGTGAAATTCTTGGGTGCAGTTCCGAGCAACATAGCAGTCGTGACAGTGATGAGACATATACCAATCTACAATAAACATCAAATTTACACAACACAATTTAAAATCTAATATACACATAATTACACACAACACAATATACAAATAATAACATACAATGCATATTATACAATACACACAATATAGAATACACATTATACAAAAAAAAAAGTATATATATATATAATATATATAAAATATACAGTAGGTTGTATTGTACTGTATTGACATTCAGGCTGTCAGTTGATAGTCAGTTGCCAGTATTTTGTTAAGAGAGAATATAATTTATGACAGTCCAGTGTGAGATAATAAGATTAATAAAGTGCAGTGCTGATGTATATTGATCGTGAGAGATCAAGAGTTCAAAAGTCTGATTGCCTGGGGGAAGAAGCTGACATGAAGTCGGCTGGTGCGGGTCCTGATACTGCGATACCGCCTGCCTGATGGTAGCAGTGAGAGCAGCCCATGGCTTGGGTGGCTGGAGTCTCTGATGATCCTCCGAGCTTTTTTCACACACCGCCTGCTATATATGTCCTGGAGGGAGGGAAGCTCACCTCCGATGATGTGTCTGGCAGTTCGCACCACCCTTTGCAGGGCTTTGCGGTTGTTGGCGGTGCTATTGCCATACCAGGCAGAGATGCAGCCAGTCAGGATGCTCTCTACAGTGCTGGTGTAGAACCGTGTGAGGATGTGGCGGTTCATTCCAAACTTCCTCAGCCGTCTCAGGAAGAAGAGGCGCTGATGAGCCTTCTTCACAACAGCCTCAGTGTGGACAGATCATGTGAGTTCCTCAGTGATGTGGACACCCAGGAACTTGAAGCTGCTGACTCTCTCCACTGGTGTTCCATTGATGGTGATAGGGCTGTGTTCTCTTTCTCTTCTCCTGAAGTCCACCACAAGCTCCTTTATTTTACTGACACTGAGGGAGAGGTTGTGCTCCTGACACCAGCGTGTCAGAGTGTGCACCTCCTCTCTGTAGGCTGTTTCATCATTGTCAGTGATCAGACCTACCACCGTCGTATCATCAGCAAACCTAATGATGGCATTGGAGCTATGTGATGCCACACAGTCATGTGTGTACAGGGAATACAGGAGTGGGCTAAGAACACAGCCCTGCAGGGCTCCAGTGTTGAGGGTCAGTGATGAGGAGATATTATTGCCCATTCTAACCACCTGGCATCTGCTTGACAGGAAGTCCAGGATCTAGCTGCACAGCGAGCTGTTTAAGCCCAGAGCCCGGAGTTTCTCATCAAGCTTGGAGGGCACTATGGTGTTGAATGCTGAGCTGTAGCCTACAAACAGCATTCTCACATAAGTGTTCCTTTTTTCCAGGTGGGAGAGAGCAGTGTGTATTGTAGATGCAATAGCATCATCAGTGGAGTGGTTGTTGCGGTAAGCAAACTGCAATGGGTCCAGTGATGGAGGCAGCACAGAGCAGATGTAATCTCTGATTAGTCTCTCAAAGCATTTGCTAATGATGGGGGTCAGAGCAACAGGACGCCAGTCATTTAAGCAAGTGATTTTGGATTGCTTTGGTACAGGCACAATGGTGGACGTTTTAAAGCATGTGGGGACTACAGACAAGGAGAGGGAAAGGTTGAAAATAAACACCAGCCAGTTGGCCCTGTAAAAACACCAGCCAGTTGGTCCGCGCACACTCTGATGACTCCCGGAAGGGAGAGTAGCAATGGTCCACAACCCAGTCCCCTTGTGTGTTAAAACTGATGTGTTGGTGGTATTTTGGTGCAATTGATTTAAAATTGGCTTTGTTAAAGTCCCTGGTCACAATGAACGTGGCCTCAGGGTGCACGGTTTCCTGCTTGCTTATAATCCCATACAGTTCCTTGAGTGCCCAGTCTGTGTCGGCTTGTGGCGGGATGAACACAGCTGTGATAATGACCGCTGTGAATTCCTTCGGTAGCCAGAATGGTCGACACAGAAGCATGAGAAATTCCAGATCAGGAGAGCAGAAAGACTTGATAGAATGTACGTTCCTCTGATTACACCAGGATTTGTTGACCATAAAACATAAACCACCACCTCTGCTTTTATCTGAGAGGTCTTTCGCTCTGTCCGCTCAGTGCACGGAGAACCCAGCAGGTTCGATGGCTGAGTCTGGAATCTCCACAGAAATCCAAGTTTCCGTAAGGCAGATAATGCAGCAGTCGTCTCTCGTTGGAAAGAGATCCACGCTCTCAGCTCGCAGAGCTTGTTGTCCAGAGACTGAACATTTGCCAGTAGAATACTGGGTAGCGGGGGTCGATATGCGCGACGTCATACTCTGATGAGAACGCCGGCTCTGTTTCCCCTTTTCCTTCTGCGTTTCCGCGGCCGGGCAGCCCAGACAAAGGGCTCCACTGGCGTGTTTGTAAACAGCGGGTCGGCATTGAGGAATTTGAAGTCTGGTTTACAGTGTGTAATTGCAGAACCAATGTCCAAAAGTGTTTGTCTGTCGTAGACAATAAGGCAGACAACATCCAAGACAAAAAACATAAGAATTGTAACCAAATCAAACATAAAACTACAATGTTGTTTCGGAGTTCGCAACACAGCAGCCATACTCGGCGCCATCTTGAGTCCAATTTAGGCACACCTTATTGTGTGTCGGGCTCATTTAGACCATGAGCAAAGGAAATGCCAATGCCACGGTTAACGGGAAAAGCTAAAAGGCTCTTAAGATTACTGCACTACCACTACACTCGAACAGGAGAGCTCATACTGCGTTTCGGATGGAAGAGCCCACCCTGTGATTCGAACGGGAGAGCCTGCATTGCGGTCGAACAGGAGGGCTCACACTGCGATTCGAACGGGAGAGCCTGCAACCAATGCACTGAGGTTCACACTGCATTCGAACGGGAGAGCCCACACTGCAATTCAATGGGAAAGCCTGCATAGCGTTCGAATGGCTATGGCGCAGAGTAAAGAACCTTGCTGAATAGCGGTTTGATGGGTATACATTTATGAGCTGTACCCCTTGAGTCTTGAGGAAACATAAGAGGAAACAGGAAACATGATTGCGGTGTTGTGGGAAATTTAGTAGCAGGGCGCAGTTGCGGCACCTGGAAAAACACATTTGCACTGCTTTGCGGTGTGGTGGAAGTTTGTTGCATGGTCTGAAGGACATCGCAGTTGTGGCACCTGTACAGCACATTTGCACTGCTTTGCAGTGTGGTGAGAGTTTGTCGCATGGTCTGAAGGACACTGCAGTTGTGGCACCTGTACAGCACATTTGCACTATTTTGTTGTGTGGTGGGAGTTTGTCGCATGGTCCGAAGGACACAGCAGTTGTGGCACCTGTGCATCACATTTGCGCTGCTTGGTGGTGTGGTGGGAGTTTTTTGCATGGTTGAAGGACACCGCAGCTGCGGCACCTGTACAGCACATTTGTGCTGCTTTGTGGTGTCGTGGGGGTTTGTTGCATGACCCAAAAGATGCCGCAGTTGTGGCATGTGGACAGCACATTTGTGCTGCTTAGAGATGTTTTGAGCCGAAGGCAGAAGCACCGTAGTTGTGCTTTCTTAACTAAAATTGTTGCCATATTTGGCTCCTCGGTAGGTAATGTGAAGTCTTGGAAAGACACCTAGATAGAGAAAGTGAGAGGTAAACCTGCGTACAATCCAGTGACAGGAATTTAAATGGGCTCTCGCAGAGACCTGCTGGAAGGCACAATTTCAGGCGTTGCTGTAGAAAAGACAAAATAATCATATTTAGGTGAAACTTTAGGAAAAAATGTGCTAGGGAATACAGTGTATCTTCATAATGTGAAAAAATAGCATAAAATGATCTGAGAAATAAGAGCTTTGGCTCTGTACTGCATACAGATATGCATGGACTTGCAATCATCATCGAAGGATTCGCTGTAGGCCGTTCGCTCTTTAGGAGTAGAACTGTCACCTGTAGTACAATATACTTCTTGCATCGGAAATTCATTGCATAGTAATAGGTGTGAATTATCTAGGAATGCATTGAGCCGCAGCTCTGCAATGCATACAGAAATGCAGGAGATATGTGCTGGGAAATACAGTACATCTTCATAAACAATGTGAAAAACAGCATAAAATGATCTGAGAAATAAGATCTTTGGCTCTGTACTGCATGCAGATATGCAGGAGAAATGGACTTGCAATTATTACTGAAGGATACACTTGTGGTCATTCACTCCTTAGGAGTATGACTGCCCCCTGCTGTACAATATAGGTCAATATATGTCAATAATGCTGAGAGGAAGCGAGACACGTTGCAGAATGATTATGAATGAGTTGGAACGCGGCGCATTATCCACCTCTTGTGGAGCCGAATTCGGCTCGTGTTTGTTCGGACAGAGTCCATGTATAACTGCAGTGTGCTGTGGAATGGTCAGATCCAGTGCTGCGCGGCAGCGAGCTTGTGTTAAAAAGTCTGCGTTGGTTGAAAATAATTTGTCATTAGATTATCGGTCGATTGAAGGGAGTTCTGTGTTGCATGATGCCCCTGTGTTCAGAATGAAATAAATCATGCTCCGAAGGGCACTTTGGAGGGAGAAACAATCGTGATATTCATGTTAGAAGATGAGGAACAATCGCTGAATAAAACACTCCCCCTAAACAAGCTGTGGCGTGGTAATGAGGCTGACAGGCATCGCCTGTGCAGCAGAACCTGATTAAAAATGCTGGGGGTTGAAATGGTGGTTGGATTGAATAGTTAATCTTTGTTTCTTTCGCTTTCAAATAAAACTGAATTCTAATGGAATGAAGCCGGAACGGTGCCCGTTCGCAAAGGCAGCTGGCACTGCTTTCCGGGTGGAAAGTTTAGATAAGAGAACATATGAGTAGTCGTAGAGAGCTGTTTCACATTTTTTTTTAAATGCAGGAGCAGCCAGTTTGCGGCAGCAACTTCGCAATATAAACTGCTTCATCGAATGGAGCATAGGAAGACAGACAGGATAAAAAAAATAAATAAAAAAAATATATATATATATATATATATATATATATATATATATATATATATATATATATATATATATATATGCTTTGCTCCGCAAGCACCACTAATAATAATAATAATAATAATAATAATAATACGTATGTGAGATTATAATAGTGATGCTTTGCTCCACAAGCACCACTAATAATAAGTATGTGAGATTATAATAGTGATGCTTTGCTCCGCAAGCACCACTAAGTATGTGAGATTATAATAATGATGCTTTGCTCTGTAAACACCACTAATAATAAGTATGTGAGATTATAATAGTGATGCTTTGCTTCGCAAGCACCTCTAATGAAACATGTTTATGTACTGTATATTTTTGTTTATGAACATTTATAATACATGAACATACACTCATTGAGCACTTTATTAGGAACACTATGGTGCTAATAAAGTGCCCTACGTGGTCTTCTGTTGTTGTAGCTCATCCACCTTGAGGTTCAACGTGCTGTGCATTCTGAGATTCTATTCTGTTCACTACAATTGTACAAAGTGGTTTTCTGAGTTACCGTAGCCTTTCTGTTGACCTCTCTCATCAACCAGGCATTTTCGTCCACAGAACTGCCACTCACTGGATGTTTTTTTGTTTTTGTTTTTGACACCATTTTGAGTAAACTCTAGAGACTGTTGTAAGTGAAAATCCCAGGAGATTAGCAGTTAAAGAAATACTCAAACCTGCTTGTCTGGCACCAACAATCATGCCACAATTGAAATCACTGAGATCACATTTTTTTCTGATGATTGATGTGAACTAACTGAAGCTTCTGACCTGTATCTGCATGATTTTATGCATTGCACTGCTGCCACATGATTGGCTGAATAGATAATAGCATGAATATGTAGGTTTACAGGTGCTAAGTGAGTGTATATTATAAGCAGACTTTCAAAAACAGACCGGGTTTATGTTTGCAGTACAAATGTTCATATACTGCAAGTATTTATTTTAAGTATACTATTTTTAGGGGGTATATGGGCTGCAATCCAATGCCAGTGTTTGCCAGTTGATTAGTGCCACCAACACCCTGGATTGAGCAGCTGCAGCGACTCTGGAAAAGTGACAAAAAGCTTGTATCTCATTTGTAAGTCAGTTTTAATTGCAGTCTGGAGAAAAACTAAATCGGACCACTCTCCATAGAAAAAAAAAAAAACGATTTGTCAGACCCATAGGAATACATTGTTCCAATTTAACAGCTCGTTCAGAATGAAAAAAAAAAAAAAAAAAAAGGACTAGGCCCTGAGAGTTAATCAGTTCTTCATCTAAAGATGCTGCTAATAAAAAAGCTTTTATTTAATCAGCTAATGCACAGTCCCTTGCAAATGCACAGTCTCTTACATTAATCTCATATGGTGGAAGAAAAGATCAAGAATATTAACTATAATATGATTACAGGGACTTTTAAATTGATTGGCATATACCTGTTATTAATTGAAAAGCAATATCCAGGCAAATTAAATTGGAGCAGAGCTTTTTTATTCATCAAAACAAACAGACAACAGAAAATGTTAATCATGTTAAATGCAAATAATTAACAAGACAATAACAATTCCAGTGAAAACATCAAGAGAATTAAAAAAAAAAAAACCGGTGCCATTGAAAAACCTTTAGACCCTTGTAAAGCTAGTGTGGAAGGGCTGTGTATGATTATGAAGGTGACACCATGTTGCTCTTGTTGACAGTTGAGGCTGTGGTCTCCTCCTCTGATTCCACTGGCTCAGCAGCCCAAGGGTTTCTGCCGCAGAGCAGGAATGGCACAGCTCTCTCTCTCTGAACTGATATAAAGAGAAGGAGAGGGAGGGAGAGGGAGAGAGAGAGAGAGTGAGAGTACTGCGTCATGTCACTGGGTTTATCCTTTGTGTTGGTCATGTTTTCATTTTAAACAATTACGGTTTAATTGAAACACTGAACATGATTTTGAGAAGTCTCATGTTAGGCCTACAGTAGGTCTAATTATATTATATTATATTGGTTACAGAATAAGTTTCTACAGTATTTGTGAACATTAGTCAATGCATTTGTTATCTTGAACTAACAATGAACATTATATTTTTTTTTACAGCATTTATGTTAATTTATCAAAATACAATTGTTCATAGTTAATGTTAGTTCCAAATGCATTAACTAATGTTAACATATACTTTCATTAAAACATTTATTATTATACGTAAAAAAAAAATAGCATTAATCAAGATTAATAAGTGCTGTAAAATGAATGTTCATTATTACTTCATGTTCACTTATGTTGCCTTTTCAAGTCGGTCATGCCTCAGCTGACACTATGGGAGCTCCTCATAGGAGTGACGATCTATGAAACCCTATAAAATCAAGGCAGTTTCATTGGCAGATGGCGCTTGGTTCTCCAGCTGAAGCCGCTCCCCTCTCCTCCATTTATACTCCTTCTGCAGCTCCCAAGGGACCACACAAGGGAGGCCTACAAGGAAGGGAAATAGAGCGTGGAGATTTTATCTGACGATGATTTATCACCAGCTTGAGCCTCTTCTCTGCCTATTCAAGTGCACGATTTGCGGCCCACTCCGACGCTCTGCGATAGTTTACGTTTCATGGTGGTGATGATATCAGGGATATTTTGTCGCTGGTTTTTAATTAAGTGAGACATGTACGCACTAAGCTGAGGCACTTACCATAATTTCCCACCAGGGGCAGGAAAACAGGACAAAGCGGCCTCTGAGACTGAGTTGTTTGAAGTTTCTTTATTGAGCCTCAAACCGTGTTCACCGTGTTGGCACGGCTCAGAGTTTCACCTCTGGTGCCGTTCTTTCCAAAGGTGCACGAGCAGCTTATTATGACTTGACATTCTCCCTCTTCAGCGGGGGTTAAGATCTCTGGCACTGCCTTCTTTACCATGCTTTTTCATGCACCACGCCACTAATTGGTGCTCCGGCCACCAAGATCTCTGCCCAGGAAATTGACAAGTTTATTGGTGGCCCGTAGTCGATAGAGTGACACACTTGGCTAAATTTGTCAAAATTTGCTTCTAGCGTTCCCTGCCGTTGTGAGCCGGGAACAAGAGCTTGACATGTCCCATGTAATACAGGACAGTTTTCTCCCTGTTTTTACTGTTGTTGATAGAATGCCAAAATACAGTTGCTCATAGTTAATGTTAGTTCCAAATGCATTAACTAATGTTAACATATACTTTCATAAATACATTTATTATTATACGTAAAAAATTAGCATTAATCAAGATTAATAAGTGCTGTAAAATGAATGTTCATTATTACTTCTTGTTCACTTATGTTGCCTTTTCAAGTCGGTCACACCTCAGCTGTCACTTTGGGAGCTCCTTATAGGAGTGACGATCTATGAAACCCTATAAAATCACGGCAGTTTCATTGGCAGATGGCGCTTGGTTCTCCAGCTGAAGCCGCTCCCCTCTCCTCCAGTTATACTCCTTCTGCAGCTCCCAAGGGACCGCACAAGGGAGGCCTACAAGGAAGGGATATAGAGCGTGGAGATTTTAAAAAGGATTTGTTGCCGGCCCAAGTCTTGCTTGCCTCCTCTCCCCCATATCAAGCGGCCACAGCACTTGCTGTGATTGACTGTGTTTTTTGCCAATGCATCATAACACTCAAAATGCTTTGCTCTAGGCTTGCTTTCAGGGAAAGCTGACACCAGTCCATTCTCCTTCCTATATCTAGCAAGGACAGGATACATAGCATGGAGAGTCTGACGATGATTTATCACCGGCTTGAGCCTCTTCTCCGCCTATTCAAGTGCGCGATTTGCGGCCCACTCCGATGCTCTGTGATAGTTTACGTTTCATGATGGTGATGATATTAGGGATATTTTGTCGCTGGTTTTTAATTAAGTGAGACGTGTACGCACTAAGCTGAGGCGCTTACCATAATTTCCCACCAGGGGCAGGAAAACAGGACAAAGCGGCCTCTGAGACTGAGTTGTTTTATGTTTCTTTATTGAGCCTCAAACCGTGTTCACCGTGTTGGCGCGGCTCAGAGTTTCACCTCCGGTGCCGTTCTTTCCAAAGGTGCATGGGCAGCTTATTATGATTTGCCATTCTCCCTCTTCAGCGGGGGTTAAGGTCTCTGGCACTGCCTTCTTTACCATGCTTTTTAACGCACCACGCTACTAATATATGCTCCGGTCACTAAGATCTCTGCCCAGGAAATTGACAAGTTTATTGGTGGCCCGTAGTCGATAGAGTGACACCCTTGGCTAAATTTGTCATAAATTTGCATCTAGCGTTCCCTGCCGTTGTGAGCCGGGAACAAGAGCTTGACATGTCCCCTGTAATACAGGACAGTTTTCTCCCTGTTTTTACTGTTGTTGATAGAATGCCAAAAGACTGCCATGTTGCCACATGGAGATTTAAGGCACCTCCATATTTCCTAGCAGGCCTCTTGCTTCCTTGCTACCATGATCATTTGCATTCACTCCTGTCTGCTTGCTACACCAAGTGTTGTGCAAGGTTCGGGAAGACAGGGAAACTGTGTTGCTGGTTGTGACAGAGTTGTCCAACCGCCCTTACTTTTTGGAGCTGGAAAAGCTATTGGATGCTCCCCCATGAGAAGTTACCTTGAGGAGGGATCTGCTTTCGCAAGCCCAAGGCACAATCTGGCAATTCCTAGCTGGAGTTGGGGAGACTTCATGTTTAGCCCCTGAACGGAGCCTGTATGACACACATGGGTTGTCACAGCCGGTGCTCAACACAATACTGCAGGCAAGCGCCCCCTTAACAAGTGGCAACTTTTCGCTGACTGGTGTTCCTCCCTAGGTGAGGATCCAGCGCGTTAACCCGTGCAGATGATACTCTGCTTTTGCAAGTGCATTTGAATGCAGGACTTACTCCATCCACACTTAAAATGTATGTTGCTGCCATAGTGACTGACCAGTATGCTTTGGGTGGTTTGTCTGTGGGAAAACACCCTATGGTCAGTAAGTTTCTATGTGGTGTGAGGCGGCTGAGACCCTCTCACCCTGCTACCATTCCGGTCTGGGACTTAGCACTAGTGCTGAATGCACTTACACATTCCACCAGAGGCAGTAAGCTAACGCATACTCTCCTAGAAGATTGTGCTGCTACCTGCTTTGGCTTCAGTGAAACAAGTTGGGGACCTTCAGGCCATGTCAGTTAGTAACTCTTACTTAGAGTTTTGACCATGCTTGTCAAAATCTGTTCTCAAGCACAGAGAGGTTTATGTGCTTAAAGTGCTGGCCACCCTCTTCAGGGCTCAGGTTTTTACCTTGCAAGCATTCTCTCATCCTCCCTTTGAGTCGAATGAGGCTAAAAGGCTGACATGTTCTGCCCTATAAGAGCATTACTCATGTACATTGACCAAATGAGTCAATTCAGACTGTCTGAACAGCTCTTTGTCTGCTTTTGGGGTCATTGTGCTCACTTGGGTGTTAAGGCTCATTCCACTAGGAGCATGGCCTCCTCCTGGGCATGGGCAAAGTGTGTGTCCTTAGAGGACATCTGTCTGGCTGCAGTATGGGCTTCCCCTAACACCTTTGTCAGGTTCTATAACTTGGATGTTTCCTCCATCACTTCCCAGGATTGACTGCGGAGGAGGGTTGATATATCAATGTTTTACTACCCTGCTTTGCTAGTGTAATTGCTATTATTAGATTGGTCTTATGACCATTTTGTCTTCTCTCTTTCACACTATGTTGGCAAAGAGTTGTTATTTTCAGTGTCATTGATTCACTACCCAGTCGGTTAGTACCATTGTACTACATTCTCGGTCTATTCCTTCCCTTCCCACTGTGTGCAAAGAAGACTTTTCTGAACAGTGTTTCACTACCCGTAATGGCTAGTGTCATTGTTATGCTATTGCCATAAATGGTTTATACACTGCCTGGCCAAAAAAAAAAAAAAAAAAAAAAAAAAAAAATTGCTTTAAATATTGGATTTAAATATGCATATAATTAAGAGCCTACGATTGGATCATTATTGCAGTGATTAATATGTTTCAGCTGGCAACAATTCTTTTAACCCTAACTGATGCAGTGTATAGCTTCTCATTTCTTAAACAATCATGTCAGAAGGCGTATCCTGTGGTCATGTAAAAGATGTTACTCTGTTTCAGAAGTGGCAAATTATTGGCCTGCATTAAACAAAACAAAAAACAGGAGATTGCTGAAATCACTGGAATTGGGTTAAAACTGCCCAACACATTATTAAAACCCGGAAGGATAATGGTGAACTGTCAGGAAGAAATGTGGTCGAAAAAAAATCTTGAATGATCGTGATCGGAGATCACTAAAACGCTTGGTGAAGTCACATCATAAAAAATTGACAATAGAACTCACGGCTATGTTTAATATTGAAAGAGCATTTCCACATGCACAATGCAATGAGAATTTACAGAACTGGGACTTAACAGCTGTGAGGCTAATAGGTAAAAATTACTTCAGTTAGCTAGGGAGCATAAAGATTGGAATGTGGGGCAATGGAAAAAGGTCAAGTGGTCTGATGAGTCCAGATTTACCCTATTCCAAAGCGAAGGGCGAATAAGGGTAGAAGGGAAGCACATGAAGCGATGCACCTGTCATGCATAGTGCCCACTAAACAAGCCTTTGGAGGAAGTGTTATGATCTGGGGTTGCTTCAGTTGGTCAGGTTGGTCTATGCTCAGCAACGTTATGCAGCAATAAAGTGAAGTCAGCTGACTACCTGAATGTACTGAATGACCAGGTTATTCCATCAATGGATTTTCTTCTTCCCTGACAGCACAGGCATATTCCAGGATGACAATGCCAAGATTCATCTGGCTCAAATTTTGAAAGAGTGGTTCAGGGAGCATGAGGAATCATTTTCACACATGAATTGGCCACCACAGAGTCCTGAACTTAAGAGTCCTGGTAGAAAGAGATCTAATGTTTAGTAGCCCTACCTTCATATGATGTTTATTTTATTTTATGTTAATTTTTTAGTTTTGTTCAAGTTTGACCTTAATCAAATTTTTTCTAAATGATTTAGTGAGAGTTTTTTGTTTGGTAGTTTGGGGAAAAGACACAGTCTCTATGTGATATCTAGGTGATACAGTCTCTGTGTGTTATAGTTTATGTGACCTGTGTGACGTCTCAAGGCAGCTAACAGACGTTCGGATTAACCAGTTTGTCTGCTTCCTGACCTGGGCCCCAGTTAGTCAAATACTATCATTATTAAGACTATGAGCCAAATTACCATAGAGGAGAGCGGCACCTTCCCTAGAGGGATGGAGTCCGTCTCTCTTTAGCAGGTCAGGTCTACCCCAAAAACTCTTCCAATTGTCTATAAATCCTATTCTATTCTCCAGACACCATTCAGACATCCAGCCATTCAGTGACACTAATCTACTATAAACCTTGTCACCATGACGAGCAGGGAGGGGGCCAGAGCATATTACAGTGTCTGACATCGTTTTTGCAAATTCACACACCTCTTTAACATTATCTCTAGTGATTTCCGACTGGTGAACCGGACATCATTAGTGCTAACATGAATAACAATTTTAGAAAATCTACGTTTAGCATTAGCCAGCACTTGAAAATTGATCTGATGTCAGATGCTCTGACACCCGAAATGCATTTAACAATAGTGGCTATAATAGTCTCTATTTCCATGTTCCTTACAATAGAATCACCAATAACAAGGGCTCTTTCAAAATGATTCACAGTGGGTGCATCACTGAGTGGGGAGAATCGACTGGAAACCCTAACAGGAACGGGAGAGTGGTGTCGCTTTGCTGAGTGAGTATGCCGCTGAGACGTCACCCAAACACCCTGCTGCGGGGGCTCTACAGCCGGAACCAAAGTGTGTGTATTACTCTCTGTACTGCCCGCATCCGAAACAGTATCTGTACTGGATATTTGGAGTGAGGAGTGTGTCATTGATTAGGTTAAAGGAATATTCTGGGTTCAATACAAGTTAGGCTCAGTTGACAGCATTTGTGGCACAATTTTTCAATTTTTCAATTCGTCTCTCGTTTGTTTAAAAAAAGAATAAGCCAAAAATCATGTTTACATTAAAGCACTTACAATGGAGACACTTCTCGCCTGTTTACACTGGGCGCGTCCATTGACATGAAGCAACGGCTTGATGCTGTATTCACTGTCTGGGTGAGTCCACACCAACTTTCTAAACCCTCGCGCTGCATGTGCAAGTCATTCACACATCACAAGCCGATCAACTATTTAGCTCTTTTCGGTGAATCGCACCTGCAAAATCCTAAAACTTTATTTCTATGTTTCATTTATATTTTGAATATACTCTTATTTTTGAACCCCACGATTTTTTCTCTTTTAATCTTTTAATGTAATTTTGAGAGTGGCCATGGTTTAAGGAGTGCGTATCTGTATGCGAAATCTCAAGGATTAATAGTGGTGTTTTATTTATTACATCACGTGTTGTTCTGAATGCAAAAGAAACAAATGAAACATGGAATGTAGGCTGTCATCCGCGCAGTCTGACCAAAGCAAAGCGGGCACATTTACTCGCGCGATTAACCGAAAGTGAAGTGTTGCCAGCTCGTGATGCGCAAATGTCTGTTGGGTATACTGCAGTCTCGTCACATTTTGACTTTTTGTTTAGCCTCCCATTCAGCTCATGAAAACACGCTGCGTGATCACAAGGAAGGATTACATCAAGATGTAGATTGGAATGCAGGTGCGGAATTATATAGTAAAATAGCCTACTCCTCTCTCGCCGTTGCTGTTGTGCCTGTGATTACCCTTCCGCGTGCCAATGCTGGCACACGTGCCATAGGTTGCCGACCCCTGTCAACAAGGACACTGTAAAATAAAGTGTTACCAGAAAATTCGACCTTGACTACACAGGTTACAGGTTTAGTATTGTGTTGGGTCACCACTTGATCTTAAATGTGGATCCTGTAGAAAAAGTAGTTGAACCAAGTTTTTCAAGGCAGAGTAGCCTTGGGACATAATAGGGAGCTTTCACTGGTAGACTTATATCTTTTAAAAGCACTTCCAGTCAAAAGTTGGGACACAACTACTCATTCATTATTATTACTATTTTCCATATTTTACAATAATAGTAGTCACTGAAACTATTAAAAAAACAGAAATGTATGTGTGAGAATTATGTGAGCAAAAATAAAATAAACAAATCTTATATTTTCCTTCGCTATCCGCACCAACTTATCCATTTCAATGTTTTTTTTATTTTTATTTTTATTTTTTTTTTATTATTATTTTTAAATTAATTAATTTTGAAGTAGCCCGGGGCATTCGTCACCAAGGTTGGCAGCCCTCCAAATGTTGCACAGCCGAGATCAGCCACAATGAGGTTGACCAGAGCAAAGTTCAGCGGCTGATGGAGATGCCGATGTTGTAACGTCACAATGATCACATTCACATTCAACATGACACCAAAAAAGGAGAAGAAACCAATGATAACTGCCAAAATGGTATAGCCCATCCTTGGCATGATGTCATTATTGACTAAATCACTGGGCAATGCACCTGCTGGTGCAATAGTGCCCAATGCAGTTGGCTCAATTTTCTGAAACTGATCAACATACAAGTAGAGCTAAACTGAAGGTTGAGATAAAAGGCAGACAACCTGTTTCCTTTACTTAGAGACATGAGCCGCTGTCTAAGGAGAGATGCAGAGGCTCTTTCTGTTCTTTTTATATTTGAATATGGCCATGTGGCTTACAGGGAAAATCCTCAAATCCGGATTGTGACTGGAATCATTCTATCAGATTATTCTTCAGGAGATCTATGAAGGCACTCTTCCAAATTGAAGCATCAAACCAACTTCATGGCTCCTGGGCTCAACAGTATTTCACAGAAGTTTATTTCAAAGTAAGAGGATCACAGTGTACCAGAAGGGGGAAAAAAACCTCTAACTGTCCCCTCTTAAAACCAAGACGTCATGAATTAAAAACAAAATATGAAATTACATTTCCAGTAATCATTCTCTTATAAAAGGCATTAACAAAAGAGAGCTTAATTTGCACAGAAAAAGGCAAAATCTGAATTTATGTCATTTTAAAGGGAGAACAAAAATGATAAAGCAAAATAATGATAGCCATGCTGTAGGATGATTCCTAACAGAAAATTAAATAAAAATTACTTAAAAAGTGAGTTCTGAATGACTGTTATGTTTGATCCCACATTTTTCAGCCCTCTGTAGCTCCTATAGTTGAAGGTAAATTCTTGGAAGGGAATAGACCTTATTTAGAGCACATTGAAGAATGTGGTAACCTTAAAAAATTTGTAGGTCATGTAAAAAAACAAAAAAAAACAGCACAAAACAAAATAACATTACAAATTATATTACTGGCATAATAAAAAGGCTGAAGTAACATGAATTCCAGAATTTCTGTTTTGTTTTTTTGATTTCTGAAATGCATATACATTTTCAACCTTTTACTCAAACTGTTATTCTGATAATATACTGTAATCTGTAATGAAAATATTTATATAAATTGTAAAATTAAAATAGATATAAATAAAACATAAATAAATAAATGAATTGCTCAAGCATACATAAATAATTATTTATTTATTTTTTAAGTATTTCAAGCAAGTAGACTGGCTAAATGAAGACAGAATATGTAAAAGAGATTAAATAAAAACTGAACCCGACCATTCAAGAAATGAAATGGATTGACAAACAAGATGCCTTTTTTTCCATTTTTGAATCGAAGGTGCCAGAAAACCGTTGTGGACCATTCAGACTCAATTTAAAGCAATAGTTCACCCCAAAATTAAAATTCTCTCATCATTTATTCACCCCCTCATGCTATCCCAGATGTGTATGACTTTCTTTCTTCTGCAGAACACAAACAAAGATTTTTAGAAGAATATAACAGATCTGTTGGTTCATAAAAGTCAAGTGAATGATGACCAAAACATTGAAACTCCAAAAAGCACATAAAGGCAACATAAAAGTAATCCATTAGCAGCAACAGTACACCGTTGCTCGGCTGTTTCAAACATATTTTTACCCCTGAATGAAGAACGAAGAAGAACTTCTCTGTAAGTATATCGGGGCCTTTACATTGAAAGATAAGTTATTTTTTGGTCTGTTCTCATTCAAAACTGATTGGGTCGCTTCAGAAGACATGGATTAAACCACTTTTTGGAGCTTCAAAGTTTTGGTCACCATTCACTTACATTGAATGGACCTACAGAGCTAAGACATTCTTCTAAAAAAAATTGTTTGTGTTCTGCAGAAGAATGAAAGTCATACACATCTGGGATAAATCCCACAGATCTGGTAGTAAATGATGTGAGAATTTTCATTTTTGGGTAAACTATCCCTTTATAAACAATAATATTCACTTTTGCATATCTAAAACATCCAAATTTGAAGACAGGGATAAATGTAATATAAAATGTTTGTGTGACCTGTTAACCTCTGCACCCCATATGCAAATTACCACATTGTATTTTTAACTTGGGCAGAATTTATGCCTATTCACACCAAAATTAATAAAATATAAAGCAATTTCAGCCATGCACAGCAGATGGAGCTGTTCTAGAAACATATTTATTCAGATTTGAAGGAATACCCTACTAAAAAGTCCAGCTCAACCCGCATGCAATTCCTATGCTGGTTTAAGAACGGTTTATACTGGCTAGTGTTGGTTTGGCACTAGTCTAGCTGGTAGACCAGCAGAGCCATGCTTTTCACCAGCAAAACCTAGCAGGACACTGGGGTTACACCTCTACTCTTTACGAGAAGTGCCCTGGAATTTTTAATGACCACAGAGAGTCAGGACCTCAGTTTAACGTCTCATCCGAAGGACAGTGTCTTTTTACAGTATAGTGTCCCCATCACTATACTGAGGCATTAGGACCCACACAGACCACAGGGTGAGCACCCTCTGCTGGCCTCCCTAATACACTTCCAGCAGCACCCTTAGTTTTCCTTAGAAGGTCTCCCATCCAGTTACTGGCCAGGCTCAACCCTGCTTAGCTTCAGTGGGCAACCAGTCTTGAGCTACAGGGTGATATGGCAGCTAAAAATTTTATACTTATTTGTCTTCGGCAAAGTAATATTTACATACATATAGTACATATAGTTTTTTATTTGCTATTATTCTCTTATCCTCCTCTCATAATATTTTCTTATCCTCCTTTTTCACCCTGTTCCTTATATTTTTGAAATTATATCTATATATTTGTTGTTCTTTATTTGTCCTTAGCCTCTTTTTTTCTGGTTGTTTGTAACTTTCCTGAATGGAGTTTTGTCTGTGTCTTTCTGTATGTGTATAAATGCAAAAAAAAGATACTGTTTTGGGTGTGGATAGCACAGCGAGGCATGCACACTCTACAGAGCCCCTACAGCAGGGCGAATGGGTGATGACTAGGCGGCAGGGCAAAGTGACAACACTCTCTCGTTCCTGTTAGTGTTTCCAACAGGTCCTTCCCACTCAGTGATGAACACACTGAAAAGCCTGTTTGAAGCTCCCTGGATTCTTTTTTACAGAATGTGAAAATAGAGACACCAGCATTGTTAAGTGTTTTCCGGGGGCCAGAGCAATTTATAAGTGCTACCTAATGCTAAAAGTAGATTTTCTAAGATTGTTATCCACGCACTAATGATGTCCTGCTTTGCCAATCGGAGATCACTATAGATAAAGAGGTGTATGAACTTGCAAAAATGATGTCAGACAATGTAATATGCTCTGGCTCCCACGAGATATATAGTATATTATACTTACAGTACATCATATAGAGACTTTTTTTCAAACTACCAAACACAAATTTTTTTTTTATTAAAATCGAACAAGAAAAATAAATAAATAAATAAAAAACAAATGAAGATAAACATCTAATAAACTTTCATCCAAAACACTAAATGTAAATTTAATTTTTACAGATCATAGTTTGGATGCACTCTGTTAGACTGAAACCTTGCTTAAATTGGATGAATATATTAATTTAAACGAGTCTACTCCCCCAGGTGTTTGTTATAAACATGTTGCTACAATTTATAGTGATGTTCTTGGTGTTACTCAGAGGTCAGAATACAAGTTTAATTCTTTTGAATTCATAGTGCTGTAAGGAATTTAGCTCAAGAAGGGAATTATAATTAATTAGAGGAATATTAAAGTAATCAATGGCTACGTCAGCTCAACCTATTCAGCCAGTGATGAGCTGATATGAACGTACTCCTTAATTCTTAGAGCAATATTACTCTCATGGCCATTGAAAATAGCATCACAAATAATTACTGTTAAATACTGTTTATAAGCACATACAGTACAGGTATTTAATCAGAATAAGCTTTCTACCGCAGCAATCACTGAATGACACATTCAGTTTAGCAGCTCTAAACCGCTAAGGGGCGCTACTACCATAGAATTTAAACAGGCCAGAGCTGAACGCCTCAAAGTTCTTTCTTCCAACATCACAACCATTAAGTTTGTGGTGGTAATGCTTGTTACACTTGTTTTGCCAACCGCCATAAAGAGAAGAAGAAATCCACCACAGAAGAAAAAGAAGAAATGCAAGAAATCCAGCACGATATTAATTTGCTGGCTGGACATTGAACTGGAGACGCATGATAAACATTCAGCGTTCACGAGGATGCCCACGCGTCGGAGAGTTATTTGTTTCCATTTATTAAGTCACATTTCATTAGAGAGAATGATCATTTGTGAGTATTTTTATACATAAACACAGATGTTATGAGCAGCATATTCAAACAATTGAAACTTCCAAAAACCTGTGTTTTGTTTTAATGTGCCGATAGACTAGCCCATATTTTCTATTTTGAAGCATTACTTGTAAAATGTTATTATGTGAATTAATTAATTTATATGTATATCATTGTGTCATATGTTATATTCTCCTGGCAATAAAAAAGTAAACGGTCTTCATGGGAGCAGAATAATTATTAAATGAAATATTAAAAAAG
This sequence comes from Myxocyprinus asiaticus, assembly GCF_019703515.2. Classification (NCBI taxonomy): domain Eukaryota; kingdom Metazoa; phylum Chordata; class Actinopteri; order Cypriniformes; family Catostomidae; genus Myxocyprinus; species Myxocyprinus asiaticus. Next base: position 45,750,033 of record NC_059367.1, read on the forward strand.
TTTTCCATTACATGAATTAGGCTGGAATTTATTTTTGTTGGTGATGATCTGGGGGTGCTTCAGTAAGGCTGGACTCGGGCAGATTTGTCTTTGTGAAGGATGCATGAATCGAGCCACGTACAAGGTTATCCTGGAAGAAAACTTGCTTCTTTCTGCTCTGACAATGTTCCCCAACTCTGAGGATTGTTTTTTCTAGCGGGACCATGCTCCATGCCACACAGCAAGGTTAGTCAAGGTGTGGATTGAGGACCACCTGTCATGGCCAGCCCAATCTCTAGACCTGAACTCCATTGAAAACCTCTGGAATGTGATCAAGAGGAAGATGGATGGCCACAAGCCATCAAACAAAGTTGAGCTGCATGAATTTTTGTGCCAGGAGTGGCATAAAGTAACCCAACAGCAACGTGAAAGACTGGTAGAGAGCATGCCAAGACGCATGAAAGCTGTGATTGAAAATCAGGGTTGTTCCACCAAATATTGATTTCTGAACTCTTCCTAATTAAAACATTAGTATTGTGTTTTTTAAAAAATGAATATCAACTTGTTTTCTTTGCATTATTTGAGGTCTTTGTTATTTTTTATTTTGACCAGTTGTGATTTTCTGATAATAAATGCTCTAAATTACAATATTTTTATTTGGAATTTGGGAGAAATGTTGTCAGTACTTTATAGAATAAAACAAAACTACTCAAACACATACCTATAAATAGTAAATCCACAGAAACTGATAATTTTGCAGTGGTCTCTTAATTTTTCCCGAGCTGTACAGGCACATGGTAATAAAGCACTTGTGAAAACAATGAGTCCATGATTTTCAAAATTTGCAAGGTGACGACCTCCTGTGGCGAGGAGGGGAAATAGTAGGCTGAATTGTTACACTCTGTAACTATTACCATAACGTTTCATTTTCAAATGTTTATTGCTCAATCTGTCAAAGCATAAATATTTAAAAAATGTGTTTATACAAAACAAAGTGTTTTAGAATAAAAACAGAACAAAAATATTGTTTGGTATTTAAAATAATTTTATAACAGTAATCATAAAAATGCCAACTTATATATGAAGGTCCACATATTCTGCAAAGATTCAGATCTGTTTATTCCAGGATACTGTAGACAAAAAAAAAAAAATAAAATAAAAAAAAAAAAAAAAAAAAAAAATATGTGATAAATACAGGGCAGTAAATAATTTCCAATGCATTGTGTCATTGTAGCTGCTTTTGACTTAAGTCTTCCCATTGCATTTACACACCTTTGACCAGCAGGATGTCCTCAACCTGTGGTGGAAATTGGTTCAGTTGACTCGAAGTTTCGGAAAGCTTAGTTTCTGCCATCAGTAAAGAGTATTACAAAGCAGTCGTGGTTTGCATGGCGGTCAAAAGAGTACTTTGAAAGGCTTGTGCTCGACCGTGTGCGAGACAGTGTCATTATAGTTTTGGTTTTTTTATTTAGTTTTTATTTCAATTTTATATTGAACAATTTAGTTTAGTTTTCACAATTTGTCTGTTAGTTTTAGTGTAGTTTTAATTTTCTCAGTGTTTTGTAGTTTCAGTTTAGTTCATTTTTATTTTAGTTTTTGTCATGGTTCCAGCTTATCTGCCTGTTCCTTTTGTGTGTCTGTGTATTTTCATTCGCCTCGTGTGTTTTTCTTTGCCTCTGGAGCGGAGCAGTCTACGTTTCCTTGGAGACGCTCGTTTGCGCCGCTCACGAGGTAATCACCCCCACCTGTGTGTCATTACCGCTGTGTATTTATTTCCTGCTCGTCTAGTCACCAGATTGTTCCCGTTTGTATTTGGTGTGCAGTCTTGCCTTCCTGTTGGTCTGTTTTCACCTGTGTTTCTCTCAGTACTTTCCAGTGTGCATTCGGTGGTTACCGCTCCTGGTTTCAGCTGTTGGAATTATTGTATGGACACTTGCTCTGAACTGTTACTGCTCTGTGGATTACTCACCTCACCACATTGCCATCCTCTCTACCATTCCTTGCCCGGGTGTCTCAGCTCATCACAGCCATCACTGCTCTGTGGATTACTCACCTCATTGCTGTTATCATCCTCACCACCATTCCTCATCCGGGTGTCCCAGTTCATCACTGCCATCATCTGTCCTGGTTCTGGTGGACTCTGGAGCAGAGGGTAACTTCATAGACGCCAATCTTGTGGCTAAATTGTCTCTTCCCAAGACTCTTCTGGATGAACCCATCACCGCCAATACTCTCTGTGACACTCCTCTCACTATGGTTACCCACATCACGGCACCATTCCAGCTCACCATCTCTGGGAACCACGTTGAGGAGAATTTTACATCACTCTCCCTCTGCTCCAGTGGTTTTGGGACATCCATGGCTGTTAACCCATAATCCACACTTGAATTGGGCTGAGAGTTCTGTGTTGTCCTGGAGTTCTTTCTGTCTGTCTCATTGTCTTGTTTCTGCTCTCTCCCCAGTTGTGTCCTGTTCTGTGTCACAGAAGGAGCCGGTGGATCTTGCTGGGGTACCCGAGGTCTACCACGATTTGAGGGCAGTGTTCAGAAAGTCTCAGGCTGCTTCTCTTCCTCCGCACTGCCCCTATGACTGTGCTATTGATCTCCCTCCTGGCACTTCTCCACCTCTGGGATGTCTGTATTCGCTCTCAGCCCATGAGCGGAAGGCCATGGAGAGGTATATTGGCAGCCGGTATTATTCGGCCCTCTTCCTCCCTGGCTGGGGCAGCGTTCTTCTTCGTGGGGAAGAAAGATGGCTCTTTGCATCCCTGCATAGATTATTGGGGGCAGAATGACATCACGGTAAAGAGTCGTTATCCTTTGTCATTGATGTCTTCGGCCTTTGAACTCTTGCAGGGAGCTTCTGTCTACACGAAGTTAGATCTTCTCAACGCTTACCACCTTGTTCGGATCAGGGAGGGGGATGAATGGAAGATAGCTTTTAACATGCCTATGGGGCATTTTGAGTACTTCGTCATGCCTTTTAGCCTTTCCAATGCCCCGGCCATCTTCCAGGCACTCGTCAATGACGTGCTGCGTGACATGGTCAACCAATTTGTTTTTGTATATCTTGATGATATCCTCATATTTTCTAGTAACTTATGAGACCATGTCCAGCACGTCAGGAGAGTGCTTCAGCAGTTGCTGGAGAATCGTTTGTTTGTCAAGGTGGAGAAGTGTGAGTTTCATGCACTGTTGGTTCTGTTCCTGGGGTTCGTCCTCTTGCCTGACGGTATCCGGATGGACCCAGCCAAGGTAAAGGCAGTTGTGGATTGGCCAGTCCCAGATTCTCGCAAAGCGGTCCAGCGATTTCTGGGATTTGCCCATTTTTACCAGGGGTTCATCCGGAATTTCAGTCAGACCACCGCCTCTCTGATGAACCTAACATCAACCAAAACTTGTTTCTGTTGGTCCCAGCAGGCTCAGTCTGCTTTCCAAAAGCTAAAGAGCTGCTTTGTTTCAGCTCCCATTCTGGTAAATCCTGACACATCTCGTCAGTTTGTGGTGGAAGTTGATGCATCATAGGTGGGTGTAAGGGCTATTTTATCCAAAAGGTCTCTGTCGGATGGGAGGATACACCCCTGCACGTTCTTATCTCATCACCTTACCCCTGCAGAACGGAACTATGACATCGGGAATAGGGAGTTACTGGCTGTCAGATTAAAGTTGAGTGAGTGGCATCACTGGTTGGAGGGTTCGGGGGTTCCATTTGTGGTTTGGATTGACCACAAGAACCTTGAGTACAGCCACACCGTGAAACGACTAAATTCCAGGCAGGCTCGCTGGGCACTTTTCTTTGGCAGATTCGATTTTACCATCTGGTATCGCCCGGGTCTAAGAACGGAAAACCTGACACTTTGTCCAACTCTTTTGAGACTGAGAGAACCTCGACCTCCCCGGATACCGTTATTTCACTCAACATGGTGGTGGAAGTGGTGTCCTGGGAGATCGAGTCCAAAGTCCACTCTGCTTTGCATCACGTCACCATTCCCGTGAAGTGTCCAGAGAACCTGCTCTTTGTTCCTGAATTGGTCCGAACTCACATCCTCCGGTGGGCATGCTTTCATCCAAAGATACCATCGCACCTGGAGGGTCGCCAGAGAAGCCCTTCTCTGGACTGGTGATCAGTACAAAGCATCAGTGGACCGTCACCATTCTAAGCCCTGGTTTACGTGTGTGGACAGAAGGTATGGTTGTCCTCCCAGGACATTTCTCTCCGACTTCCCTCACGAAGGCTAATCTGTCGGTTCCTTTTATGTGTCTGTGTGTTTTCGTTCACCTTGTGTGTTTTCCTTTGCCTTGGAGACGCTCATTTGCGCCGCTCACGAGGTAATCACCCCCACCTGTGTGTCATTACCGCTGTGCATTTATTTCCCTCTCGTGCCTCATCTAGTTGCCAGATTGTTCCCGTTTGTTTTTGGTATGCAGTCTTGCCTTCCTGTCAGTCTGTTTTCACCTTTGCTTCACCTGTTGGAATTATTGTATGGACACTTGCTCTTAACTGTTACTGCTCTGTGGATTACTCACCTCACCACATTGCCATCCTCTCCGCCATTCCTTGCCCAGGTGTCTCAGCTCACCACAGCCATTACTACTCTGTGAACAACTTACCTCGTTGCCATTATCATCCTCACTGCCTTTCCTCACCCGTGTGTCTCAGCTCATCACAGCCATCACTGCTCTGTGGATTACTCACCTCATCGCTGTTATCATCCTCACCACCTTTCCTCAACTCTCTGCAACCAGGACCGGGTCAGTCATCAGTTCATTATTACATTCATTTGTGTTTCAATAAAAACTGTTTTCATATTCATTCCCTCTGCATTTGGGTCCTTCCTTAAACCACTCCTGACAGTTTAAGTTTGAGTATTTTTTTATGGCTGCCAAAGCTGAGCATTTTCTGGTGTAATTTAAAAAAGTCTAACATCATTATATTTCTCATGGCAGTCTTGTGTTACTTCTATCTAGTGGTATTTTCATGTTTAATGTGGATTGTAAATGTTGCAAAATTAATAATATAGGGTGAATATGGATAAAGTGACATTTAAGCTTGATCCACAATGCATCCACATGTATTTCCTTAAATTATTATAAATTATTACTAAATTAATTTTTGGGGAGTAAACAATTAAATGAATAGTTCACCCAAAAATGAAACTTATCATTTACTCATCCTTAAGCCATCTCAAATGTGTTTGACTTTCAAATTTTAGAAGAATATTTCAGCTCTGTAGGGCCATACAATGCAAGTTAATGGTGACTAGAACTTTGAAGCTCAAAAAAGCACATAAATGCAGCATAAAATTAGTCCATACAACTCCAGTGGTTTAATCCATGTGTTCAGAAGTGATATGATAGGTGTGGATGAAAAACAGATCAATATTTAAGTCCTTTTTTTATTTTTTAATGTCTCCTTGGCAATCATGATTTCAAGCTCGATTATATTTCCCAGTGCCATCTAGCACTCAGCGAACTCTACTAGTAAGTGTAATCAAGCTTGAAATCATGATTGTTCCTCTAGATTGCAATTGCAAGATGTACAGTGAAAAAGGAGTTACATTTTGGTCTGTTCTCACCTAAAACAGATTAGATCACTTCAGAAGACATGGATTAAACCACTTATGGATTACTTTAATGCTACCTTTATGTGCTTTTTGGAGCTTCAAGGTTTTGGACTCTCACTGACTTTCACTGCATGGACCAACAGAGCTGAGATATTCTTCTAAAAATCTTCATTTGTGTTCTGCAGAAGAAAAAGTCACACATCTGGGATGGCATGAGGGTGTGTATATGATGAGAGAATTGTTTTGTGTTTTTTGGGGGGGGTGAGCTATTCCTTTAACTTTGAGGTTTTAAATTGATTATTTTACTTTGAGATGGGTGGCAGAGCTCATGTCATGATCACTGTTGGGAAAAGTAATGGTAAAGAAAATAACAAATTTGAGGTGAATCTTGTTAAGGTTATAAAAAAGTTAATTTAATGTAATTGATGTAAACGAGTACAAGAAAATATATTTTAAAAAATCCAAATACTTTGTAGATATTTTCTAGAGAATCATTTCCCCTCTATCCCACTTTAACAGTACTGCTTAAAAATAATCTGGAATTTTGTCAAAAGAGGTTCTTCAAAGGTTCTACCTCCAAATATTACATTTTTCTTCATTTTTGCTTTTGACTTAGGTAGAAGACATCC